>NC_091013.1:97919228-98231520 GCF_041296385.1 Aphelocoma coerulescens | reverse complement strand
CCATTCTGACAGACCTTTGTCAAATATGTTCTTGTAAGAAAACCTGTTTGATAGAGAGTTTCCATAACTGCCTGAGGTAGTAAACTTCTAGTTCTTGCTCTTACAGACAGAAATTTCTTTTGAACATCTAATCTTATTCTGTTCAGTTGCAAATTAAATTAATTACGTCCTGTTCTATCCTCAACAGACATGAAGAACAATTGATCACAGTTGTCTTCACTGCATTTTGCAAAATGAGAAACTGTTATCGTGTCATACCTCGGGTTTTTTTAGACTAAACAACTAATTTTTGTGTTCCTTTTTCTTTTTCTTTTCTTCTTCCTCCCCCCTTTTTTCCCTTTTTTTTTTTTTTTTTTTCTGTACTCTAATGTCCTATTTCTTGAATTTTATACCTCTCTCAGTGCTCTGTTCATTAGTTTTGTTCAGTCAAGTCTTCAGGTGCAGACGCCAGTTCTGGACGGGTGACACTCAGGGAGTTGGATACAGTTGTGTTGATATGCTAGGGGTGATATGTTTGCAATAAAATAACTTGACAATAAACATTAAATGACAGTTTTTGTCACCCTTAATTTATTTGGTATAGCATTATTGACAAACAGTACAGGACTTAGAATCATATCTTAATACACCGTCTGCTTCCCTGGATTACCTGGACAGATTATTTTTCATTTATTTATAAAGAAAAAGCAAACCACAATATTGCTGTGCTCTTCAGGAGGACTAGCAGCCAAGGTTCTTTTTAGCAGTGAATGCTTACTAATGGTGAGTGGGGCAACTAAATATTCTTTTTGCCCTTGTGGAAGGATAGGTAACACAGAGGCAGAAGATTGGGAAGTAAGCAAATAGAATAATCTTTCCAGTCTCTGTCAAACTAGTTGCTAAAGCTGAACATCAGCAGAAATGACTCTGCATCACTGAGGAGTTGCTTGGTGTCACAGACTGTTTGCACAGATACCAATGCCATTAATTCTACCTGATGTCCTTCACAGATCCTCGTTTACTTGTCTAGTTGAAATGGAGCATCCAAAAACCAGTGCCTCCTTCTGAAATGTGGCCATTCAAACGTTCATGTTTCAGAAGGATGAGAGGCTGAGTTATTCACCAGAATGTTTTGAGCAGCCCTAGTGGAAAAATCCATCATGAACTTATAAAACAGTCTTCACCCTTCTTCCTCTCTGGGAATTGTTTATGAACAATGTGGGATGTTCCTGAATTATTCAGTATTGACAATCATTTGTCAAATAATTTCTATGAATATTTTTTTTATGTTGCAGCTTGTCCATGATCTGCTTATTGAGAATATTTGAAATTAGAGCTGACTGATTAGCTGTGATTGCACATATTGGTTACCTAGGGCAGTGCTAGTCCCTGATGGGATGAGCCTAGGCCTTTGAAGCACATTTACACAGTGAATGCTTATGATTAAAAATTTCTTCACAAATAATCTCTAATGGCCACTAAAATTTGCTGTTTTGTGAACACTTCTGCCAGTAAACTCATTAGCTAGAATAATTGCACCAAAAGAACACAAAAGGGGGAGCAAAGCAAGGCAGACCAATTTGTTTTCAAATCAGAATGAGTATTGCTGAAATATTATGTGCTTCCCCAGTCCTTGGAGACTTGGCTATGTAAGAATATTTTGTGATCTTGATAGGCCTTTTTACTCCTGAAGCTTTAACAACTCCTGTTTCTGGCAGGAAGGATCTTATGGATGCAGTGTTACCATGTCCGTGATCCCTCGCTGCTCTGACCCATTTCATATCAAGCAGATAGAAAGAAAGAAATTGTGGAGTTCAGCATACTGCTCAAACAGTTCCTTTTTTTCTGAATAACCAGAGAAAAGCAGAGGGTTAAACATGGAGTAAATGGATATAGATAGCCTAGATTATTTATGCCTGACTATGCTACAGTGCTTTGACACTCTTTGGTAAAATAGAGCAGATACTTGCATTCCAGGGATCCCATGGGTTTTGATTTTACTGCTCTTGGTTTCTTTTATATGTCTGCACAGGGAGAGAGGGTGAGCCTCATTTTTAACTTCCTTCAGAGGCAGAAGCCTGTTTTGGTGTTGGGTGATTAGCTTTGGAAATCATGCTTAAGTAGATGTTTGGCTGTAAATTTGCCATTGTTCTGTCAGCTTTAGTTCCCTTTGGTTTGGTCTCTTTCCTTCTTTTTCTCTTTTCTCCACTCACTCAGGACATAAACTTTAATGATGAGATTTCATGCTCAGTCAAGTTTTTGAAAGCCACTTATGTGAACCATCAATCAGATTATATACCTGCCCTGGCTGGGTGGCTGCTTTTCCCTCCCTACAAGGGGCTGATGGTCAAAAATACATAATGAGCTACTATTGACAGCTTATCAGACTATCATCTCTCCCTCCCCTCCTGCCTCAAAAAACCTCTGCAAGTGATGGCTTAGTCTGTCACCACGGAAATTGTTATTGCCTGGTATTACTCTAGAAAGTATAATTGTGTTTCCTTTGCTTCTTAACACATCCACTGACACATTAGCTACCTTACCAGCCTTTACGAAAGGCCTGGTAAATTCATAAATCTCTTCTTTTTTTTGGTGCTTCTGTCACTGACCTAGCACTAGATCTCATGTTTCTCTGTAGGTTTGTACCACTCTTCAGGTCAAGAGTTTCATTTCTGTTAATCTTACTGCATGGCCTCTGCTACTTTGGAGAGATGTAGGAGAATATTCCTAAAACCAATAAAATCAATTCAGTCCTGCCAGCAGTATTGTCGATAAAGTCTAGCAGCTTCATATTAGGTAAATACAGTTCCTAAAGTGTATTAAAAAATGTTTGGAAGCTGCTAAAGATTTGCCTGTGCAAGGACTTAAAGCATCACGGTTTTTACTGTCCTAGCAACACGACCAGCAGAAAGTGTCTCTGTTCTTTACATGCCTTTTCTTCCTGTGCTGGACTTCGGTGCTAATGCATCCTGTTTTCAATTGATGGGAAGAAAAAAGACTGTGTTTGTGTATGTGCTTGTGTAGATGCCTGGGAATAAGATCTAGCTGGACTTTATGTCATTTACTGCCCATCCCTGATAAAGGGGTCTCGCCTCATGAGCACATCTGGTGGCCTGCAATACAAAATTTCACAGCTATTTAAATTTCCAATGGCTGCTGAAGAGCAGTGGCATTGTGGCACTCACCCCTTCCCCCAGGTGGTTGTTGCCAGAAGAGAGGAAGGATGGACAATGGGAGGCCAACTGTGATTGCATTTGATGAAGTTCATCTTTATAATCTTCATGCCCCAGGAACAGAATCTCCTAACTATAATCAGCTCTGGATCTCTGAGGTCAGCCTTACCCACTGCATTGTTCTGCTTCACTCATTACAGTCTGCTAAATATTGAATATTTTTCTGTCCATGCCACTTGCAATGTAGCACTATTATTTGTCAATTGCTGGCTACCCAACTGCTGCTTTAATGATGTTTCTAAATGTACAAAGAATAACACATAAATATCTTCCACTAAATAAGAAAGTATAGATATTAGATAAAAGAAGTTTCATTACGTAGCTCTGAAGTAAAACACAGCAGCTGTCTCATAACACATCCTGGTTTCACCTGACAATATAGAACAGGAAATAAAGAAAAATGTTTGTTGCCAGTTCAAATCTTGAAGAGATTTCACAGAGGGAAAAACCTAATTATCGATATTTAAGTCTAGTGAGGTTATTATGGCAAACAACCACAACTCTTGCAAAAACGTCTCAAAATTTATTAGTTCTGTAGCTGACATAACAGACCTTTACAAACATCAGATTTTCTGTTGGAACAACATTTAATGATTTTTAAGATGAATTTTGTTCCACTAAATAATGAACACTCTCTCTGATGAACGAATTCAGATTTTTCTTTATTTTATTTTGGTCTTTGAGGCAAGTAAAGCTTATTTTGTTTGTAATCTGTTATATCCTTGAAGTGTCACTAATCTGTGAGGTTTGCTTTAAATGAATTGCTGCTAACTTAAATTGTCTGGGCTGCTGCTTTGCCGCTTTAACGAGCTGCAAAGCAGAATTAAGCTCATTAAGGCTTCCCACTCCAGAGAGAGGGTATGAAAAAGAAGCAGTATGATGAAGTCCTGGTTTGGCATTGTTTGCCACCTGAAGCTTCATTGCATGAGTGACTAAGAAATGGGCCACAAGCCCCCCTCTACCATTCTGCTGAGAGTGTCTGAATTGTGCAGCGCTGTTGTTTCCAGAATTAAATGGTAGCCCTGGCTCTGTGAGCACTTCATCGCACCCGTAATTTATTTTCAGATTTGTTAGCACCATCAGAACAGTCACCTGTTCTTCCCACACTGTTGTGTGCAACCCTGTATTCTCTAACACCTCCCTAGCTGGGCAAATACAGTCCCTCTGACAAACAGCTTGTGTTTTACATGAGAAAGAACAAAATGAAACTTCCAACCCACATAATATGCAGCTTGTGCCTTGAACACTTCTGTGCAGGTTTGTCCCTGCTTCAGGTCCTGAAATTACAAACTGGTTTTTTCAGTCTTATACTCAGTTAATCCCATATCCTCCCCACGAACTCTGCTTTGCCTTTTACAGCTCTCTGTGTAATGGGCCTCTGTTTAATGAGTTGAGGAGCTGTTTTCAGAGATCAAATACTGTTTTCAGTACACATGTACCTTCATCTACTAAAACAAATTCCATTGGCTTTGAGAAAAGAAGGGTTGATGGTGTAGGAAAAAAAAAAAAAAGACTGATGAAGGGAAAGGTGGTGTGATTGCTGAGCATTCAGATTTGGGAGGCAAGAAGGGCTAGTATTTTATTCCTCCAGTGTTCTGTGTATCCATCACTCAGACAGAATCCCTGTTAGTGGAAATCTAATTCTTCAGCCACTGGCCAAAGTTAATTAATTTGTAAATATATTTCATCTTCGAAGTGACAGCCCTTTCTGACAGAGGAGCTGATAGAAAGAGCAAAGGGGTTAAGGTGTCATGTAACAGCACGTTCAACCCAGGAGACCAAGGTGACATGAACTAGTTCCATCTCCTCCACAAGCTACCCTTCATAGCATGGAAATGCTGTGATTAAAGTGAGGAGGGAAGCATTGCTCTTAATGCTCTGCTCCCAATTGCTTCACCTTTTATAAGGAGAGTTGATCTAGAGCTGTGTTTGTCTAAACTTGCCTTTTTGTTTTGTCAGTGATTCCTTCTCCAGTAGTCTCATCTGTCTTCCACCTTATACTGCTCTACTATTTGGGTTCCTCACGAGCAAAAAGGGATTTTCTAGTTTTGACTGGAAGGTAATACCTTGAAGGGCAGTGGTCACACAAATGTGTGCTTTTGAGATGGCAGAAGTTCCCTTGAGAGACCCTGAGAAACTTGTGAACTGCACTTACAGTGATGCCATGAAGTTCAGCAAGGAAAATTCTGCATCTGTGGTAGAATACTCTTTAGTCAGTGCAGGTCAGGAATGTCTCTTAGAATAGCAGCCCATCAGGGAAGGACCTGGGAGTTAAGGTACTAAACACACAGCTGAGTATGAGCCAGCAGAATAACACAAGCATCTTCCTGTTGCCCAGGATGAGAAGTGTCATTAACAGACAGATGCTCTTACTTTCCCCATGCAGTCATGCTGAGCCTGCATGAGGATACTACATCCAGTTTAAACTTCCTAGTTCTACAGGAGTGTTGAGAAACTAGGGAGGTTCAGTAGAGGGCCTCTAAGATATTCAGGAACTAAGAAGGAATAGATGATGAGGAAAAGTTGAGGGAATTCTGTTAATTTAGTCTGGTGGAAAGAGGCAGTAAAGAGAGGAAATAGTAACCATTAATTGCTTGCTGAGTGGCAAAAATAAAAGAGCCAGGCTGTTCCCAGGAATGGCAAGTGATAAAGCAAGGGTATCCTGGTTTTGGCTGGGATAGGGTTAAATTTCTTCCTCATAGCTGGTACAGTGCTGTGCTTTGGATTTAGTATGGGATTTAGTATGAGAATAACGTTGATAAAACACTGATGTTTTAGTTATTGCTGAGTATTGCTGCCTCAAAATCAGGGACTTGTCAGTTTTCCATGCTCTTGCCAGTGAGCAGGTGTGTGGGAAACTGAGAGGGGGACACAGCCAGCAGAGGTGACCCAAACTGGCCAAAGGGGTATTCCATACCAGGGAATGTCATGCTCAGGATAAGAACCGGGGGGAGTTGTCTGGGAGACACAGGCTGGACATTGGTCAGTGGGTGGTGAGCTGATGGACTGTGTGTCACTTGTTTCTCTTGGGGTTAATATTTCTCTCTTTCTCTCTCTTGCCTTCAGTCCCCCACTCACCCCCCTGCTTATTTTCATTGCATTTTTTATTATTAGTTTTAATATTTTATTTTGTTGTGTTTCAATTATTAAATGGTTCTTCTCCTAATTCATGAGGTTTATCTTTTCTTTCTGATTCTCCTCCCCACTGCAAGGAGGAAGTGACAAGGGGCTGTGTGCTACTTAGTTGCTAGTGGGCTTAAACCCCAACAAAGGCACAATGGATACAAGATGCAGCATTCAGGTGAAACGTTAAGAAAAACTTAATCCCTGGGAGAGAAATATTCCATAATAGAAGGTACACAAATTGTTGCAACATCTCCATACTCGGAGATTTTTAAGACTTGGCTGACTTGATCCAGTTTTGAATGGGAGATTAGGCTAAGTGATCTCCAGGGTTCCCTTCCAACAATCATTTCTGTCATTCTGTCTGTTGAATTTGCTCACTTTGATATAAAGAAAAACAAAATCAAAAGCCTTTTAAGCTGAAGTTGCCAACATATAAAATGGCCATCAAACCAAAGGCCTGCTATTCTGGAGAAATGAGCCTTCCGAAGCAGAAATAACAGTGTCTCTGCACAGCAATTGCAGGTTGTCTAGGACTCAGTCCTGGTCCACTCGTGCTGTGAAAATCTGTTTTGACAGAGAGGCAACTATGCTTCAGCTTCATTTAAATAGAATTTTAATGAATTAGATATAAAATTAATGTATTATGGGCAGTACCTTTCCTAATGTTGTTTATTTTGCTGTGCAATTTCTGAACTGATTATCTGGGACTACAAAGAAGCTGACGCCACTAAAGTAACCCAACAGTGAAATAGGTGGTAAAGGGGGCATTTAGATAATCATACTTAACTTTGGTAGTTACCATAACTTTCAGATTAGAGATGTTTGTTATTTTTGGGAATAGAAAAACAGATGGTCAGAAGAACTTCACTGGGTTGGCCTGGACTTTGTTCACTTTTTCTTTTGAAAAATAGAAGGGTTAGAAATGCACTTGCTAGAAATTAAAGTGCAGGTTCCAGGTCTTAAGACTCATGAGCAACAGGAAAAACTAACATGGCAATTAGTATTTCTTTTTTCTTCTTCTTTCTTTCCTTCTTTCTTTTTCAAGAAAGTCTAAGAATTGATTTGGCTGTCTCTAGTTTTATTTTTGACATTTGTTGTGAGCAGTGGCTAAATTGTCTCTGCAGAGATTAAATATGTATTTCTTTTTCCTTGGCATAATGTAGAGCTTATACTGTGCATAGTATAAAATTTATGGCACCTTAAATTGTTTACTGCAAGTCTTCTTGCTGGTTGTAAACAAAGGGAACAGGAGGTACTTACATCTCTTAGCAACTTTAACTAGCTCTAAAATAAAAAAAAAAGTTTTTGATTATAGAACTTCCCAGTTTATTTCACATTTACTTTTTCCTCTTCCATTAATAAGTAAAGACGTAATTTGTTAAATTCTTAGTAAGTGGGATTGAAGGGTCACCAGATTGCTAATAAAGGAACAAATTAAATATCAATACTAAGTTAAAGTGTTGGCCAGGCTAGAGAGAAGTGAAAAACAGTATCTGTACTCCATTAGCAGCTTGGAAATCATGGAAAACTGTCAGCAGAAATCCACTGTCTTCCATAAATCATCCACTATCTTTGATGTGGCGGGCAAAAGAATTCACCAATGACAGGTGCTGTCACAGAATATATTTATTCCACAAGTTTTTATTTTCTCTATCAGCTACAATGATGGACAATCATGTCTTGTTTCCCGAATGATGGCAATTTCTTAGAAAAATCTACAATTGCTGCCCTTGAAGACTGCCTCTTTCGTGATCCAATGTCAAAATCTATCTATATGCCTGTATAAAACACTTATCGCTGTGGTATTTAAGCACTCTACATGGATTAAAAATGAACAGTGAAGCTGCCTGGAGGATAGTCAGTAAAATCGACTTAGGTTTTGGATTTTGTGATATAATGTGATTTCATTGGGTTGACAGAGGGACACAAAGAAACATCAGACACTTCACAAAAATTTGGGAAAAAAAAGCTGTTCTTACTTTTTTAACTCAAAAAGAGATTAAAGTATTGAAAAATTTGAGAATGAATTCTAGTTGTCAATGTGACTTAAACCTTGACATGCAAAAGAATAATGGGTTTTTACTTGTTTGTATGACGATGAGAGGTGGGTTTGTAATCACCCTATAATGGGCTTTGCCACTAGAATGACACCTCGGGAGAGAGAAAACTCTCCTGGCTCCATTTTCCCCTCATCACTGTGTCAGTTGAGTATTAACAAATAATTATGGCAGCAGGTTAAACAGTGGTTTCAGGATGCAGGTTCTTTGGTTTTCAAGACTTTCATTAAAGGTGCCACTGCCAAAGGCAAGTTGCTTGACCCACTCAGAAAGTAGTCCAGCAGCATATTCGGCTCAAGAAAGCACAAACCCTGCAATATGGGAAAAGACACTCTCAGCTAATGACTTGACTGTGTTCTCATCACCTCAGAAACCAAAATTTTGCCAATCTTATGCAATCAGCTTATAAATAAGGAGTTCTTTAGAAAATCATTGCACTTGTGGATAATTTGGGAGATATAAATGATGCATTTGATGTTATGTACCTCTCATATCTTACTGTCAAGCTCTGAACTCTATTTTGTTTCCATAGCATATTTTTTCACTACCAAACTGTTCCACACCTTTCTTTTGACTACATGGGCTCCATACTGATTTGGGACATACAAGAAGAGAGAAGAAATTAATGCACTAAGCCAACGCTTATAATATAGGGATACCAAACCTTGTTGGGTAAATAACAGTGAGGAAAGGATACAATTTCTCATAGTGATAGAGGAAAGCTTATCATTGCTGAATGATGCTTTGTCAGGCTATTGGTTGTATCAAGATGATAGATATAGTGGAGGGAAATTGAATAAAGACAAGCTTATGGATGTCCCCTTGGAATTGAAGAAGGTCCCCATCAATGGGGTTGGCAAAGGCATGTAGCTCTTTCCCCTCCTTTGAGAAGAGTTTCTTTTCCCTTAGAGAACAGATATAAAGAGGGAGCTGAGTAGGCTCTGGGAGTCACGCAGGAACTGAAAGAATTGACAGAGGCAGATGGTTCCCTACACCTGTGTCTAAGGCCCACACAATTAAAGCAATATGCAAAGAGCAAAAATTTCCATTGCCTTACAAGAGTTATTGGCTCATTCCAAGTATCTGTCTATAATTAAGGCATCAGCAAAATTCTGGCTTATGCTCTTGCTGTCAACCATCTCCTTGGCACTTTGAAAAAAATAGCACCAATTTGTGTTGTGTTTGGCATCCACTGAGAAACTGTATTTTGGGATGATGCTGGAGAAGCTAATAAGGATGCCTGCCACAGCGAGGGAGTATGCAAATTCCTTGGGGTAGACAGTAACTGGGAAATTGTACAGAGAGATCTGAAGAAGATTCCAGCTGTCAATGATATGCCTACCCTAACGAACGGAGGGAACGTGCAGGTTGGTAAGCAGATGGCTTTGTGTGGCTGTCCTGATCAACAACCTGAGTGAGATCAGATTCATCCAGAGATGCCCAGGAGAGAGAGGATATACGTTCTTGTGAAGAGTTAGAGAAATAAATGGTAACTAAGGACCAAGGTCTTAACAGACAGATAGTAGTTAATGTTAAACATGAAGCTACCAGAGCAGGTATCAGAGCATTTATCTATATAATATCCTCAAAATGGAAGGCCAGTGAGCTATGTATCATAGCTCCAGCAAAAGCTGAACCTCAGTATATACAAGTTGAGAAGGATGTCCTAGCTTAGCTCATGGTGATGAAAAATTTCCAGCATGTGTTTGTTGGAGGCTTGTATTAGCTGAAACTGACTGCAAGCAATTCATTGTGGTTTCCAGGAAGCATTGGGCAGACGCCTACCAGGCGTAGAGGGATTATTTCTTCTGACCAGCTGCAAATGTATGACTTGCAAACTGAACAGAAAAGGAAGAGATCTGGCGGCTGCAGTTGCACTCTTGAGCATTTGTAAGAAAGATTTATAGGAAAGCATACAACCAACCAAGGATATGTCAATCCGATTAAAGAAAAGATATCTCAACAACCTTTCTAATATCAAGAAAATACGGAGTTGTCTTGATAATATAATTAAGGAATAGACCTTTTTGAAAATCAGTGAAACTATTGGCCAGAAGTTTATGTGCCCCAGTCCCTTTTAGGATTAAGAAGTTCTCAATACTGCAAAGGATTTTGTTTAAGGGCACCAGGATGATGGTCTGAAACGTGTTACAGTGAAATATGATTAAAATGATACACGAAGGTCATTTAGGGATTGAAAACTCTGAGAGAGGTCAGAGGTATTTTCTAGTGTTCCTCAAATGAACAGTGATACTGAGGAAACTACCAACGTGTCAGAAATAGAGGTCAGTGCACTAAAAGAGACCAGGTTGGCAGCACAGGAAAAATTTGTCCTTGAGCAAGAGAGACGTAGATTTGCAGAAAAAAAGTATTGGTTCCCTTTGAAAATTTATGTGAGGATGCTGCAGCCAAACAGGTGTTTGCATATGTCAAATCAATTTTTGCTAGAAATAGCATATGTGGTACTTTCTGAAAATGGTAAGTTGTTATGGTTCTGAAATGTATTGCGCCCCACTTGCAAAATACAGGAAACCATATGGTAAGTTGATCCAGTTGAGGAACATGAATGCATGCTGTGACCCTGCTCTTCAAAAGTATTCTAACCCCCATTACTTATACAAGATGGATGTGCTCTCGGGGCATTACTGGGGGGGACTTCGTTCTTAGTTTCATGCCTGGGGTGGGAAAGCTGTTAAGGATCCTTAATGGAGGAAATAGGCTATGTGTGCATCCATGTAGTGGGAGAAGGACTTTGGAGGGACAGTGTCCTGAGGGCAGAACTTAATCAGATTTTGGAGTTCCTGTTAACTTCAGGGTATATAGGCTGGATGATGTCAAAAGTAGAGATACAGCTCATGCGCCTGATGGGAAGTTTTTGTTCGTATATTTTCAGAATTCAGTTAATAGGTTGGAAATTACATTTCACCCCAAGGTTTTCTCTAACACTGCTTACGATGTTGGAGCCCAGTTCTTGAAGAAGTACAGTAATGATCTGTATCTGTTTTGACTTTTGTGGTGAAATATGATTTCATTAAGCACGTAAAGGGAGCACTAAGGGAATGTCAGATATAAGCAAAGAGTTGGAAGTTGTTGGAGAAAATCTCTGTTGTTTCTTGTGGTTTTCGAATATATTTTTTCTGTATGTGTGGCTTTAAGTCCATGAGTGCACAAAATGCAGTTTTGAGACCAGTGCTAGTGAAATGGCACTCACTGCTTAATCCAGAGCTTTTTGCTTTTCAGAAAACACACAGGGGAGTGGCAGCCCTCATGTGGGAGGCTGTACTATACTTCTGCAGTGCTAGCCAGTGTAGGACCAGGGAGTTTGTCCCTTTAGCTCTCTGCCCACTGTAAATCCACTCCTGATCTTATCTAGAGTCAATATTTTATACTTTCCCCACTTGTCAACTCACAGTCTCATTTCAGGTCTTATCTCAGATTATCCCTCTGATTCTTTCCTGCCTGTGCCACTTAGTCTTTCCCCTTCTATAGTCATTTATTATTTAATACTCTTCTGCGGTCGTGTTTTGTTTTCAAACTCTGGAAAGCTGTTCAGAATGGTGTGCATTCTGAAAGAGCTGTACAAGCATGCTGCTTTGTAGCTGTTTCACCCAGGTTATGGGTTTTAGCACAGGTGAACTATATCCCACAAGTTATGTGACACCTCTGTATCAGAGAGATGGAGGCAAGTATCAAGTGTAGCACCCATGCAGGCAAGTTGCAAAAGCCTCTGTAGCTGCAGATGAGCAGTAGAAACATGCTAGCACTGCATAGTCTGAAGTTACTGATGGAACAAAGCTGCAGATGAGCAGTAGAAACATGCTAGCACTGCATACTCTGAAGTTACTGATGGAACAAAATAGGGGTCACATCAATTCAGAGTTTCACTTCTGGGAAGGGGGCAGCTCTTTCAGTTATTAGCTTGGAATTAGCATGGAATATACCTATTAGGTCTTTGTAGAAAGCCTGCCAATTTCCATTATTTCAGTCCAAAATGTCAGCTCCTGAGGTATTCAATACAGTTGGAGCATCTATGTTCTTTGTATACTTTAATTATGTAAATCACATGTCAGTAATATGAAATCCCGGGTGGTGGGGAATGGCACAGCACAGGCAGTCTTCTAACAACATTGTTAATAGAGAACAAATGTTGCCTTCCACATGTGCTTTCAAAAGCTGTCAATATTTAGTGCTCGCAGAAGCTTAGATGGACAGGAGAGAACAACAACTCTTCAGTGCCCCAGAGCCATCTATCCAGCCTAAGTCAGGAAACAGCAGCTGGTAGAGCAGACAGACAAGGCAGCACAAGGTAGTGGTCCCAGCACAGCCAAGTGGTCCACAGGCCTGTCTTACATAAAAAATAACTGTTTAAGAAAGAAGCAAAGGGATGCTGAACATAGCCAGGGTTCTTCCTACTGTCTCAGTGCTCTGGCAGAGAGGGGTCATTATTTGTACGGTTTTTGTAAAGACTTGGAGAAATCAGTGCTCTGCAATACAGTGCTGCCCAGCTATTGCATTGGAACACTGCATGAACTGCACCACATGGATGCCTGAGCAGTTTCCAGGCATGCCTGTCCTTTGTTCTGACTGGTTTTAGAGATGCTGGTATCAGTGCTTGCCATGTGCCCTACGCAGAGCATCCCCTACACAGAGCAGATACTGCGAGTTGCTGAGTACCCTTTGGGACACAAGGCACCAGACCACATGTAAGCAGCACTTTCCCTTCAGATAGTTTTGTTTCTCTCTTCAGAGAGACACAGAGGACTCTTCCCTTTCTATTGTTCCTGTGCTCTGCATACAGCTCTTGGCACAGGTATGGCAGGGTGCCTTAGATTCAGATTCTTGTTCAAACAGAAGTGGTTGCTAGTGATGGATGGCATATCCAGCTTCTCAGTTAGAAAAACAAGTTGCCAAATATTTTAACAATTGCTGCTTTAAACGTTTGCTTCAAAGAAAATTTGGAAGAAAAATTAGTAGTTTCTAAATTTGTATGTAAACAAACCCTGTCTTCTAAGAGAATTTCCCTCACCCTCCATCCCAGCTCCTTCAGAGGTTAACAGGTAAGTAACCAAGTAAGCATGTGGAAAGGAGCCAATGTCATTTCTTCTTTGAAATGGACAACTTTGTCCTTCTGCCTGTTCCTCAGCTCTGAAGCACTGTCAGCATCTCCATAACACCTGTATCCATGTTCAGAATTGTTGTGCCGGCCTGCACATCCTCCATTTCTCACAAAGTGCTTCTGGCTTGCAGGATACAAGAGGAGGAGGTTGATTGAAGCCTCTGTGGAGATGTTAAAGGAGCAGGTAGCAGCTGTGGGAGACATATCTGTTCCAACTGGTATAGGAATACACCTTCTGTATGAATTTTCTTTTCATTTCTATGCTCAAGGAAAAGAAAGAAAAAAGGGACTCCAATGCTTTCTTGGGCAGACTTTCAGAGGGGCCATAACACAAGTCATTTTGTTTCTGTGTTTCATGCCTATATAGGGTTATAGCAATACTCTTTCTCTCTTAAGGATTTTCTAAGGCAACATATAAATAAGATTGTGGAAATAATGCCATGATAGGTATATAAGTTTTAAAAGCATCTAAAATTATGTATAGTAATTAAAATGTATGAAAAAGAAAATCTAACAGTGATGTAGTGATACATGCCACCTGCTTTCCTTTTTTTCTTGTAAAACAGCTTAAATTTACAAACGACTTGCCTGCATTGATTTTGAGAGAAATTAAAAGGCCCTTCATATTCCACTGACAAATCACTCTCTGAATTTTACTGTTGAACTCTACAAGGGAAAATGAAAGAAAATTACTTTTAAAGAAGAAACTAAAGCTTTAACAGTGACTGGTCATTGTATCTTAAATCTCTTGCTTTTGATGACCCATTCTGTTTGCAGAAGTTTATAGTGTCTTAAAGCAGTAGTTTAAACTGCTAAGTTCTGGTCCTGGATATCAGGAGTGTCTAGAGAATGAGGGGGGTTTCTTTTTCTTCTTTTCTAACTAGTATTTTAGTTACAATGTGTGCATTTTAAGGGTTATGTGGACTCCAGTGATCAGTACTGTATTGTGTGGAGTTGCAGTGGCTATTTTCCGTATCATTGAAAATTACAGGTGGTTGTGAATGTTCCACGGGAATGATTTTCTGGGAAAAGGTTTTTTAGAAAATTGAAACTTTCTTTTGGGAAATCAAAATGAAAGACTTCATTTTATTGTCAGTTAAACCTAAATCATAAAACTTAATTTTACAGAAGTGAGCCAAATGTTTTATTTTGACTCAGTTCAATATATGTTTAATTTCAACTTTCCAGTTTGCTGGGGGACCAGAATGAAGGTTGAAATGTCAATATTTCTCACTGGATAGGAATGCTACCCAGCTGTACTCAAAGTGCAGTTGAAAAATTTTTCTTTAGGTATCATGGACCAAAACTGCTCATTCTGAGGCTATTTTCAGTATATGCTGCTTTTGCTGGGTGGTGAAGGAAGAAAGTCAATCCAACAGTTATCTCACTAGCCAGTTGTAAATCAAAAGCAGGACTTAAACCAGTGACATTTCAAGCACAGCACCTTTAGGTAGCACCTTAAAGCTCAAGCCTGTACTGTGTGATTTAAAATCTCTTTTTCACAAGCAAAACTGTATCAGGCTCTTTTTCTAAATTTTGCCCGGGCATTGCTGGTAGGGAAGGGTGGTCCATGCTAAGCTGGTCCAAGTGGCATTCTGTGCCAGGCGTTCCTCCATTTCTGCTACCAGCGGCTCAGGCCTGTAGGTGGTGGTGTTTGGAAATGCTTGTGCACTCTGCATAACTTGTAATTGCTCGTCGTCGTTCTAAGCAGGGGGAAAGGCCAGTGGCCACCAGCATCAAAACTGGATCAAGACCCATTTGGACAGTAGAGGAGGACTTCAGTCTGGGGAGGCAGAAGAGGCTATAAAACTGAACTGGTTTCCAAGCCAGCTAGAAAATCAGTGCACCCTTCTCCATGCTCTCGCTGTCCTCTCTCCCAGGAGCAGCGCTGCCTGTGCTCCACTGTCCTTCTCCTTTTTTCTCCTACCTATTCATGATGTCTGATCTATGGTCCCCAAACGTGGGGCGAGACTGCATGTCTTTGAAAACGTAAGAGTGAGTCTTTTCGTGTGTCAGCAATAATTTCTAGAGCTTAAATGGCATCTTATTTAACATAACTTCTAAAATGTGTTGATGATCCTTCCAAACCAGCTTCCTTGTATTTCTCTGTGGGGAGTATCCACGATTGGCGTTTCTGAGCCCTTCTGCTGTCCTGTCTTGCATGCCAAGCCAGGAGTTGTGTTACTTCAGTCTGTGAGAGCCTGTAATCATTTGGTGAAGAGGAGAGAGTGAAGCAGCAGCTTTCCCCTGTGCTGCTCCCCCAGCCATTACTGACTCATTAAAAACATTTACTTCTTATTAATGCGTCGTGGGCAGTGTCTGAGCAGTAGCTGTGATGGGAGTTAGGAAAACGGAGGCTCGTGTGTTTGAACAGAGAGAAACCTGCATGAGGGAAAATATCCTCTGCCTTTAATGTTGTCTTAAAGCATGCAAGTCAAGGTGTTATTAAACAAATGCATCTGCTTCAATAGGATGTCAAGGGTGACAGCCTCTTCCGTTCTCTTCGTGATTGTCCTAAAAGTAGATGTTTGATCAAGATCATATACTTTGTCAGGGGACATCCTACATTAACCCCCCACTCCTCCTCCCACCCCCAAAAGCAAAGGTCCCTTTAATCAGCTGCTCGAGTGCTGTACCAATTACCTCCCTACAGGGTGACCTTTTTATCTCGTAATGGCATTTTGGAATCCAGTCTCCCTAACCACACTGGGAGTGTATGCATGTCACATTTCCAATTCTCTCTCTCTTTTTCTCCCTGCTGTTGTTGGCACTGAATACGGACTAATATATTCATGACCTAATTAGAGTAATTTTTGCATAATAACGACCTCCCGGGGGGAAACTTTTTTGGGTGATTTTTGCATGTATGTGTGTGTGCACGTTCACACTGTTCAGACACATTAACTGGAACAAGTGTTTTTTAATTTTTAAGTGTTTCTCTGGTTATTAGAAGTATTTTTATGTCATTTAAAATGGAAATGATGGAACAGGAGACCCCAGAGGAGGCAAAGATTGTTAAATTTTTTTTCTCTGGATTTCCTATGTTACTGTGAAACTTGTTCTCTCTTCTGAATGTCCAAGACAGTATCATGCTGCCTTGCCATTATTAGATCTCAGTGCTTTCAAGGCTTCATCTTATCCTTGCCAGCTTCATTCTTCCCCTCTGTCACTCAGCTTCTTTCCCTCATGTCCTCATTTGACCTTCAGTTTTCAAATTAATCCTGCATTTCCTGTAGTGGTCACTTATTTGACCTTATCTTCACTGAAGGCTTGTGCTCTTTTCCTCTGTCTCTGACATCTCAGTCCAAATTTTTGTGATCTGCTGTCGTTGGTGCCCATCTTTGCAGGCTGTCTCTGCCTGTCATGACCCTCACTTCTTTACTGTCTGACTTACCAAGTACTTGATGTCTCCTACATTCTTTGCTGACCTTTCTGTTTTCCCTCACTTTGCAGTTTCCATTTTCTTCTCCTCTTCAACTTGCACTGATATGTTTCCTGAAATACAGCTTCCACTCCCAGCCCTCTCTTCTTGAGCTCCACTTCTTCCTTCTTTTCCAGTCCTTGCTGTTTCTTAGCTATGGTTTTCCATTTTCAGTTTCATAGAGGTTGTAAGTGCAACCCTTTCTGGCAGAAATCATGGGCCACATTCCTCAGTATTTCACTGGTATAAGTAAAGGAAGTCTATTTTCCTTGACAGTGTTAGTAGAGATTTGCACCAGCAGGACATGTTTACTTTTAAAAGCATATTAATCATATTTTCCCTAAATTTCTGTTTAAAGAGCATTAAGCGATAGTGTTCAGATCACTTACTTGCTCTAAAATAACACTACAGGATGGGCTTGCTGAAATTTTTATTTGTTTTCTGGTTTCCTATGTATTTATTTTAGTTGCAGTAAATAGTTCACTAGGAATTTATGTCAATAGGGAACATAAGCTTTCCATAGTCAAATGTTTTCTAGTATTGGAAAATCTCCTTATGCCTTATGTTCTTCCAGCCCTGGGCTCTCCATACTCAACACTGCTGGCTTTGTCCTGTGTCACTTCCTGTGATTCCCCATTTATTCTTTGTACATGCAAATCTGGAAACCTTGTGAAGGCCTCGTGTTACTGACTTGAGCAGATCACTGTTTAAAAGCCAGGATGAGCTTTCCCTGGATCTGCAGATCCATTTCCTGCCTCTGTTAGAGTCCTCTATTCCTATGCCTAACTCTGCCAGCTTGCATCATGCCTGGCTGACATCATCCCCTGTCAGTTCCAGTGTGCATACATGTGCCAACAGAGGATGGAGAATTAAATTAGCATACCCCAAAACAGTTGTTATCAAAATCTTGTTTTGTAAAAAAGGCTGTGGGAATGTATCTGTCCATATTAGAAAGCCTCATGAAATGTTCCTCAGTGCTGCTCACTGTAATACAAATATTTTTTGGGATAGCTGCAAGATACAGTATGCAGAACTGGGGTGTTCATAAGCTTGCTTCACATCCTGGCATCCCTGTGTTTTGGTGCTGCTTCTTGCACTGCTTTCCTACATGCCTAGGCCTTGGCATGTACAAGGGAATGTGCATATGATAAATGGGAGCCACTGCAAATATAGGATGCAGTTGGAGAGTTGCCATCATCTCTTTAAAACCATAGCTCAAATGCACTTTCATTGTCTCCACGTGAAGATTCAAGCTGGGCACATGGACTGTGTGTTAATAACTACAGACTGGGGGGTAATGGGCCTAGGAGGGAGCAGGTACAGATGTCAGGGCTCTGAAAGTCGCTTGATTAGTGTATGAAACTGAAGGTGCTACAGGAACAGGTGGGCTAGGGTGTGGGGATGGAAGACAAAAAGGAAGATGTGGATAGATTTGAGGTAATTCTGAATATTTTCACAGCAGTTCTGCCTAATGTTCCATCTGTGCTTTTGTGCTGCACATGGAAGGGATGGTATATCCCTTTCAGATCACTACAGGAAGGGTGATTTTGAGGATTGTGATAAGCTCTGCACATGGGGGAATAATTCATAACCAGAACACAAGAGGCTGTAAGAGTCCTGTGCCAAGTATTTTTGGTAACCTTTTCAATCTGCTGTCTGTTTTTCTTTGTCTGTGTTGTTTCCTTCAGTCAGGCAAAACTCATATCTTATTTACCCTTTTCCTTCTTGTAATACTCAACAGTGACCTAAGAAGGAATATCTCTTGCAGTAAAATAGAAAAGCAGAGCGACAGAAGGGGGGACCACTGTGTTTAAGTGGGAAACGGTTAGAGAAATGGAAAACACGTCGTTTGATTCTTTGCCATATCAAGCCTGTATTCCTAACTTTCCAGAAGTTACATGGCACCTGAAACTCTTATTCCCACTTTCTTCTATTCTTCAGAGCTTCAGGTAAGAACACCACAGTGGGGATGTTTTGAGTCTGAATTCTGACCACTTGATCCTTGCATTTAGGCTTTTCAAAGCAGATTTCTCTTAGGAAGTTACTGCTATATCCTGCTTCTGTCACCCATTCCTTTAGAAATCAATCTCATGGTACTTCTATGAGCTTGACCAGAAAATCAACAGATCCTGTGACAGCATAACAGCAACAAACACAGGTGCACAGCATATCTTTGGACTGGAAGCAAGGTTAGGTTTTTGGGGTACCATTTATGAAGATCTTTGACTAAATAGTCACCCTCCCTTGCTTTTGGCCTTATTGTGTCCCTAAACAGGGAATAATGTGGGTTTTTCTAATCTAAATGTCTGATGGTTGCTCGATTACAGGATATTTCTCTCAGTCTCTTCATGTAGATTTCTGTTGCGGTATCCCATTTCTATTACTCTTATGTGCTCTATGTTTACTGGAGTAAAGGCATTTCTTGATTAATTCCTCTTATTATCCTTTCCTATGAAGATGGATCTGGTGACAAAGTTGACCATATATTAGAAATCAAGAGCTTTGGTTTGCCCTTACAGTTAAAGAACTAACAGTGACTCAGGATGCATAAATTAGATTTTCCAAAGAATTTACTTCAGAAGTGCAAAGCTTGACATTTAAAGTACAATGAGAAATCCAAATCATCATCTACTGTTTTCTTGACACCAGGTGCATCTTATCGCTCTACCCAAATGGAATAAATCTGGAATAGAAAAGGGAGTGACACTCAAGAGTACTTGAGAGTCTGGAGCTCTCAAAGGCAAGAAAAGAGAGAAACAAACAAAACAAAGCAAAACAAAAAGCAGAAGAAACTGTGTTAGACTGAATAGAGGAAAAATTAAATTCAACATCCCCTGACAACTTTCTAGGACTGCTCAAAGTATGGTACTAGGACAGTATGAAAATAGATCCCTGCTAATTCCCTATTACCTAAAAATTTTGAGATGAGTAAAATCGAAAGGCAGAGAGATCTTACTTCCCTTTTCTGACACATTTCTACAGATACATAGTTAATCCTTAAATTTTGTACTGTCTGTTCTGTTCTGAATATATCATTTTAGGTCCAACCATTTCATCCTCTTGAGGATTTCTAAGGGAACAAAACCTCAGCCTGAAAAAATGTGGTTTTATTCCTTTGTCTCATGTCACCTCTTTTCTTGATTAACTGCAGCAAGCGTCTTGGGGAGAAGGGAATCTGTGGTTGCTGGGTAATCTGGTTCAGAAGGTTTCTTTAACAGCTGGATCAATAACTGCTTCTTCCAGATGCCCGTTTCCTTGATTGATCTGGTTGACTTTTTCCCTTTTCATCATCCTTTTTTTTTTTTTTTCTTGGTACTTCATTTTAATTCATCTACAAATGACCCTCCCCCTCTCCAGATGCCACTGTATATTTAAGTGCTGCCTGGCTGTTCTGGGGACTTGGCATATCCCTAGCCCTGGGACCCTTATGTAGGAAAAAAACCTCAAACTCTCATTAAATAGCCTTTTCTGGGCAAGGCAGTGGACTGCCTTGTCCCAGTCTTCTTTTTAGGAGCCAAGCCCCCCCTGAGAAGGAGGGCAGGTCACTTGGTCATGCTGAGACAGCCCAGACCCAGCAGGGTTTATTAGTCTGGGCTCTGCACCCCACCTTGCTGTGAGCAACATGTGCCTCCCTGCTCTGCCACCAGCACTTTCCTCTTCTCCCCTTCCACCCTCCCCTCCTGTATGTGAAGAAGGCACTTTCTTTGGGTTCTGACCGAAGAGTAAAACCTGCAGGACCCCCACCCACCATTATCCTCGATAAAGCACGTTGTGTGAACATCAGCACCCTTTTCTCATCCCAAGGAGGAGTGACCATAAAGCTCTCATGTACCTGTGAGAACACTGAGTCCCTCACATTATAGAGCTCTCTGGTTTATGAGACTGCAGGCCAATGCTGGATCCTCCACTCACCTATAAAAGAGTTCACAGGCCCCAGCAATTGGTTCCATCTCACCTTCCAGCAGGCTGAGTTTTTTCATTGGAAAAATGCAGACATTTTCCATTGGAAACTTGTTTCCAATTAACACTTTTTTCATTGAAAAGTGCCTTTTGGTCTTGCAATATTAATTCACAGTGTTGTTATATCATTTCCGAATCAAGAAACTGTAAAAACACCTTGGTTTCATTTAAATACAATATTTCCAATTCTCTAAACCAAATGTTTGGATGTGTGTTAAAATTTTATTTCATAGAAAATGTCAAAGCTGTTTGGCTTTGTTCTGACTTAGAATGAAATAAAATCTTGATGTTGCTTTCAGTATGGTAAAAATGAAAGAAAAAAAACAAAAGCTCTCAGCAGGAAAAGTCTCCAGGTCTCTAACCTACTTAGGAAAACTGATATTCTTGTCTGTGTTGGGATTTCCTCCAAACTCCATCATAATGTGCGTACCTCTGCTGGTTGTAGAAATGGGAGGTTTACCAGCACACTGGGGTGCCATGTTCCCCTACAACAAAGTATTGTCTAAATCTGTTGTGTAGGCAGAACCCTGGGAAGTGGTCTGCCAGTATGTCGGGCAACTGGACCCATGCTCAACCAAAATTAGGCAAGGTTGAGCAATGAATTAAGTAAAGCTCAGCAGAGCATAAACTGCCAGGCAGAAATGTTTATTGGCTTTTGGCAAATTTACCAGCATTTCTTCACTCAGGGTTAGGAGAGCTCCTTTTGAGTTCACTGAGGAATCACCAGTTTGTCTTCAGGCCTGAGACCTTTGTGCACCCATTCCATCGCTTTGATTAATCTGACACCAGAGACACACACGCACAAACGCATGCGTCCAGTGATCCAAGCTGAAAGCATTCCAACCCAAAAAGGATTTTGAAGAGAAATTGCCTCTGGATTTTCAGATTCATGAGTCTTCAAGGGGCACCTTTTGAGATAAACTTAATTAAGCAAGTCATTCTATTAATCAGTTCTAATTACTCATGCAAATCACAAGTGCTCTGGTCTGTGGTTAAGTGAAACCTGATTTGATCCCAAATGCAGCCAGGCTCAGTAAGTCCAGTGGGTATTTTCAAGAACGTGCCTTTACTGATCTTCCTGCTTCTCTCCAGATACAGTAATCTTCTGGAGACTGTAATGTGAATTGATTAGTTGTCATGGGCCACAATGCTATTAACCTAAACACTGGGAAAGGGGATGGAAAGCAGAGTATGGAGCACAGGAATTCTTTCTCTCCATCTGTTTGGTACACACGTGTGCCTGTGCACAGGAGAAGGTCAAGGCTATGGGCACGTAACAGGGAAGGCAAACTACGTGTGTGAAATCTCTTTCAAGTCAAAAAGAGCTGTCTACCCTTTTCAAAGCAGGGATCTGCGGTGAGTGTTTCCTGGGAACCAGGGAGCCAAATTTGTCAAAGGGACATGACTCAGAGTAGGGCACGATCCTGTGTGACTTGCGGCCCCAATATGCCATTCTCAATCTTAATCCCACTATATAAGACAGCTGTGAATATCTCAGTATTAGGCCGGCAGGGAATGTGGACAGCAGAGGTAAATGAGTGAGTGATTGCTGGCTTCGCCTTGATTGATTTGCGTAACACAGTGGTGTTGGTTAAAGGGCTATGAACACGGGTTTGTTCTTTTCCTTGCCTTTAAAGTGTCAGCAGCATAAATATTCATTAGCATAAGAGTGGTGTTAACACTTCAAAAAGGTTCCTGCTTCACAGAGTCTCAGCTGTGAGACCTATGCCTTTGATTACATCAGAGCAGAGAAACTCCTTTTGCTTGGCCTGGGGTTTCCCTGGACCCCGACCCTGGTTACCATCTCCAGTGGGCTGCATTCAGAGTATGCCAGTGGAGCCAAGGGCCTTACCCAGTGCAAGCTTCAAGGCCGAACACACTCCTTCCATCAGCTCGACCCATGATATTGCAATGCATCTCCCCTGAGCTGAGCTCAGTGTTGCTCAGCCACTGGCTGAAGATCCCTTGCAGGGCAGCCGAGGCTGTGGGTTCATGATGATTATTCATCTATTTGCATGCATGCATGCTCACCCTGCACGCACACATCCATGTGCATTCTCCCTCCCTTTCGCACTTGCTTGCATGACTGGCAAAATGAGCTACAAGCAGATAAAAATTGAAACACAGAAGAGAGCAAATTACAACATGTTCAATTATCTTTTCCGAAATCATTCTTCATCTCTGCTCTACTCAGTGCCTGGTAATGTTTCCTTTGTAATCTGACAAGGGTGGGTTTTTTCCATATTTGTTTTATGCCCTCTCTTGGGTGGCAAGGTGGTCACAGCGTGAGGACGTGGAGAGAAGTCATGTAGCAGGGCCAAACATTTCAGGCTGTGTTAACTGGAGATCCAAAAGACCAACGCTTTTTTGGTCTCCTTGTTTGGTCTCTGTTCAACAGCCTGAGCAAGGAGTTCTCTCTCTGATAATTGTGAATGTATTTTCTTGTTGCATGCAAATACTACAATGGCAAACACTGATTCCCTCCCCACCACTTTCTTGCCAGGGAGGCAGGCAGAGGTAGCTTTGCCTTGTTTACTTCCTCGCTGTTGTACTGCACTCTTGACAAGCACTGCCAGCTTCCTGCTGGTCTCGCCCGGGGCTTTGATAATTAACAGGCTCCATCTTCCGGCTCCCTGCACCAGCCCTCTGAGATAAGAAGGACTCAGGTAGCCCTGGCTACCTCCAGTTTTCCTTCTCCTTTGACTAGGAAACTTCAGCATTCTTTCTGGATTGACAGTGCTGGTGATGAAATTTTTCTGCCAGTTTACCAGAGGGATGTTCCTTCTGGATCCCTGAAGACTGGCACAAAGGGATCACCCTTTGGGTTGAGAGGAGCTTTTGTTCTTGATGGTCTATTTAGCTCTTGGCCTCTCTACTGAGAAACTGTCAGTGAATATAGAGTCAAGTGCAGTAGTAATAATGTTTTAATAATGAGGATACCTGTCTGCAGTAAAACAAGATTACATCAAGACATTTTATGCAGTTCACATGTAAGTTAGAAATGACTTTTGGTGATGCCAGCAGGGATTGCATTAGAGAACTGAACAATAAGTGCCAGAAATTACCCATTAAAATTGGGAGAGATTTCTTCAAGTAATGAAACATATTTAAACGTGTGTGTTATAAAGGTGAAATGGTTGAGCAGCTTCCAAGTCATATTATGTCTGCTAAAGAGCCTGATCAGCTTAAATCTGGAAATGAATATTATGTGGTTTAAAGCAAAAGCAGCTGGTTTTTTTTAATTGTTATTAGTACCAGTGTGGTAGGGTTAGTGGGATGTTCTTGTACAGGTTAGAAGAGACCAGAGAAGAAGTGTAAGCAGCCCGAAGCACTTGTACTAGGTACTACTTGTACCTAGACAAGATAAAGGATGGCAAAAAGCAATTGTCTTCCTCCCTGTTTGTGGGAAGACTGTCTCGCCCACAGTTGCTCAAAGACATGTTGGAGGAACTGGAAACTTAGCCCATCTTTTGGGAATCTTAGCACAACACTCAGCACTAAAACCATGCTTTCTGTCGGTTACCATCTATGTCCATCTTTCAGGGGAAGACTTGAGTCTGGCACATGAATTGTCCTCAGGCATTCCAGCAGCCATGAAGATATCCTTAAACTATCCATCCAAAAACCCAAATAAAAGAGCAGTGTGTTCATGCTGAAAATCAATGAGAGCACCTAATGAGAAAGAAATTGCACTTGTTACAGCTCTGCAAATATTAAACCCCTGCCCCACAAAATCAGAGAAAGTAGGAATAACCTTTTGTATTATCTCCAGTGAATATATGGGAAAATAGGGACATAATAGGGCTCTTATTTAACCAGCATCATATACTAAAACAGGGAAAACCTTTTAAAGATCTATATATTATCAAATACAGAATCATTTTTCAAGCCAATAAAGTGCAAAATGCAGACAGTCATGGTGTTGCATAAATGACATTTGAGGTGCTCCAAAGCGACAGTTTAAGGGACTTGCATGTTTTGAGTAGCAGTTCAAAACAATTTTAACAAGAGGACTCAAAACCAGAGTCCCTAAATCACTGGCCACTTTCGCAAATGCAGGCCTACATTTTTTTAAAATTCACTTCTAATAATTTAAAGTGTCATCTAGGGAAGTAACATTTGGGTTTAAATTTATGGAACCAATTGAATGTGTGATATAAATCTATATCATTCAGGAGTTACTCCAGGAGTGAATCTTGCAGAGATTTTTATTCTGATAGTGGCCCTTTAAAAGAAAAAGAGCAGGAAGGTATTGAATTGGAAAACCCAGCATCTCTCTTGTGTTTGTCTTTGATAAACACTGCAATTTATTTAAAGCACATGGAAGGGAGAAAAAATATGGCAAAGTTAAATCCCAACAAATTGTTTTATATTTACAAATGAATTAGATTATTTGCATTTGTTGTGTTTTTGAGTTTCTTTGAAACTGCAAATTAATGAGAAAAAATTATTTCCGAATCTTATTTTACTTAAAGGCGAGTTTAGCGAAGGCAATTTGCATGTAAATCAACGTTTACCTGACGCGTGCAATTTCCACAGTTAGATAAACCATAACATGAAACAGATGAAAGACATGGGAACTGTATAAAAATTCTTTGAAAGATAATAGGCGGCAGTTTGCAATAAATATTCATTAAGTGAGAGGGTGCCCTGTTCTCTCTCTGTGCTGCTCTCCATACAGCGCTCACCTCTTTCCAACAGCCTCCTTGTTGCATATCTTTGCTTTCCTATTTCTTTCTTATTTAATCTGTCTGCTTCCTTGCGCTCTAGCAGGGGTCACTTTCATTATGGGATGTTCTGTGCATTTCCACCATCAGTCTGTATTTGTGTGATTTATAATGCAGACCAGGAAGGAGGCATGTGAAAAATCATCAGGGAGGCAAGAGCTGTTCCCAGGCTAGGAACTAGCAGCCCTGGGCAAAGCAAACAGTTGCTGGGGGGGCTACAGGGATGGGAGGGCAGTTGTGGCCCTGCTGTGACTCGCCTGTCAGCTTTTCTTGATGCACAGCAGCCTCTGCAAGCTAGGCTGGATGCATATCCTGCCAGCACCCCACTGCAGCTGAAGGAGGTTTGGGATGCAGGACAGGGTGCAGGACAGGATGGTGATGGGCAAGGATCTACTCCAACAGACAGAAATTTGTGTGACCACTTGGCTTTCCAGCCCTCTCCCCACCGCTTTCATGACTGTGGAAAATAAAGTTCTTTCCCCATGGGTCTGTCCCTTTTCTCTGGGGCAGCAATTGTTTCATTTGGCTGATCCCAAGATGTAAAGCCCTGAGACAGTTTTTTAGAGCATGGCTGCTAGTAAAAGGATGTCTGAGAGAAGTACAAGCCAGAGGAAACCACATGCCAAGCACTGTGTGCCTCTATGGTATGGGTTGCTCCTTTGATGGTTCTCCCATACACCAGGAGCATCAGAGATGTTGCCAGGTATTTAGAAGTCTAGGGAACTTCTGGGAATGATTGAGCATGCTCATCATTTCAGCCAAATAACTGATACTTTAGCTCAAGCAGACCAGACATTCACCACACTAAGAATATGGTTGATGTTCTAAAACCTGCAGTTTTAGAACAACTGGTATGTGACCAGTTTAAAGATCAAATGTTCCACGTTGCAGTGAATTCACACAGCGTTTTACTGTATGTATCTTCTGCTACCATTATTGTGTGGTGCCTGATGTCACGCCTAGAGAGCCATCAAAAGCTGTGATATATGGCCAGATTGTGGACGGGCAATATGCTGTGAAATTATAATAGCAGGAGGTTTGTAATATATCTGGGAGGGCTGTGTTCCCACTCCCCAAAACAAGGCATTTTTTCAAATGACTGATCTCATGTTTGATAGGCAGTATGCTCCTCATGTGCTGCACTGCAGGATTTCCCCATGAGCAGTGAGCAAACACATGCTTGCTCAGGTGGCTGCTGCAGAGCAGACCTTCCTTAGGACAGACCTTGCTGAAGCCCATCCCCTCACACCCCAGCAGGACTGTGGGCTGGGGGGTCCCTGCTGTTATCACTATTAAAGTGCAGTTCCCATCGCTTTGTTGATTGTGTAAGAGTTATCTGTCACCTTCCTTTCCTAAATTTCATCTCATTCCATCCTGCTAGCCTGCAGGACTGCAGCCAGAGCATGCCTCTGGGGCTTGGTATGACCTTGGGAACAATCATCATCTTCCCTGCTGCTTCCTCCTGCAACTGCATTGTAGAACTCTGTGACCACTTTCAGATACAGAGCCAGCTCCACTCGCTCACACTCTCTATTTACATTTAATATCCCTTAAATGATTAAAGCAAACATTCCTAATTAAATGTTAACGTACTGTAAGTATCTGCAGCCAGCGTACTGTCCACCCCTCTAATCTCACATATGTGGACATAGCCTCCGGACTTAAGGAGAAAATTACTTTTTGAAACTTTGATGGGGGAAGCACGAATAACTTATCCAGTCATCCCCATTAAGTTAACTCTTTGCCCTTGGGAAGATAATCGTGCTGCTGCATTCTCAGGGCTGGATGATGGCAGCCTGCATACACTCAGGGCCTCATGTGGCTGGCTCAGCATAGGGCAAAATCAAGCCTACAGAGGCTCTGTATGGGCTGAAGGGACAAGGAGTAAATCACATTGTTATAAAAATGGGAATTAGATGTGGATTAAAGTAGTTTTATATATATATATATATATGTATGTATGTATGCCATTAGATTGTTTGCATTTCTCAGTTTGCTTTTTCTTCCAGTTTAACAGTGGAGCTTTGTTGGTGTTCTATTTTCCTCCAAAAAAGGTTTTTTCCTACCCGTGTTAGACTGTGCCAACACCTTTTCTGTGATGTGTCACTATTTACTGCGACACTGCTGTAGTCAGTTGAATTCCTGAGGAAGATGTTCCTGCAGTTTCACTCCCTCTGCTGACTACTTCTGCAACACCAACACTGACAGAGCTTAAAAGGTGGTGAGGTTTGCTCCGGTGCCAGGATATTCCTTGAGCAGTGCTGGAGCTGTAAGACAGCTGTGGGCACTCTGCGATTCACTTCCCTGCACCCCAAAACGACTCTGAGATAGACAGGAAACTGTTGCACTCCCCCATTTTTTCCACTTAGCTTTCAGACAGTCTGGTCTTTAAATTTTTTTTAGAAGTTTGTTGGGCTGTGAGGTGTTTCAGAGATACCTTTTATTTTGAGGTCCCTGTGGTATTTCAGAGATGTGCTCCCAGTTCATGTTGTCTTTTGTGGTAACCAACTTTACTCTTTCATAATTTTTGTTTATTCTGTGTGAAAGGTAGGTCTCCTGGAAATAATTTTCTTTTTATACAGACAAGACAGATGCGATTAAGTTATGTTTTGAGTCCAATATATATTTCTCTCTGTAAGTTCTCCATGCACAATATTTTGGCTCATTCCAGTTACATCAGTGTTCGGTGTTTGAGAAGATGATTGAAAGCTATCTGCATCTTGGCTAATGAGAATATCTAAACTTGGTTAGGATCTGGAAGAGTAGACTGTATCCTCACATGGTTTAATTCTAGTATGGCTCCAGTGAACTCTTCAGTTTTAGTCCCTCATGTTGCAGGTCCTGAAGCACTCATGTATCAGCCATAAAAATACTTGCAAGCCAGTTCCAGATTGAGCAGTTGTTGGAGGAAGGCAAGGTGGCAATAGAAGTACTTTGCTGCTGTCAGGAAGACAGCTTCTTATGTGTGCTTCCTATATTAAGGCTGTCATCTAAATCTTTTATCATTATGCTGGAGATGAAGGTGATTTTCTTTGCTTGATGGCACAGTGTAGTTGGTTGGAATCTACTCACCTAGAAACTCCAGAGATATAAAAAAAGTCTTCCGAATTTGTTCAAGCCTGCTTTTTGAGGTGTCCTACATTTTATTAAAAGAACTGTAAGTGTTCATCAAGCTAGAGAAAAGCGTCTCTCTCTGTAGTCCCTTGGATGTGCCAGTCATCAGTGTTGTAGAAATACATGAATAAATGATGGCACTTACTAGTGGCTGACCCCACAGAGCAGGTGAGAATCTACTCCAGCTATTAAATATGAAATAACAAACTGAATACTCACTTGTCAAATGCTTGCTTAGTTGGCAAGGGCCTGTGATTTCACAGCTGATGGTTCAATTTCTTAATCCCAACTCTCCACATGTGTCAGCATCCTTGTAGACAACAAACTGGCTATAGTTGCCCAGGTAAATAGAAAAGAGCTCGATGACGAATGAAAGCTGTGCCTCTTGGGTGCCAAACAAGGTTTGCTCAGTTTCCCTGTGGTAAGATGTCATTCATGGGGTACTAGAAATATATTCATTGGTGCTGAAACTTACTCCAGACTCTTTCTGGAAGGGTGAGCAAGTCCCCTCATGGCTTTGTTTTAGATGGCTTACAAGGCAAATGCTTAAGTCACCTTCATTCATGTAAAGTTCCTGCAGGAGAAAAAAAAACATCACGAAACAGAAGCTACAGCTATAGCTTTTGTTTAAGAGGATGCTGTCAAGCCCTTTAAGCACAAATACCAAATATGTCTTCAAAGTTCTGAATTCTCCTGAGGCCTATGCTCTGTATTCCACTACAGTAGTCTTGCTTTTTAAACCCAGTCCTCTGGTATTTAGTAATCTTAAGGAAATACAGGACCCTTTCAAGCAGAGATAAAAAAAATGCTCACGGTTGATGGCATGGAAAACTAGTCCAGTATTCTGAGCAGCAGCTTAACTTTGTGATGTCTTGTCTACATTCAAATCCCCGGAGCATATGGTTGTTGGGGCTTTTTAATAGCGATTCACATGCGTGCTAATTTTTCCCTGCCTCAGTTCTCCACCCATACAGTGGAGCAATAAGTTTGTGGGGACAAACATCTGCAGTGTTGTGTGGCATTCACACCCCGAGATGACAGAGTTGTAAGGAAGCACATAAAAGGCTCCTGATTAGAAGTCAGTTTCACGTTGGTCCCCATGTTCTTCACTGCTGCTGAGCATTCAGGTGATTAAAGGTAACAAGTTGTATGCTGTTGTCAGGTTTTGATTAACGTAAAAATATTTACTTGTGCAAGGAAACAGAGCTCAAAAGGAGTGGTATTTAATGTATTTTAGATCAGCCAGTTAGGACACAGAAGCTGCGTTACGTGACCCAGGTGAATATTGCAAGTCACTCTGTAATCAACTGGATGTTTACTGCCACAAGCTCAAGAAAGGCACAGGAGCTACATTCAAGCTACACTGGAGAAAAACACTACTTCTGACTTATTTGATGAGGTGTCATATGCAAGGAACAAATATGAAATTAGGATGTGTGGGTTGAGGAGATGAGTAGATGACCGTGATCGCTTCATCCAAAGGTCATATGATGATTCCCAATAAATCCAAAGAGAAAAGTAAGCCCTTGTCTTTTTCTGTGCAGTTTACAAACCAGTGCAGCTGGTAAGAATGTTTTCCACTGTATAGTTCATCCAATACCAAAAAATAGCACCCTTAGAAGTGTTATTTATGCAACATATTAAATGTACTTTTACTGCATTTCATAAATTTCCAATTTTCGCAGTAACTGATGTTCTTCAAAGTCCTGAGTTAGACATCCTGTGACTATGGTATAATCACAGGTTTCTTATGTTTGAATGGAAAATATCCTTTTTCTTCCTGTAGTTGTAAAAAATAACTTGGAAGCATGATTCATAAAGGCTCAAAACCTAAATTTCCAATTAGAAAGTCAATACACATGTTTCCAAATCTCACAGTCTTTAAGGCCTCTGGTTTCTGGGATTTCTTTTTTAAGGCTTGGCTCATTATTTTTGACATTATTTTTGTTTGGGGATGACAGTCCTGTAGGTGAGTGTTGAAGTCTTGCCTGGTTCCACTGTGCCTGTTCAGCTCTGCGCATGTGTGCAACAGTAGCTGAAGTGAGGGTTGCAGTGGTGACATTCATGGTACTATTGAACTTCTGATATTTCTGCACTGGGACATCGTGTCTTTTTTAAGACAGATTTAAATTAAATGCTTAGGGTGTCCATACCTGCAGAATATTCATACTGTCTTTTAGATTATTCTGGGATTGGGAAGCACAGCCAAGGGGCAAATATTAACATATCTTTGAACCTTATGAACCTCCAGAGAAATGCTACAGCACTAACATTCAATATCCACCAAATTATTGAGAATTATATGACACCTATCAGTCACTTTGATGTTCATGGGACCTGAGCAGTCTGTATCTGACTCACCTCTTGCTTTGTGACTGGTCTACCCTTGTGCAAAGTGATCCTTTCTTCCAAGCCTTCCTTGCTGATTGCAGCACATCTCTTTCATTTTCATGAATATGTTTCTGTGCCAATTTTATTCCTTCTCACAAAGCTGCTTCAGCCTAGACTGCCTCTGCTCTTGTGCTTCTTGTCCTTTCCAGATGACAATGTTGCACCCCAGCTGGCCAGCTGAGCCCCATTGCACAATCACCTGGATGGTGTGTTCCTGTCTTTTGTCTTTGCAGGCCTCATACACTCCATTGGGATGACTCAGCTGGCTCCTTTTCCTTATTGCCAGTGTTAGGTTACCAGCACCAAAAACCAGAGTGCATGTTGCACAGCCAGGTACCCCAAGATGAGTGCAGCACTGACCTCTTTTTGGTGATTTTGCTACCTGTCAGCTCCTTGTTTCTTGTGGCGTGAAGCAAATTTTACTTTAGCTGAAGCCAAAGTCACTAGTTCTGTAGCATGTGCAGAAGGGTGCAGTTTATTGATTACTAGAAATATATGTCCCCAACCACATAACATTGTAATTTTTCTTCAATGGAGAGACCCTTGGTAATAAAGCAGTGTGAATCACAAAAGATTTTTTTTAATCTACTTAAGATTTATTCAAATCTTCATATTTCATTTTGAGAACAATCCAGCTTATTAAAATCCATAATATTTTCAGTTACAAAAGTTTTGACAGCATAAATCTACTTTTTGCATTTTCTTATATCATTAAACTGTTCTACTCTATGCTAATGCTTAGTAAAGAGGGTTATTAGCACTGAGGGTGAACCTTAAAAGGGCTGGAGGTTTGATTCATCTATGAAGCACCGACAAATTTGGATTAATTATTCAAATCTAATCCAAACCTCTCGAGTCTGCAAAATTGGGCTGGAAGTCTCAAGAGAACAGGTTAGCTTGTGGGATTTCCAGTGCTGCCTGCCTAGTTTCCTGATGAGTCTACGTAACCAGTAAAACCTTTTAAGTGTACCACTTTTCTAAATTATGTATTTTAGATTCAGCATTGTCTGAACAATGCAGCTGGTGCTTAAAGTTTTCAGCACGGGTGAGAAGTGTTCCCCTATCACAATTCTGCCTTTGTTTTGCATATAGTACCTAGCACTTCCGTGGAATAGAGGGTTAGGAGCTTAAAAAGGAAAAGAAGAGGCTGCTAAGATGACTGCCTTTTGAAAGTGATATCCACAGCCATGTTTTTCCTTCATTGCCAAGAGGTGTAAATTGCCCCAAATATTCTGAGATTTTATTTGTGTTGGGGAGTGATTCTGCTGTGAAAAAGTTAGTGTTTATTTAGCATGACAAATAGCTTTGAGTTTCCTAAAGCTCACCATTTAAAACTGTGTACATACTTAATATTTGATCCTAAATCTGCTTCCAGTTAAGTCCCCTGATGATTAGATGTTCTAGGGCTGTAAGAAATAGTCCTGTGTCTGGGCAGAAATATATCACCTGTCAAGACAAAAATTATGCTCTGAGGGACAAGCAGTGAGTCTGGTTTTATATTTGCAGAGCAGCTAGCACAGCAGGGTCCCTATCTTGATTTGAGACCTCTAGGAACTACTCCAAGATAAATATCAAATGATAACTCAAGCCATTCTGCAAGAGGACTACAGATTTTCAAGGAACACTAGGGAGTTTTGATTTTATGACCCCAAGAGGAATAGCACAGACTTTTCTCTCCATATAATGGACAGGGATGCTTGGGTTTTCTTGCTCAGTGACAGGCCAGCAGGCAATGCCGACCCTTGTGTCTGAACTGTGATCAAAATTCCTCCAGCTTCTCAGGTACCAACTTACCTCAGGTAAAAGGAGGTTCAATGGCACTCTGTAGAAGGTAAGGCATTCATCCCCTTCCTGGGATGCAGACAGAAAGCGTCACAGCTCATGGGTTTTGCAGTAAAAGGCAATTAATTATCACCTCAATGACCTCCTTTGCTATCAAATCACTACTCAAATGATTTTACTACTCTTTATAATGTGGCTAGATCCTGACAATTTTATCTAGTGATTTCAGTGAAAAGTGATGAGTGCTCATCACATTAGAAAACCTTGTATTTTATGGTTGTGCCACTTGACTTCAAGGAGCTGCTTTTATACACATATGTGTATTTATATACGGTTCCTCTGCTCTCCCTGCGTGTCATTTGGACGGTGTGGTGCTTAATATAATCCAGGGAATATAAAGCTCAGAATGTATCAGTATATTCTGACATGTTTTGTGGCTGGAGATCTGTCTAAAACCTTCCTTAGTGCTCTTAACCACTTCTGAAAATCGGAATGAGATTTCTTTATTTTCTCTTTTTTAAGAGAACAATTATTCAACCAGCCCCTGATTTCAAACATTCAGGTGGACATCACTTTGCTGATAGTTATAATAAAAGACGATTTGTAAAGGGCAAGTTTTTAACCAGTGAAGTTTCACCGTGGAGTTGAGGTGTGGAACTGGGAGCAGCAGCTTCATGGATTCCTTTCCTCTGCCCTCTCCTTTTCTGGAGAGAGAAATGGGCCTGGAGGAGCTGCCCCATCTCCCTTCCACTGGGTTTTGGTGCTGAGTCCAAGGGCTGTGGAGCTCTGCACACTCTAGGAGATTCTTCTTGCTACAGCTGTTGTTCCTATTTATCTTGAGAGTCCCAAGGGCAGAAGAGTCAGAAAGGAGGAGATTTCAGGCAGACATTGAGAACTTGTGTCTTCTAAGCAGTTGTTTCATCTCCTTCACCAATGAGCAAGAGGACTCCCCAGTATGGTGGCCGATACTTCCCCTATAATGTCTTCCCAGAGGCTGCAGCTCCCATAATCAGTCCAGCACCTTGCTCACCATGATTTCAGTCCCCACATCTGACTCACTCCGGTGGCCCCAATAAGATCTGAGCTCCTTCTCTAGCTCCTTGAGTTGCAATGATGAAGGGAAGGAGGGGGGAAAGAAGCTGTGGGAAGCACAGAGCCTCCACGCTTCTGAAGAATGGCAAAAGTGGTCTCATATTTTCAAGTGAGAGAAAAAAAAAGGCTGTGCTATCTCTGCTGAGCTCATGCTCCATTTCTGTTTTAGGTACTGGTAAAACTAAGGAGAAATCAAAATTGATTATTTTTTTCCCATACTGAATTACAGTGTGGAGACAATACCTCCACTTTTCAGTCCAGTCAAACTTCTGGTTTCTGTATTACCTGTTGTGCTTTAAGGTCTACTTGTATGGGTTGGAAGGGTAGAGATGCACCCTATCGACCATACTTTTCCTGAGTCATTGTGACATGGTCTCTTGAAGAAGGAGGTTTTGGGTCCACTGCTCCTTAGGCAAACAGCAGTTAAAGAATTAACTTGTTCTTTAAGAAAGTTCAAGTATCTTATCTCCTCTTGTCTAAGCAACAACCTTGACTTAAGCGTAATCCCAGCATGACTTTTACTCTCCAGACCGAGTTGCTTAGTGTAACTGCTTTCTATCTTCCTTAGCTAAATTGTACCACCTGTCTCTCTTCAGATTTTTTCAGCTCTTTCAGTTGCACATGGTGGCTTTGGTAAGGCCTGGTTGGGAGGAGAGAGCTCTCTCCATGGGGAATATGCATTCTTCCTTCAAAGGTTTTCTCGGTTTGGGATTTAGGGTTGGTTTTTTTGTTTCTTCCATGTTGTGTGATACTGAGTTGTGGTAGTAGCCTCACTAACAGCTGTCAACCCCCTCAACAGAGAGACAAGCAGAACAACCAAACCCAAACAAGACACGAAACGAAATTCAAAATGTGTTCAGAGAAACATGCCACTTCAAAGGCAGGTGTAGAGGTCCCCCCGGAGCTCATTACTCCAGTCAGGGGAGGGGAGGGGTAAGGGAGAGTGTGGAGTGGGAAGCAGTGTGTATTCTTTTCCAAAAACTATAAGGACATGAATAACAACCTGTCCCCCAATCTCTTTCCATGGGCCCCCAGACCCTGGTCTCCTCTCCACCTCAGTCTCCTCAGAGGTGAACTGGGCAGGTGTACCCAGGAAAGATGCCTGCTGTCAGATACACTGACATGAATCCTCCTCCAAGTAAAATGTGTTTCACCTAGACAACCTTCGCTCCAATAGCTCTTGCCAGTGCCATGTGGGCACACTGGGAGCCTCACCAGCAGGAGGTGAGGCCAGTATCTATGGCTTGTGTGCTTCTCCGTCTTTCCCGAGACTGTCAGCTTGGGAGGCAAGTGAAATCTGACTGTGGTTGTAGACACTGTGCCCGTTGGACATTTGGGAATTGGTTTATACTAGACCTGTCAAATTAATTTCAGATGGACTACTGTCCTGGGATCATAGCCTTTCTGTGAATTTCTTTAGCCAGTGAGCTTGAAGGTTCCCCTGCAAAAAGAGATTATTCTAAAATTATCTGCATTTTTTAAAACCTCTTCTGACAAGAGTTTTGTAACTCTTGTCACTTCAGTCTGTTTAGCTAGTCTGTCTTTCATGTCAGCTTGAAAGAAAAGCAAGAGTAAGTTACGCAGGTAATGGATCATCTCACAAAAATTGGCCCTGATTCTTCAGTTTTTGCTGAGGTAGACAGCTCACAGTACACTGAGGTTATTCCACCCATGTGAAAACTATATGATGGAGGGATATGAATTTTTTATCATACATGAAGGAGGGAAGACTTATAGTATGCATGGATTGTGTGGCAGCACTGCAGCAAATTCCCTGCCTCCTTTGCTGCTTTCCTAGCCTGCTATAGGAGGTGTCTGTGAGGAGCATAAGGAAATACTGCTATAGGAAACCATGGAGAGGCAGAGAATAGTGGCATTGCACACAGCTTTTCTTCATTGAGGGAGTCTCAATGGAGAGGCTCTGAGTTACCACACACACAACTGTGTGAGCTGGTAGGACCTGTGGTGGCAGAGAGTGTGTTTGTGGCACTCTGCAGAGATCGTGTGGTGCTGGGGAGGCAAGAGGACGATAGCAGAGAAAGGCTATGGGATCTTGTGTGCCTCGTGTGGAGTGGTGAGGTGTGATAAGCAGCCTGTCCTCAGAACTAGCAGGGAGAATGTGAGGCAAATAAAGCACATAGATGCAGAGCATGAGAAACGCTGTGAGAAGTCGGCAGGCTGGATATCACACACAGCAGATATTGTGATGCTGGGTATTGTTGGAAAGAGAATACAGCAGATCTGGCCCGTGTTCCAGGGCTTCTAACAGCATTCCCTGGACTTTGATTGTTTGCCGCTCATTCTCCCCATACACAGGCAAGACCCACTGATCTGGGAAACTATTGCAGCTGTTGCTGTAAGCCTCCAGAAGGATCTGAAAGCTAATTGCAACAGCTAAACCAGCTGTTAGAATAAGGACTACATTCTCAGTCCTCAGATCCTGGCATGTCCCTGTGGGATAGAGTTTCCTCTTCAGCTCTAGGAGGCTGAGGGGAAGCAGCTGGGTTCTTTGCTGAGCCTCAACTAACTAGACCAGGAGAGACTTTTCTGCCAATCAGGAGACAAAAACTAAACAGCTGCTGTCATTTATGGCCAGATTACAAAAGTTTTACAAGGGGCTGGGATGCTGTGTTCAATTGATGCACAGTTCGCCTTTCTGTTTCTTTTAACTGTTTCCTCTCTCGATGCATTAGAGACTGACTGGACTAAAACCCTGTGGGTCACCCTATAGTTTACAACTTTGCTAGGAGAATGGTATTTCAGCTCCACCTTTCCTTCCCCTAAAAGCTCTTAAGGATTTTCTGCCTCTGGCATCCTGGACTTGCTGTAGCAAGACTGGGGAAGAGCAACTGTGGTGCATGTTAGCAAGAGAGTGAGGACAAGCAGAAGGATTTTACAGAGTAGTAGCAGTAATGGTGGGGAGTCTGCTGACTGCAGTTGCCTTAAACCACAGGCTGTGTATTTTTATTTACTTCCTCCCAGATGAGATAACATTGGAAATAATTTCCCCCATTTCAGCCATTGCAGGGGAAGGTTTTTCATCAAGGGCCAGGGCAAGAATGGCAAGCTGAGGACAGTGAAAGATGGTGGCTTGTGTAATCACCCTGCTGGGTGGGCACCTCTGAGAACCACGTAATTTCTAGGGACAAAATGCAGTAGCACACCTGGCTCTGACACCTAGTTAATAAGCTCACTTGGACTTGATTCTTTATGGAAGCACTGGAGTGTGTCTGCTCTGCAGTCCCTAGGATGATCCACTTACTCAAATTATCCATTTTTTCCTTGTCCTGTAGGGCATCCCTGTTATCTTCCCTCCCTATTATCCAAGATAATAGAGAGCTGACTTGCAATAATGCAGTCACAATGGCTCCATAGTGTCTGAATGATTCCCATGTGATTGACATTGTGTGTCTGTCTGAAGCTTCCCAAAGAGCAATTCTCCATCAACGTTTCTTCCATCAGTAGGCATTAGACAGAACAGGGTCCTGTAGTGCAAGTCTATTAAAGCCCAAGAAGAAATCCGTTTCCCTGTGACAAACAGAAGGAGACATGAATTATACAAATGGAGGGGCAATTCTTTATGCTTATATGGCTTACTGTAGATGTGGATCAAGATCATAGGGATATGGGGGTCTCTGTGTACTGTACCCGGGTTTCCTCAGCTACCTGGCCCTACAGAAGAGTGCAGATAAGCAACAGAGAGAGCAACATACATCTCAAATGTTATCGTGTCTGCCACCAAGCAAAAGCAGACTACTCGAATGGAAATGGCAAGGGGGTTTAATCCCAAACTGTCATGACTCCACTCTTTTCAACATTTGGAGATTCTGATCTGTATCAGACAAAACATTTAAGAAAATTTAGCCTGTTCATGCTTCAGTGAGCCAAGATTTCCCTTCTCATCATATTTCTAGCCCAACAAACAAATCTCACAAGAAAACCTGGTTTCTAGCTTGGTTTTGCTAACTCAGTGAAGATGGATACAATTCTCACTGAAATTCTAGTTTATCATCAGAGCTGAGGCTTGTGTGGTTCATCACTAGTAATCACAGCCTACTGAGGTTCATCTCAGTGGTGTGATAACACTGCCTTTGTGCTGTAGGTGGTCCATTGTGGGAATGAGAACAGGATCTGTGTCTTCCACACGTTCAAAATGAGTTCTATGACTAGCTTCAGTGTTGAAGGGCAGGAGCCCAAAGCTGTCCATGGTTTGCAGAGCCTAAGGGCCTTCAATCCAGTTTTGTGCTTTACCTTGGCATCCAGATAAACATGAGCAGCATCTCATGTAAATGGCGATTCCTAGTGAAGCTGAAAATGCAGTGAAAGGCTCAGCCCCTCATCTGGTATAAATTGTTATACTGACCCATGTAGACTGAATTATATTGGCAGACCTGGTGGTCTAAAACTTATTACAAAATTGATATGCTTTCTATTCAGCAAACATTTTGTCACTAGATTTTTTTCTGCAAGTAATGCTAACCTCAGTTCTCAACCCATTGGCTGCTTTGAGGCATTGTAGCTTTGATCACTCCTTTGCTTTCTCAGAGTGTTTTGCAACTCCTTGCCTTTGTGCCATGGCAATCGCTGCCTAAGTAGCATGCTGTGTGTGAGGGGAAGGCAGGAACTTTTAAAAAAATAGCAAGTGAATTATGCACTTTCCAGAACTAATCTTCAGACACTTGATCTGTGCTAAAATGCATGAGGCTTTAGGGATTTGTGAACATTTTCATGAATAATAAGAGCTTCACAAATAACAGGAGAGTGAACTTGCTGATCTTATTCCCAAATCTTTTATATATATAAGAGATATGATTGGCTCTAGTTTTCAGAAGGAGTTTGGCAGCAGGTCACTTTTTTTCTGATCAACAAAGAATAGGGCATGTGGGAAAGGAAGATGAAGCACATTATTTGCAGGGCTCCTACATCCATGAGTATTCTTGACTTTTATAGATTTTTCGGCAAATTAGCATAACTACATTATCCAAGATTTCTTGCAGTTGTTTTCCCTTCCCAAGTTGATGTGACTGAGAGAGAATGCGAATGCAACAGCTTTAAAAGAAGACGGGAGGAAATTATCATATTTAATATTGTTTATACAGAAACTGGCATACTTTATAGAGCATCATCTGATTAACTCATTTCCAGGCCTGCGGCGTGTGTGCGTCTATGACGGCAGGGAGGAGAAATGAGAGCTAGGCCGTGTTTTTTCCTGGCATGAGGAACTGTTGCTGTAACACTTGTGTGGCTGGCAGCATGAGACATAATATTACCTAGAAGAAAACCTTTAAGTGTTGGATTAATTTCCCACCATCTGCATTCTGTCTGTACTGGAAATCTAGATCCAGAGAGAAAGACTGGGGAACAGATCTGAGTAGCTGGCAATTAGATTTGGAGAAATGAAAAATGTTTTCAGGGGCTCCTTACTAGTCAGCTGTTTGGTGGCTGCGAGGGTTTGGTCAGCTGAGAAGCCAGTTTTGGAAAAGGCTGTTTGGCTTAAATGTCCTGAAAATATTGGCAGAGAGCAGCAGTGACTTATTGCAGAGGTGCTGCCAGTTGCAATTAGGGACAAGTTGTTGGGTGCTGCCAGCTGAAAAAGGAATGTCAAACTTTAAGGAATCATAAAAGGAAATTGAACTAAAAATTATGACCAAATGGGATTTGCTAAAAAGGGTTCTGTTGTGTTGGGATGAAACCTCACCATGAAACATCCATAGATGTAAGGAGAGGAAATGGTGAATGGTAGAAGACGAAAGTAGAAAGCACTGGAAGGAAGAAGGAGCAGCAGAAGGAAAAGGTGAATTTTAGGCAGCTGTCATTTCTTTTTTGGCTGCAGCTTGCATCAGCAGTGAACCAAGGAGAGCAAAACCCTCAGGGGAGAAGATAAGTTGCTGAATATTCAATGTAGCTGCCTTGTGCAGAGCCCAGAAGGGATGGCCTTGTCTCAGCTGCCACCAGAAGCACAAAGGGTCCTTCCCAATGTGCAGTGTGACAGGGAGGTAGGGGGCTGAGCGAGGGTGGTGCAGCTGCTGGTGGGAGCTCTGCCTCCTGTAATGTGCTTATGTTTGTGTGTTGTTTTCTTCTCTTCTAGGTAAGTGCAAAAAGTGCTTATGAATGGTTCTAAGGCACTCTGGCAGATGCTATACTGGGGTCTCTCTGGCTTCTCCAAAGAGGAGGAAAACACAGCACTCTCTGAAATGGTAACATCATAACCTGTGAAGCAGATGTGTTGGTGATTACTGAGCAGTCCCCCTGTACTTCCATCTGTAAATCTGTTATTTAGTGATAACCCAGAGCCAGTCGGAAATACACACACTGTTGTCCAGCCTGGGGGTACCATGCCCAGACCCAGGTGGCAACATTCCCCTTGATGCCATAGCAGAGCTTGCATCCCATGACCTGCATCCTGGTGTCTGCCACCTTTTGCTCCCACTGTTTCTAGCTCTTCTTCAGGCCTCCCTGTAGGGTTGGTAGATATTTTCTAGAAGGATAGCTTAAATATCAGCCCAAAAGTATTGTGACCTTTGTTTCTCTTTCTGCCTTCAGAAACTGTTGGATGTTTGGACACTGCAGAAATCCATACAGTCACATTTCATACCTTACCTCATCAAGCTCAGGGAGCTCCCTGGACGAGGTTTTCTAAATTCTTCTTCCTCTGTCTGACTTCTGATTCACTCAGTGGAGGATTGTTTTGAGAACATAGTGACAACCAAGCAAAAAGAAAATTCAGAACAACACTTGGGGCAAAGCTCCTTGGCAGTGAGATGAATTGAGCTACTCAAGGGAAGTGCTGGGAATGCTATTGTTTGTGATGTTTAAAACTCTCTAGGTCAGAAATTGCAGGGAGCAGTCCTGTGCTTGGCAAATGGACATACTGGCGGAGATGATGGGTCTTTCTCGTCTCTGACAGCTTTTATTTATTAGTATAATTTATTGTTTTATTAGCTTCGGATCGTTGACTTCACCTCTAGTTCAGTTTTGCTGTATATACTATGAAGTCCATTATAAGCATGGTACTAAATGAAATGCTTTTGTGCTGATGTGGTGCTTGTTTGTTTCCCAGTGGAGCAAGGTGATATAAGCACATGCATTAAATATATTTATGACAAATTTCTCATCTATTACTTTTATTTAGAGTGGTTTTGAAGTAAAGTAGATTCTGCTGGAAAACAAACATCTTTCTGAAGGCCAACAGCAAATCCAAAAGCGTATTTGCATCCTTACTTTTTTTGTGTTTTGTGTGTTTTGGGGTATTTTTTATTTTTATTTTTACAAAGACAGCTACAAAGCTACAAGGGAGGAAAACAGATCACCACTTTGTTTCATATAGAGTCAGTGTAATAGATCCTGGCTCATCACCGCCTGCTGGGAGAGATGTTGCTCTCCCTTTTTTTAAGAACTAGAGACAACACAGCTGAAGATATGGGCCATGTCTGTTCTTCACAGTCCTGGGCTGGAACAGCTTTCCTGAGCTGGGAGACGTTTTGGAGCTAGTCTGTCAAATCTTTAATGCCTTATGATCAGGAAAGCAATTCAGCATTCAAGCACATGGATAGCCATTAAGCAAATCTTTGTGTATGAAAAGCCCATCCTTTAGTAAAGAATGAGAAGGGCAGATACTGTTGGGAGAGAAAGGAAAATCATCATTTGTTTTCTGTTCCCTAAGAAAAATGGCAGGTATATGTACCTGTATATGTCACCTGAGAGCTGCAGGACTGTGGTAAATGCCAAGCCCTCATCTGTGTTTTAGGGCAGTATGTGCTTCCTTAAAGGAAAATGATGCTTACATTAGATAATAATGGCAAATAACAGAAATTTTCTCTAGAGTTTGAGTGCCTTCCTTCTTGCAAGTCTGCTGCTTCCTGTCCTGACATACTTCAGGGTAATATTCTTGCCTCCGGACTTTTAATCTTCCCTGGTGTCCATCATTTCTCTAGGATATTAGCTTTTTGTTGTTGTCCCAGCCTCACTGATAGGCTTCAGCAGGTCTCAGCCCACATTGCAGCTGGGCTTATCTGGCTTAGCCAGATAAAATGCAGCTACGGTGTCCTGCACTTGGACCATGTTTATGAACATACCATGAAACTGAAATTCCTCGGGAAGAAATGCTTTTCATCATTTCTTCCCACAGACCTAGATTACCCTTATTAATAGAAACCTATTAAAAATATCCTTCTACTGGGAAATGGTTAGAAAACCTTGAGCACCCTTTCATGGGGGTTCAGTTTTTATTTTTGATTTTTATCATTTTTAGCCAGACCTTTTCCTACTTGTGCGGTTGCCTTTCTTAACTGGATCTGTGGTTTGGTTTGCTGTTTCTCAACTCTCTTTCCCAAAAAACCAATTACCAGATTTTGGAGGAAATTCTAGGGCCTTCAGGAAGCCCTTTAACCTCATGTGTAACCAGCAGGAAGGTAGTTGGCATAAGAGTTTGTATCCATACACAGTACAGTCAGCTAACATTATCTCTGATAGTGACCTTTTTTAGTGAACTGAGCTGACATACGATGTTCATGTATCCTGTTTCTTGTTTTATTTTGTCTTTTTTCCCTTTCAAGTTCTGCACTGTACCGCTCCTGATTGCACATCTTCTGGGCTCTTCAGTTTCTTGCTGAGGCTGTAGAAGAGACCTGCCAGATTCTCCCAAATGCACTTCAATAAACATTGTTAGGGAGCCTTGTGGATGGCGATCCTTAAATCTAATGATGCTGTACCTTGCAAGCAAAGCAAACAGGAGGCAGGACTGAAAAAGCAGTAGTGAGAACAGATTTTAATTGCCATACTGAGAGGTTAGCTAAGAAGTCATGAAAGAGCTTGGAAAAATGTGAAAATTTATATACCACAGTAAGACCCTAAGGCTGCAGCTCTGTTTGAAAATGCTTCCAAATTTGGTCAGTAAAAGCATGAGAACATGCAGACTACTGAACCTCTCTTCCTCATTCCCTTGCTTCCCATATTCTCCACCAATTAATTTGCTTTTCTTCTCCTTTTTTCTTTGTTTTCACATTCTGTTCTCTTTCTGATCTTTTGTCTTGATTGCTGAGTGATTCCTCTCTGTCCCACATACTTCTTTTTGTGTGTTTGCAATTTTTCTCAATCTATAATAAAGCCAGTGCCTGATTGTCTTTGAAAGTGGATTCTACCTGAGCTATTTATCAGCTATGTAGATTGCACTTCCTTCACCTTGTTAACTATTTGATATATAAAGACATATTGATGCAGTCAGTGGATAATTCAGTTATAAACTATGCTGCATACAATTTCCATTTTTTGTCTGTTGTTGTGGGAACTGATGTGAAAAATTTCATCCTGATACAGTTGATTTTGCTGTTGCTCCTTTCTCTCAAGACTTCCTGGCCCTTTTCTCCCAATGTTGCCTTTGATTTTTAGAGCTCTTCTTCCATGGATCAGTTTAGTTGAATTTTCTGCTGTGTGGATTTGATTGCATGGATCCTCATCAAGTGACTAAGCAGAGTGCAGTGTTCCTGAGAGTGAAGGACCCTGTGCATTGGCAGGTAGCATCCAAGCACTCATTGCCAGTGCAGGATGCTGTTTCACACTAAACTGTAGCAGCAGGGGCCCTCTTTTAAGACCTCTGAACTGAACTTTTTCAACAGTTACAATCAAACTGGATCCTTAATACTTGCAAATTGCCATGTGAACCAAGTAGTGGATTTGCTTAGGGTTTAATACACTAAGCTCCCAGATCATACAGAGAACACTGGAGGTAAGGAGAAAATGTTTTGAGCTTCTTGTTACGTAGCAGTCACTTTTGTCCAGCGCTGTCAACATTACCAATATAATGGGCTCAACATCGGTCAGAAAGAATCCAGACTGTGGCATAACATCAGAGCTTTTATGGGCCCCCAGAGATTGAGATGTTTTGAGAGGCTGGCAAGTCTCATCTGACAATGACATGCTGTCTTTAAAGTGCCTGTCTGTGTCAGCTGGTGGAACAAATCCAGTCAGCAGCTCTTTCTTGGTCCTGTCCTTTCATCTGGTAATAAAACAACTGTTGAAGTCTCTAAATGCATGCTGTGGTGCTGTTCAAGTAAGGAGGAAAAGGAACCAGAGGACAAGAGGACCTTTGATAGATGCTAAATTGAGGAGGGGAGCGGTCATTCCTGTCTCCTGGGCTTGGGTCCAGGTGAACATGCGTAGGTGGAGCAGAATGTAAATGTCTGTGCGGGCAGTGCAATGATCTGGATCTGAGATGATTTGGAGGAGGTGTGTTACAGCAGTTAAACGCAGGACATTTATCTGCTGGGAGCTGACTTTGATCTTGGAACAGGACTAGTGTGTGAAATGAATTTTGCTAGGTCTTGGTCTGTCTCCAGTTGAGTGACTCCTGTGTGAGGAGATAGATGAGGCTGGAGTTCAGCCTGCATTTGCAAGTGAGTGTCAGCCTGGGTCCTCTCTTTGGGATGCATTTTCCTGGGACTCAGGCTGTGTCAGATAGCAAAACTGGGAGACAGTGTAAAGAATTAGGGAACAAACCTAGAAACTGAGGATATGCATAACCCACTATATGGGAGAGTATCTGCTTCTTCAACTTGCAAGCCCAAGTTTCTCTCAAGAATTTATTATTTATATCTTGCATTCCCTGGTTAATTTGGCATAGATCCTTACATTGCTTTCTGGGATTCTAGAGGATTTCTGGATTTCTAGAGGTAGTATCTTCCCACAAACCTATATAAAAAAAAACCTCTTCTACTTTAGGCATCTTGTGTCTCCTGGTATACACAGGGATTTCTGCTTATGGATACAATATATGTCTCTGCTAAGTGTTGAGATGCTAACACAGACCTATAAGATTATTCAGGAAACCTGTGAAATTTCCTAGTACTCCTCTGACCTACGCATAATGGCTGTAACATATGCCACGCAAACTGTGTTTACATGGATGACATCTAGGCTGAATGCAAATACTGCCTCTCCATTCAAAAATTAATTTCCCCACCCCTTTCCTGCCTGCCTGACTCCCTTTGTTGCTCACTTTCTCTCTCATTGCCTGCCCTTTGGACACTGCTGAACACGGGATGCCAGTTCTGGCTACCCATGCTGTGGCCATCCCTGCCTTTGTTTTACAGTTGAAGCCAGATATGCTCTACACTACCCTAGAAATTATGAGCTTCTCTTTTTTTTGAGAGGTCAGGCTTTGGGAAGTACCCACTCTTCTCTGACCCGAGTCCCTGCAAATCTTCGTGCCCACCACAGTACCACCAGTGAGGAGTCAGAGCAAGGTCATTCCATGCTTGCATTGTCCTCCAGGGAGATCCAAATGCCGGCAGAGTTAATTACACTAACAGCCACAGAAATTATATTGGCCTACCACTGGCCTAGTGAGATGAATATCTCCCTTTCTTACTCACAGGGGGATGTTAATGGTATTTTTATTAACTGGTGACCTGTTGACTGCTATTAGAATATAGATTGTATGCATAAACCAGGTCAGGGTACTGAAGATATGATTATAGAGCAATTACTGTGTCAGCCAGTGTGGCTTCTAATCAGAGCTGGCAAAGAGTCCTTGGAAGCCTGAAAACAGTTTTTGGAGTCCAACAAGAAGAAACAGCTTTGGATCAAAGTCTGTATTGTGCCTTTGCATCTTCCTGGAATTAAATGTCTGATTTTTTATGATTAGGGTGGCAGTCAAGGCAGAAAGAACTCTTAAGAAGCTCAGCTTTTAGTGGAACACAACTGATTAGCGGAGTTCAAAGTTTGCAAACTTTTTTTTTCCTCCCTTTTCTTCACTATTATATGGTTTATGTTTATTTCACTGAGCTGGCTGAGGATGCTAATTCTGCTCTTGCCCTTTAAAATGAACTGCAAGGTCATATGGCTGAGTGTCTGGAATGTCAGTAAAATGATTACACTAATACATGCATTTCATTTCATGAGGGCCATAGCTACAGAACCAGGTTTAGAATTGTTCCACATTTGTCAGAATTATTAAAGAGAAAAAGGAATCATACAATCAAGAACTGGTGTGTCAGATGTAGAACCAGGGGCTGGCTTTCTCTTAGGAGAAACTATTCATTGGAGATTGAATTGAATACCCTGATTCCCAAAGACTAGCTTTGTTTCACTAATAGCAACCACTGATCCCAGTGAAGCAGCTGAAATAGGTTGAGGAACCACTTCACATGGACAAGAGCTCAAGGCTCACACATGGCTTGACCGGTGCTTGCAACCACATTTATATTATCTGCATTTATGGATTAGACAACAAACTGTGTTGAGCTCACCAGCACACCTGCCAAATACACTTAAATTTGATGTTTTGCCGTGGTGGAGATTGGCTTTACTGGAGAGTATGACACAGCACAGTTTGCATGTTTATGATTATCCTGTTCCAAAAAAAACCCCCAACATCCTAAATCATCTAGAATTGTAAAACTAAGTAATCTAATGGTAATCTGAGGCAGAAGCTGGATTTGTAAATCTGGTTCTCTGGTTTATGAAAAGAACATACCTGTTGAGATTCAGGAGGAAATGAAATGCTTATAGATTTCACTTGATGATTAATATCTAATACATTGCTTAGAGAATAAATTATCTTCACTCTGTGTTGAAACTGGAATTCATCTTAAATAGGAAAATAAAATTTGAATTATGAGTCTGTAGCTAGGCTCTCTGTACTGATAGAGTTCTGTTGCATGCAAAAGCTTGAGGCGGGGAGGCATGTTTGTATTTTTTCCATCACATTTTGAATTATCTCTCCAGTTGCCATTGTTGTCAATGTGGTTAGTAAGTTTTGAATATTCTATAAAATTTACCCATTGATCTTTTGAGATGTTCTTCTATTCTATATGCTTTTTAACATGTGAATTAAAAGGGCATATTCTGAGGGCACAGCAAGAGAGGGAAGGGAAGAGATTAATGTGCTTCCTGAACCAAGCTTCCTGTAAGAGTAAAGGGAAAAATGCCCTTTCCCTGCCAATGTGTGGTTCAGTCCACCACACAGTGATGGCTGTTGTAGTGCTAGGTTTAGTTTAGCAAGCTGCAGCTTTCCCTGAGAGCTCAGCAGGGCTGCTTAGGGCAGTGCGACCATTGTCGCCCTCCCGCAGTCCTTTTTGGACGGCTCTGCACTCTTGCTCTGGCTAGCTATCAGCTCTACAGCACAGTGACGGCGAAGGAGGTGAGAAGGGTCCCTCCATGAGGCTTTCAGAGGATCTTTAATGGTTACATCATCTCCCTGCGACTCCCAGAGGCAGAGAGACCTCGTAATCCGAGCACAGAGGGGTTTTGTCAGATCACAGGGGCGGTACATGGGCGGGGTTGGGGTACAGGAATCAATAGGGAGAGCCCAGGGAGTGGCCAGGGCTGGGGGCAAGGAACAGCGGGGGGAACAATATGGGATAAGAAAAGTAGTGGGTAAACAGATCACCACAGATGGCAAGTCTTTTCATACTTTTTTTTTTTAATTTAAAGCTTACTTTCTATGTTGTTTCCATAACAGTGTTTTCTTCTCAAAAAAAAAAAAAAAAAAAAAAAAAAAAAGGCATTTCTTATCACTATTTGGGGGGAGAGAAAACTTGGAGATATGAAACACAGAACAAGAAGAATCAAAATGGAAAAACACTAAACATTATTATTTCAGGAGTTGTGATTTTTAAGCTGATATGATGATTCTTTGTGGTTTGACTTATTATCTTTTAATACTGAGAGTTGCTACTAAGGCAAATTTTCTTTCTTATACAGTTATTCTCTGACTAACTTCCAGCAGTCTGGCATCTTATTTAATACTCTGTGTGTCAGAAATTCCCATTTCAGAGATGACTCTGTTTCCATCAAAGCTGCAGCCGTATTTCACAATTTCACTTATTAACAACCTACTGAGATAATTGGGTCTGCCCAGCTCATTAAAAATAAAATATTGATGTTTTCTTAGGGTGGATGTAATTATCTTGCCCCCACAGGGAACAGGCAGCATAAAGGAGGGATGGTGTGGTCTTATACACATCCTGCTATGCACCTGCTTGCTGCTCTGCAGCGAAGGAAATTAGGGATTTCTGGTGCAGTTACAATGGGTGAAGGTGGCGATGTGGAAGAAAAGATTTCCTTCCAAGCCTGGACAACACAGATTGAATTAATTTCCTTTTTAAATTTTTTTTTTAAATGTTTCCTTTTCCTTTTTTTTTTTTTTTTAACCAACTGGGTCCAACAGGAATGTGTCACAATGCTTCTCTCTGGTGTACTTTACTGGGCTATATTATACTCTGTAGTATACAATTGCTAACAGTTCCAGGCAGAGACGTCTTCTCAGACTTTGTATCACAATGAGCAGCAAAGGTGCCTGTTCCTCTTTACTGCCCCACCTGATGTTACTCAAGACAAAATTACTGGAACCAATTCTACAAGTAAAAAACTTAAAGCTTCAGCTTGGGCTTTCTGAGATTTTTTTTTGGACAGCAATTTCTTAGGTGCCCTGTATTTCTCTCCGTAAGGCACTGAATGGGTTGCTCTGAAATCCAGTTGTTAGAGGTTATCAAATGTATGGTTAGATAGCAAAGACGTCAAGCTACCACAGAAGCACTGGTGAACTGAGAGCACTGCAATACTCACGTTCTTGTCCTCCTATGACCTGAGTTACTCAATTTGACTTGTCTGACTGTAATTGTGAGATGCTTTAATGGTGCTGTACTGGCAGTGGGTTTTAATTTCCCATTGGTAAAAATGAATATGGAAGACATGAGGGAAAAACCAGAGCACTTTTTGCTCCCCATCCCATTCTCTCTGGTTGTTTTAAATGAGTGGTAGAAGACAGACGCAAAACAAAATCTAAAATATCAGAGAGCATTTAAGTAACTTAGATATTCCTGTCTCATTATTCTGTTTTGGGTATATAGGACCTCAGGTCTAACTGAAAGTCTCCTATTCCATGTGCTCTGTGGTGTGTTGCAGCTGCTGCTTAATCCTGGTTGGAACTAGATTGAGATACCTCGTTGTGCCCATTGCAAATCCACTGAGGGTTCAAGAGCTTGGTAACAGACTGTTGGGTACTCTCACCGTTTGAAAGCTGTCCTGAACTTTCTTAATGCTAGAACCTCCCTTTCGGTCTTTTACCAGAGCATCGTTTCTGTGGAGTGGTGCGTTTGGAGGTCACTAACTCACTCCCTTGGGCAGGTACAGTGCCAAGTAAAAGCAGGTGTAGTGTTCTGACAGCACTGGTTTGTTCTGCTTTGCAGGTGCCTGAGAGTGCAGAGGCAGACATGTAAGGCACTGGAGAAGTTCACCAATGTGTGCTTCTGGAAAGAACAGAAATTACTTTAGGGGGAAATAATCTCACACAATTTTATAGAAAGTTTCTTTCCAAAAGCCCTAAGTTTGTGGGTAAGTAAGCATTGCTGAGCTACAGAGTTTGGCTTTGTTAAGTACTGTTCCTCTGTGCCACCTCCTGTATGTACAGCAGCCCTGATCCAGAAGACTTTGGAACTAGGAAGAATTGGAACAATCCATTTCAGGATGATCTGAGAGGAAACAAGCTCCCTGCAATTTTCAAGCCTGGTGGTCTGTGGCCTTGCTGTAGGGTCGCCTCAGTTTGTTTCACTTACAAGTTGAACCGTTACCAGTTTAAAAGCTGAGAAAGTCCTGTTGTGCTCTCTTCTTTTTCAGAAGCATTGCTAAGGGATTTTTCTCTTTCTTAGAAAGGCTCCTATTCTGGTGTACCACAAATGATGTATCTAGCTCTGCAAAATGGCTGGAGGGAGCATTATAATTTCACAAGTTTGCTTCTGCAGTCAGCTCTGAAGTGCTTTATACGGAGGTCGACGATAAATGTCTCTTGAGCAGGAATTAGGGAAAATAGAGTAAAAGCAGCAGGGTTTATTCCACTTGTCTTTCAAGACCATGCTGCCTCAGACTTGGCAAAGTTGGGGGCCTCTCACTGTTCCTGGGACTTAAAAATCATCTACTTCCAACATGCCGGTGAACAAAACCTAGAAGATGGCCTTTAAATAGGCCACTTCCTCCTTCAGCAGACAGGGAAATAAATGGTCACGTTTCTGAAAAATCTGGCCATGTTGTGACTATAACTGTCACAGTAGAAATTGCTGGGCCCTGAGCACTTTGGTATATCTGGCCTTTGTTTGGATAATGGAAGCTGAGCAGTTTGGAAAAATCTGTCCCTAATTATTGGTGCAGAGCCCTTGAAAATCTGCCCCCGAGCTCTTCTCAAATAAAAATCTGGCCTCATGGGCACAACACTGTCAGAAGCAGTGCCTGGCATAAAGTGCTTCTTATCCTTTTCAGTGATTTTTTCCTCCTGTGAAGTTTCTAATTTATTTTAATTGCTTTAAAACTTTTTAAATGAGGCTATTTAATGGCTAGGATTTTGACTTATGTATCGAAGCTTCAGTGCACTCCATATTAAATGGCGTGTATTCCGTTATGCCTAAATTCTATTGTTATGCCTGCCCTTTGTGCCGGCTTTTCATTTTCCAGTTTGGGGGTAGTTGCATTTCTAGGGCTCCCATCTGTCATAATTTAGTGTTTCTTCAGCACTTTTTCTCATCTTAGAAAGCCATTCAGCATGTCCAAATATTGCTTTATGCCTGCATGGACAATGCTCGCTGTCGTTGGAGACGTCTATTCTGTTTCACAAAGGGAAGCCTTGCAGTACATCTGAGTGCTGACTGAAGGCAAAGATGTCTCTTTGAGCCACTGGGTTGTAAAGAGATGAACTCACTGGCCGTCCTCTCTCAAAGCTTTTCAAGAGCCTGACTGTTCATGTGGGATTCTTTGCATGGACCACAATTGAACCCAGTTCTTCCTGTGATTGCTATTTTGCAGAGGGTAACACTAGGTATAAAGCTAGGCATGGAGTTTTGTTGCATTGAAAAAATTATCCCTGATACCCATTGGTTAGAGCTAAAAGGCTGAATTCACATCTTCTTAATTAAGTCTTCCTGTCCATGTGTTCAAGTGGGTACCATTTGGGATGGTGTTTCTCTCAGCCCTGTCTCCTATCTGAAGTGGTATTCACTGCTCTTCTTTGCTAGTGAGCAGCAGCAAGAAAGGTCACCTTGAAAATACATCTACCCACAAGCAGGGAAGGGGAATGGGGTCAAAGAAAGCAAAGAGGTAAATGTATAATGCAGGGAGCTAGAACTAGGTCACGAGACCCATCTTACAATGCCAATCTTTGAGAAAGTAGAGCTCTGTTACAAGTGAGGAAGTAGAGGCTTCTGCCTGTGGGTTTCATTAAGAACAGGTCCAGTGTCACAACAGCAACACAATGCCAAGAGGCGGGGACATCCATTCCAGTGGCTAAGACAAGGTTAGTGCAGCCACAGAGATTTTGTACCTTCCCTTGGCAAATGGGGAAATCCCCTTGCCTCCATTTCCATCCATAGCACGGGAGTCATAATGCCTGTCTGTCTCACAGAGCCACTCTGACAATTTTTTCCAGCCTTCTTTTCACTTGCTTTTGTGAAAGCAAACTCCTTGCATTTGTAAAATCAGCTATGGCTAGAAAGCAGCATTCAAGGGGTCTGTTAACTTTGTGTTGAAGATAGTATGATTAGCTTAATTATTAGGGCAGTAGGGTTTCTTTAATATAGAGTGTGAGTATATGGAGATGTAAGCTCAGAATTGTTTTAACAGGAAAAGTGCCACAGATTACATGACTAGTGCCACTTCTTGTTTACTGGGCAAAGGAGATTCCAGCATAGGTTTATGCTACTGTAGAAACCAAAGTAGTGAGTTTAGCTCCAGGAATGTCAGTTGTTACATTCTTCACTTGCAATGCACTGAAATTTCAACTCAAAAGTTTTAGTGAGAAATCCTTCTGGTTAGATTGACTTGTATTTCACCTTAATTTGACATTGTTCTAAGACAGATCTGGAAGACTTTCAGGTGCGTGTTTGGTTTTTAGTGAGGATTCTTCCCATTTTGCACAACTACTGCACCAGATGTGGCAGCAGAGAAGAGGCTCAGGAGGGACTGAGATAACAGGAATTCTCTGAAGCCAGGCAGAGGTGCCCTGAAACAGTTGGAGATGAGTGAGTGTTGGAAGAAATGTGTATTCCATTAAGTCAGGAGCAGTGTGCACTTTCTGGAAATGTGGCTGGTAAGGTGTGATCTCTGCTATTTCTTACTCAGTATCTGCATCTACTCACTCACATCTGTGCCAAATTTTAAATGCATTCAGCCCTGCTTCACTTTTTTGTGTGCGAAGTGCTAGGTGGAATTCAGACAGATGGGTTGTCAGCAGCCTAACAGATACACTCACCTCATTCTGATGCTTGCACTTATTTATTTATTTATTTATTTTAAAGGCACCCCATTTTCCCCATGCCATTTAAAATACAAACCAATAATTAAGAGTGTCTGAAGGAGCTCTAGATAGATTAGGGATTGTCTCCCAAGAGGCCGACTGACATTTCTACTCTCTGAAAGTCCCTGCGCGGCTGCCTCTTCAACCAGCAAACCTTGATTCCAGCGGCCATCTGATTAAACAACAAAGTATCAGCAAGGACTAAAAAAACACTTTTCTTGGGCCACACTTCACTGACAGCAAGGGCAGAAACAGAAAATGATGAAAAGGGAGGAAGTCTTTTTGTGCAGAACATGTCTCTTGGTACCGGATAGAGAGCTGGAAGATGAAATGTTTTCCTTTATATGATCCTGGCTGGTCTGCTTCTTGCTGTGTCCTAATAGCCTGGATGCTGTTTGTAAGTAGACAGAGGTTTGATTTGTATCCTATGCACCACTGTGTGTGTATGTGAGGTTGTGCAAATAAGGGCTGTTAACTCCATGATTAGACTCAGGTATCCAAACATTACTCCGTGTGAAATGATGTTTTACAGAGCCTCCTCTGTGAGACATTACCCTGCCTTCCCACAGCGTCCTTGCCCCCTCGTTCTCTCTCTGGCAGCTCCTCTCAATGGGGAGCTGCAGACAGCTCTGGTACTCTGCCTTGGCTTGCACATGCCACCCAGCTGATGCTCTGGGCATCTGGGCACCCCCAGACCTGTCCTAACCCAGGGCCCTGCAGGACTGCCCAGATGCTCTCTAGAGCAGTGCCAGGCTAACACAGCTATGATGCTGTCAGGACACAATTAACATCCCCCTCCAAATAACGGGTGAGGGGGCAGTTTGGTGGGACAGAGTGCAGAAATACCTGCTGGAGTTGGTGCTTGATGGGTCTTGCCCCTGTGACTCATAGACCAAGTAATGTTGCCAATTTTAGGGCTTTTGTTTTTTCAAGAGTGTTGTTATGGTTGGTGTATTTCTTAAAGTCACAGCTCTTGGTGACATGCTATTACATGAAATTCCAGCCTCTTGTTGTTTTCTTTTCAAAGGAAGTTTCTAGTCCTGCTGGGTGGACAGAGGAGATTTATATTAAAAGGAATGGAGAGAGTGGAAAAATTACAATGTGGGGGTTTTTTTAAAGAAATCACTTTTTTAGGCAAGCATGCTGCCACCTTCCTCAAGGTAGATTTGCCACCTCCATCATACCCCACCAGAGTAATTTCTTCTGTGCTGGCCATATTCTATACCAACCAACACCAAAACCATGGACATTGTTGTATTTAGATCTTGTTGAGACTGGATGACACTGCTTCAGTTATTTGACTAATCTGACTTTTAGTTTTCAAACCCATACTCTTGCTCAGTATGAGAGATAATTCTCAAACCACACTTGAGTTCTGATCCTTTGCTAATGGGAGACAGTTGTAGAATTGACTGAGGGGTTTTTACTCAGCAGACTGAGCAAATATAGCTGCTCTACTTCTTCTTTCTCAAATTTGCCTTTTAATTTTTGCATCTGAATTATGAAATGCCACCTCCACTAGCCACTGGCATGTGCAAGGAGCATTAATATTGATGGTGGAAGGTCCTGCTTCTGTGCAGCAGAGTGACTTAAGGGTCAGAATGATCAGGGATAGTATTGGAGTAAATAAACTCAAAGTCCAATTTGTATTTTTATTTCATCTATCTTCCCTCGCCTTCCCCCTCCCCCCCAAGGCAGAATTAATAAAATAAAGTAATTGAAAAGAGGGGGAAAAGAGTGAAGTGACAGATCCTCTAGGCTGCTGACTCAATTGGTTTGCAATGTTTTCTGCCTTGCTGGCTTCTTTCTATCCCTGCTGCCACCTGTCAGGGCAAAAGCAGTGTGACAAAGCCCGGTGCAAATAGAGCTGTGCTACCTGGATGGCAGCAAGCCACAGCCTGTCTCTGTCTGGAAGGAAAAAGAGGCTGGATGGCCAAGAAGCTTGGGAGAGGGGCTCCCAGGTCTGCAGTAGAGATGGGAAAAAAATGTCAGAGCCTATGCATTGTGTCTCTTTCTCATAAAACTAAATGAGCAGGGCTGATTCTGGGCTTTTTTCTTGTGGTAGAAACTTTCATGACTACTGTTATTACCTTTTTCTGTGAATAAGTCAGAGCTAGTTTTTAAGCTGCCACAGAGGAGACAGTGATGTTTCCTTCGTGCTTGCCTGTGACCCTGAGCAAGGCACATTGTACCTCGTCCTCCTGCCTACACAGTCACCATGATCTGCTCCCAAGTGTGGCCCAAGGCTCTTGTGTCAGCCATGGGAATGGGTGGGACAATTATTAATGCCAAAGTGGCATTGCCATTTTGAGGGTGGGTTGTAAAACCCCTGAGAGTGTGGGGGGTGAGAAAGATCTCCTTTTCCCAAGAACCTTCCTCTAAGGCAGTGGAGGCAGAAGCAGCTGCCCAGTGTGTGAGTAGAGGGCCTGTGGAGAGAGGCTGCTGCAGTACAGCTGTCCAGCTTCCCAGGCAGGGAGAGCGACATGTCAGGCCAGCAGCTGTGCTTGAGCTGGGGACCTCAGCTGAGTCACTCTCTCTCCATGGCAAGCTGGAGCGTGAAATGACAGCAGGACCCTCTGGTACTTTCCTTTTGCAGCTAAGTGTGCAGACATGGCAGCATAATGAGACATGTTTCTGTAGTTAGCTGCTGGTTTTGTTGCTGGTGACTGATGCCAGCACTGCTTTGTGTTCTGACAAAGGAGTTCCTGCATAGTTGGGGATCACCACTGTTACAGTATGGACTGACATCATCCTTGTGAAATAAATACAGCTCAGGTAGAAGAGACAGGCCTTTTCCACACTGAATGCCAGCAGTGCAGTTGCCATTCACATTTTCTTCCCTTGGAATCCAGACTGTGCAACTGAAGTCTTCAAGACAGCTGTCTTTTCCACAGGCAATCAAACAGCAACTGGCTTGACCAGGCCATCAGGGCATCAACGACTGCAAATGGATCAGGGATGGCAATTCACGAAGGATGCAAATACCTAAACTCTTTTCCACAGGAGTGTCCAGCCTGACATGACTGTTGCAGCTTTGTGGGGGTTTTGCCCTTTTTGTGGTTTTTTTTTTTTTGTTTTTTAAGGAAGCTGTGTTTACTTCTCTTCTATCTCTAGCTTCTTCCTTGCCTCTGAAGCTTTGCTTTTTTTGCCCTCCCCACTTAGGGAATTTCTGTCTCAGATGTTGCTTTTGATGGTTTTTTTTTTCCTTACCCATTTTAGTTTCTTCTGACCCCAATTCTGTTTTTATAATGAGGCCATGCTAATTCGTGCTGAGAGCTTATGAGTTTTCTTTAAGCACAGGGAGAGGTCACTGTGAAATGGCTGGGGGTGTTTCTTTCATCCCATGGTTGCTGTTCAAAAGGTTTGATCAATTTATTTCCCTATCACCATCAAACCATTTCCTGGCTAAATTAATAGCAGTGCCTTCTGCAAGCATTGTGCTGCAGTGGGGGAAGGAAGGAACAAATAAATTGATGGAGGAAATGGGGGTAGGAAGACAGGTTATGGGAGAAGTTAGGGCTGGACCAGAAAATGTCTGTCGACACAAATGCCAGCTTTGTCATTCCATGGCACCAGAGTAACTGGTAGGGGAAAAGCAAATTAAACACTAGAGAGAAGCAATCAGCTGGTACCTTGCAGTGATCTGTAAGCAGATCTGTCAATTGTCTTTATTATTTGAAGACATGTCTTAAGGGGAGCCCTTTTTAGGCATGTTTACTGAGTTACATAGAAGGTCCTGTCCCTTAGCAAGAGCCTTATCAGTGATAATACAATAATAACAGTAATAATGCTGGCAAATATAACTTCTTCCTCAATGAATGCTCCTGGAGAGTTTTTTTTTTTTTTTATTTGTATTATTATTATGAAAAAATCAGGCTCCTCATGCTGGGCTCTAATTACCATTTTTATGAGAACTACATGTTCTTCTATTCATGGAAGAAGATTTGTTTATTGAGCATTTCTATTCCAGTGCACTTTTGTAGCATTTATCTTTTCATCCTTAGCAACAAGGGTTGGGGTGGTAGGCTAAATGAAAGGCCTGAGTTACTTGTCTGGGTGAAAAGGCGAAAGGATCAGATTTCCTCATCAGGTGAAAAAGCATAAGGATCAAATTCCTGGTCAGAGTAAATTAGTACAGATCCAGTGGAGTCTGTGATGCCACATTACTTCATTCCATTACAAACTTTCACACAAATGGAAAAAAAGAAAGATCAGTTAGTCTTTGTATAATTAAGTATTTTTGCAGACCCAGCAACACCTCATCCTGATTTGGGGAGAAGTTTAGAAAATGAAAAATAAAATCAGCTCATTCAGCAACCTTCTAACTTGAAATTTCTTTGCCTTGGTTCATACAAGCAGAGCAATTCAAACCATAACCAGAGCAAGATCTCTTCCAAGTGGGTAACCAGAATTATGCCCTCTTTCAGATGAGATCTCTCTCAGTGCTTTGTACAGTGGCCTCTCCACTACTTTGTCACTGCACAGAATCACCCCATGAGGTGTTACTGCTCCACAGTCTGGTTGCTCCACTGTTCTTTCCAACTAACGAGCTCCCCACTTGCATGAGAAACTTTTGCTGTAGTGCCTGTCATTGCACTTTGTGCTTTTTTCATTTCTGTTTGACCAGTCCTCAAGGTGAGGCAGATCTTTGTTTATTCATCTTCCTCTTTCTGCACTGACAGTATTTTCTAACTATGTCATCAGTCCACTTCAATAGCAGACTCTTTTATGTTAAGATCAATCATGAAAATATTAAATAAAATTGTTCTCACTCCTTAAGGAGCTCTGTTAATAAATTCCCCTCTCAGCCTGACCAGTGGACATCTCTTTCATCAATTCCTTATTTGCCTAAAAATTCTTTACTAATGCCATCATCTACATCTTAGCTAATAATCAGACACTGTGTCCAATGTTTTACTTAAATGGTGATAGATTAGACTTTACTGCATTTCTTTTGTTTAAAAATTAGTTCTCTGAAGGGGCGGTCAGGGTTTTTTTTCAGCTTTTGGAAAATCCATAATGCATTTTATATTATGTTCCGCTTGCCTTTATGTCTTTAATTGCTTCTGCATGTGTATGTATTCTTCATGGCATTGCATACTGCCAGGATCATATAACTAAATCTGTAGTTGCCCAGACCACCTTTTTTTTCTTTTTTCTCCTTACTTGTATGTTTTAAATCAGATATTCTGCCATTGTACAATACCCTTCTATATTGATAGGTGTACTAAGATTCTTGCAGCTTATCCTGCAATATCCCTTATCAGTTCTTTAAACATTCTGGGGTGAAAGTTCTTTTGTTCCACCTCCTTGAGTGCAGTATTATCTCAGAGTTTACTTCCATTTTCTCCTTCCCATTAGCTGCACGGCCTTGTCCTACACCAAATATCACCACTGCTATTAAAAATATTAAGCCAAGGTTTCATTTACCTTTTTAATCTGTGCATAGATTATGTTCAGTCTCTACTCCATGTCCATTGTATAGGATTTCTACTTATTTTTTCTTTGCTGTCCTGTCACTATATAACCAGAGTATTTGTACTGCTTTTTATAATAAGTATCCATTTCAAGGTTTTGCACATTTTCACTTTTGGGAAGTCTCACTTTATTTGTACACTTTTGGACCATGAAGAGAATACATTCCTCATTGCCTAGGTCCTTCTTCTGTTCCTGATAGGTTCTTCCATTGCATGAACATTATTTTTGTGGGATTTTGTGGTCCTTACTTGGCATGCAGAAACTGCAAAATAACTGTGTGCTATCATTTAGAAGTGTCATCGTGTGATGAGAGAGAACACGCAAGGTGTGCACAATCACTACTCAGGTGCATTAGAAAAAAATAAAATCCCACCATTTCATATCCTCCAGATCATGTGTTTTAAAAAGAGGTTGTAAACTTCTGTATTTAAATAAGCAAGCTTAATCAATGGGTTTAAATGCAGCCTCTGCATCTGAAATTTGGAGAAGTTTCTATGGTGTTTTGATGCTGGTTAGGCACCAGCACCATGAAAACCCTTCACTTACTTGCCTCTGCTACAGCTAAGCAGAGAAGGGGAAACCGAAACTCCACTTTCATGAGGTGAAACAAGGACCATTGAAGAAAACAGAAAAACTTCAAGGCAAAACAGGTCCAAACTTAAAGAGTGTAAGGAAAATTTATTACTAACAGAATTAAAATAAAAAGAATAATGAGAAACCAAAGCAAACTTTCAGAACACCTTTCTCTTCCAGTACCTCCCTCTTTCCACCAACCTGCGCAAGGGAAACAAACATGGGGTTTTGGTCAGTGTTTCATTTCTTAAGAGTCTTTCTTTACGTTTAAGGAAAAGTTTCTTCTGCTGTGCCGTGGGATTCTTCCCACGGAAGACAGCTCTCTGTGAACTTCTCTAGCATGGTTTCAAACTTCCTTAAAAAATGTCCACCTGAATCTGCTGCAGTGACAGATCCCTCCCATGAATCTTGCAGTCTTCCCACACTGCCATCACGGGTCATAATAGTCATAGGGTTTTAGTCTTTTAAGGATGAGCTATTCCAGACAAAAGCAAAGGCTCTCTTCTTCAATCTCTAAAAGCCTTGCACAGCATCTATGGCTCTGGCATGAGCAGTTTTCCTTCACGGGCTGTGCGTGGATCTCTGCACCCCCATGTACCTCATCTCATGAATTACAGGGAAACAGTTTGTTGTATTATAGTCCTCACCACAGCTTGCAGGAGAATTTCAGCTCCAGCGCTAGGAGCGCCTCCTCTCCTTCCCCCACTGATCTCAGTGTCACCATGTTCTTCTTCCTCACGTGACTCTACTTTTCTTTTCTCTCTAACTTAGAAGAAAGTTGGTATCTGTAAGCTTTCAGCTGAGAAGCTGGTCTTGTTCGGGCTCTGCTTTGGGGAAAGACTCGCCCTGTCTTTCGTTGCCGGCTGTGTGGTGTTTTTCCCTCGGTTCGGCGTGAGACGCGGCGGCCTCAGATGAATCTCAGCCGCGCAATCCTGGCCTTGGTTGGGGAGGTTTTCCAGCCACGTGGCTGTTCACCTGCTGTTCCGGGGTGGCTTTCTCCTGGCAGCCTGGGCCTGAGCCGCCACACCGGGGGATGTGCTCAGGGATGGGGCCCGGGACCCCTCACCTCACCACCCCTTGGTGGGGAAGCAGGAATTAAAAGGAACTTCCCGTGCTTCTTCCTTGTTTAAATATGTCCGCACAGAGGCGTTACCAGCTTGTTTAATTGGTTTAGCAACTGTTCTATCAACTATAAACCTTTGTGCTGGTCACAGAAGTTTTTCTAAACTGATAAACTACCACAGTTTCCAACAAAATTCCCAGCCTTGCAACTTGGATTTGTGTCTGTTTTGAACACACATTTGTGGACTCAATAAGGAAGAAAAAAATTTTGCCTCTACTGCTCCAGTAACAGGTAGGAGGAGTTGTCCCATTGTGAATATTACTTCCTGGGTCAGATTATAGCTATTGAGGTAGAGAAGAATTAGGAGACCTCAGGATGCAAACATGTGAGATCAATCCAGACTTCAGCAATGCTGACACTGTGGTCTGCTTGCTTTCCTTCCATACAAAATGAGAGCAAGCAAGGTGCCTCCCAGATTACTGCTTAGTGAAGATTAGACAAGATGGAGTTTTCTTGGATCTGAGCTTATTTGTATTCATTGGGGTCCTTGACGCCCAGCAATTCCAGCAACCTAAAAAATAATGGTTACGTTTAAGCTTTCCAGCAAATGCCCACAACACAGATCATTATCATCTGAGTGACAGGAGGGAAAGAGTGGAGGAGGAGGAGAGGCTAGAGGAATCTGCATCCTTCTGCGGCTGCTACTGGATTAGCATTGTGCAACACTCTAGTAGATTAGAGGGAGGTATTTTTTACCAATATAAATGCATGTGTCTATGTTAGCAGTGAAAGCAGGGCACATGTGGTTGCACACATTCACAAGTCCACCAAGAGTGAATTTAGAAGAGCACAGAGCTACCACAGTACCTGCAACCACTCCCTACACAGACAGTTGTGATTGTGGAAGCACTCATACAGATTTCCTCAAGCAACTAAAAACCCCAGACTCCCAGGAAAACTTTATTTCCACACTGACTGTCTATGGGCTACTCATTAAAAAAGCAAAGGAACAGAAAACTGATTTAGCAACAATAAAGGGCATATACTGGGGAGCTGACCCTTGCACCCCTAGTGGCCCAAGCAGGCTTCCTTTCTGTAATTCTTCATAGCCTACTATTTTGCTCTTCTGTAACTCTTGTACTCTAGTAACTTGAGGTTTTGGGTTATTTGAGGGTACAGTGTTAGCTGAAGAGTTCTGTCTTTTAAGCCAGTGTGTGTTGTCTGAATTTTAAGCTGTGGTGTGAAAAAATGCACAGTTGTGCACAAAGCAATTTGAACCCACCTGGCCATGCCAGTTTCTTCTGTCAACCCTCCCTAAGCCCAAATCCTCATGGCATATCAATTTTAACAGCAACTATTCTCCTCACTTTTCCATAGGAGATCAATGATTAGTGTAGGATGTTGGTGACAAAACTCTGTATTCTGGAGCTTGTGAACCAAATGGGTCAGGACATGGGTGGCTGGGTTACCTATGTGCAGGTATCTACTACTGGTTTACACACCCTGGGGTATCTGAGATGCCACTGAAGGCCAGCACAGATAGTATATGGCCTGTGCAATTCAGGACACCCAAGCAGGAAACCCTAGGGTCCTTAAGATGGCATCAGCTGCCTATATTTAGGAAACTGAAACACAGCCTCCTTGATTCACAGGAAGGTGTGTAATAGTTTAGCATTGGATCTCAACAAAACCTGGGTACTCAGCAGTGAAAAATACTTTATAGCGTTAATAGCCAATATCTTTGTTTATACAGAGACAGACCTGTATCAGCAATAAAAGCCACACAAACAGACAGGATTCAAAGGCTAATTCTCTAAATGTATTTTCCCTTTCTCTTTTTATTCCCTACATTTTTTAACAGCAGAGAGAGAAACTGTGCATATAGCTACTACTGTGACCAGGTTTTGTATCTTCCTGATTTGAGCACATCAGGGCTTTATAGCAGTGCTGTTTCATAGTCTCAAGCTTCGGTGCCAGTTTATTTGCTTTGCCAACAATTTTGAGGGGTTTTATTCTTGACCTCATAGGCACTGACTGTGTAGGAAACTGTAATAAAGGAATTTTCCAGCTGCCTCTTGTGTAGCAGTGACAAGCCCATCAATGCTTGATGTTTTGAGGAGATTGGGGGAAGTTTAGCACACATGTCTGAAAACATTTGACTGTCTTTTGGTAGTTTTGCTAACGAGAAGTCAAGGGCTAGGTGCACAGTGCAGACTGCTTAGTGTCACTTCAGGGGTGCCTTGCTGACACCAGCTTCCTTTGCTTTTGCATGGCATCAGCCCCTGCAAAAAAGTCACCCTAGGATTTTTTGAATGGGAAAAACAGGCTATAAAGGAAGTTGAACTCTTACACTCCACTAAACATGGGAACCACTGTATTGCATCTCTGAGAAATGTTCCTTCTTGAAGAAAAAGGTAACATTTAAGCACAACAGACCTGAAATACCTGTTCCTGGGGGATCCTCCAAAAGGACTTTTATCCCTTCCACTATGTAATTTCTGATGGAGGCAGGAATTCAGGTCTTTGGAGTGTCATTTTTGTGTAGTTTTCCCAAAGAACTTCTACTGGATTTCTTAAAAGTACTTTTTCTGTGGTTGCTCTCACCTCTGCCCTCTGCCAGTAGGGTGTGTACGGTGGGAGTGAGCAAGTGTTCTTCCATTGCCTGTTTCTAAATAGGGTTTGTATATACTGCACTGTACACCCAGCTGTGAAACACTGATTCTGCAGCTCTCTTTTTATTCCAGGAAGTATCTGATTCTACCCTAATATAGTTACCATTTCATAGTAATTTTTTTAAGAAAAAATGGATCTAGACTGTCCTAGAAGTGTACCTGAACATAATTTTTTAGGCCTAAAAGGTGATGAGCAGAAAACTAAAATATGGATACTCCAAAATTTGGTTCAGTGGACTTGCCATAGGATAGGGAGGGAGGGAAGAGGACAAAGACACACAATAAGATGATGACAAAAGAAAGCGGAGTTTCTCTTTAGCACAAGAAGCTCTGGCAGTTATATTTAGTTGGTCATTCTTCATTTAGTCTTCCCTCAAAATAGTGGCACAAGGGAAGTGGGACTGGTCTACAGGTAGGTGGTATTAATTCTGCTTGGAAAACTTCAATTTAGGCTAGCAAAGAGCTTGAGGGAAGAGCAGGTTTTCTTCAAAGAGGACAAAATGTGCATATGTGTAGCTATATCTCAGGAGGAAAGTGGGCAAGGATCAGAAGAGGGAAGCCAGTGAGAGAGACATCATTTTTGGTAAGTGGAAGATAAAAACCACCTCTCAATACATATTATTCTTTTTAACATCAAGAATGTCATTTTCAATTAAAGATTATTGGAAGCATGAGAGGGCATGGGGAGCAGCACAGTCATGATGCTGATGTCAGCAGTGGGACTGCCACTACTAATACATTTGCCCTTGTTAAGGACCTGTTCAGGCATACATGGAAATCTGAATCTCTGACTTGACTGCATTTCTTTACGTGTTGATTCTTCCAGTTCCTGTTCTCTTCACACACACGTCTTTGATCCCGGCAGTGTCAGAGCACCCTGTATCTTGAGTTTACTTATCCACACAGTGTTCCGTGGTTAGACCAGAACAGTTATCCCAGTTTGCAATTAGGATAGTCAACTTAAGGACTTGGGCTATCAATTTGCCTATGTCTGCATTAGGAATTATGTAGACCTGTAAAAGTAGACTGTAGAGTTGAAACAACGGGACAAAGGACCTGAATGTAAAAATTCCAAGGGGGATTGCTTTGAGCTAGGTCTAGCTTTGCATTGAAGATTCATTAGCAGGTGGAGTAGGTATGATGGGTACCTTATTTTCAATAGAAAAAATCCAGGCTGTGGTGTTCTAGACAGCTCCACAACCCAGACTCAAGGAGTGGGGATGACCTGGCAATTCACTTCATTTACACATTGTGCTCTGAACTGAAACACTAACGTTGACACACCAGAAATCATCTGCTAGCTCTTGAGATGCCCAAGGATGTCCTGCCTGCTTCCGAATAGGGGAGGTCTCCCACAGGTCTGATGTCATGTTCGTCATCCTTGTGCAGATACCTGACGTGCACTACGGCAAATCAAAGGACTTCTATGAGGGTAACTGAACCAAGCCTCGGAGGATGGTAGCGGAACGATAAAACAGAGCTCTTTCACATCCTGGGAGATCTTCCCTTCAAAAAGTTCCCTTCCAACTCAGAATATTCTGTGAAATACCTGTGAGTTATTTAAAAGATATGTAGACAGGGCACTTATGGACGTGGTTTAGTGGGATTTGGTAGTGTTAGGTTTACGGTTGGACTGAGTGGTCTTTTCCAACATAAACACTTCTATGATTTTAAAGTAATGTGACATAAAAGGGCATGTGTTTTACATAAAAGTGGGATCTGGTCATGGATGGTGCCTGTTTGCAAGAATTAGATATTAGCATTGTTCCCACTCCATCACTAGCTGCAGCCCTAGTATTGCACAATTTAATCCAGCTAATGTGTGGCACCAGAGCCACACAATGATTTTCCATCGTCTCCTTTTTTGACCAAAACTAGCTACAAAAGGGACACAAAAGGGACTCAAGCTCTCTTCTGAGACCACAAAAGGACTCTAGTTCTCTTAGTTCTTGGTGGTTTTCACGGGAGCTGTCTTATCAGGCTTAAATTAGAGATGGTTGGTTGTGCTTGGATGGCAATGTATCAAAAAGATGTAGTAAAACTCAGTTTGAAACATGAAGGAATTACTGAAATGTTCTTTTATTTTCTAGCACTATAATTGCAAACCTGTAAAAAGCCATGTTACTGTAACCTGGTATAACTATCTACTACCTGGAAGGGGTGTTTTTTAGCTGCAGTCTCCTTGCAAAATTCCACCTTAGACAGTTTATTCTCCTTGAGCTCTTTTAAAAATGCCAAGTAGATACCGAAGTCTTCTGGACAATTTCCTGTGATAAGCTTATTCCATAACATGACTCTTTAAAAAACACAGCCATCCCCCTCCAAAGAGGGCTGCACTTTAGCAGCAGGTGTAAAAAAAGGCCAGTATTCTGCAGGGTATATGTAAATCTTCTGAACCCTTTGCGATAAAGTGCAATATAACTGTCTGATGATAATATGGTTTGGAAACATTGTCCTTGCTATATACCTTGTACTTGGTTGAATGATTTACTGACTAATTATCTGATAGGAGGCAGCAGTAACTTACCCCCAGACCATGTATTAGAAATGTTGATAAAAAAGACAGCCGTAACCAGCATGGCTCCCCATGATACGTACAAGGTGGGGCTCCTCTTGGAATAATAGTATCAGCTAATTTAACCCTGCAGACAGCAAGGTTTCTATAAAAACACCCTGTAGGAAAATGTGGAGCCTGCGCTGAATGGAGCAGCGACCTGGTGTCAAAAGATTTGCAAATGATCAAGGTACTTGATGCCACCATCACCTTGATTTTTACTAGGAAGGTTTCCCTTCAGGAATCTCAGATTGCTGAGAGCAGTGGGAAAACTGGCACAATGACAGCTTACTCCTGCTAGAGCAGTACCAGAATATTTAAACAAACTGGATGCAAAAAGGTCCACGAAACCTGACAGGATGTTTGCATAAATACTGAGGGAACTAACTGATGTCATGCCACTCACTGATGAAGTATGAACTAGGTAAGTGGACAGCAGAGTGGATTGAAAATTTGAGGCAGCCAGAGAAGGTACAAAAGGCAGTGGGCACAAAGTGCAAGACAGGAAATTCCATTTAAATGTTAGAACCCCCCCTTTTTTTACTGCAAGGTTGCTCAAACACTGGAACAGGCTGCTTAGAGAGTTATGGGGTCTTCATCCTTGGGGAGAACATTAAAAACTGGACATGGCCATGAGCAACTCGTTCTAATTAACCTTGCTCTGACCAAAGGGGCCAGACTAGATGATCTCCAGTGGCACTTCTCAATCTCACCAATTGTTCTGTGAATCTGGGTGCTTATGTCTGTCATGACAATGTCTGTGTTAGGTTCACAGCTCAAAAGTAGAAAACATAGAGCTGCTGGTTGGACAGAGGCCAGTATGTGGAAGAAAACCAGCCAAGACCTTTACTTTTCTTATAGAAGTTTCCTTGAACTCATTTTGATATGTCTGAATAGTATTTCTTGGCTGTTTGCTTTTCCAAACTTCATGAAAAACTGCCAGTCACAAAAACGCCTTATTTTCTGGTAAGGTTTCCTACTCTTATAAGCACAGAATTTTATTATTCTTTTTTTTAAGGGTCTCTGCTCTCACTGAAAAAGTCCAAGGCAGAATTGTGTGTTCACAGAATAAAAAAGGAAGAGAATATATACAAGATGCTCTTTTTCCCTTTTAATCTTAAATGGATGAATGTATATTGACCTGTATGTATGACACAAATACAGTACAGAGAAGGGATGATGAAGAAAGAGCAACTCTTGCACTTAATGCTGTCCAGGTTTTTCAGAGGTATTCCATGGATTCACTTGCATATTGAGATGAATCCCTTGATCTTACCTGGGTAGCCTGCTCTTCCTGTTTTAGAATGAAATCTGATGACTCTGGCAACAACATGAAGGTGTACAGCAGACACAGGAGAACCAGCACTGCTATGGCAAAAGCTAAAAGCATAAGTGGAAGTAAGGGTATAGTTGGGCTGCAGATTCCTTATCATACAAACCTTGTGTTTGAAGAAACTAAAAGGCCACTTTGGTCAACTCTAAAGACGAGTTTTTGGCTTTGGCAGTCAGGAGAAGAATAAATGTGTAAGAGTTTCCTTTATCAACAGAGTATGCTTGCTGTTGAAGACAATAAACTTCCTGTCTAAATAATTGTCTGTTCCCACCCCAGCACTTGTATGCTGAAAAGATACAGGGACTCAAGGTTCTGATAGAAAATATTGATCTTTTAGTTGAGGTCAACAAGTGGTGATGAGAAGGCAAGACAGAAGGATGACAAAGTGTAGGCTCTGTTCATATTTTTTTCCTGGAGCGTCCACTTGAAGAAACCAGATGAAAATGTCCTTGTTTCCTTAGTTCATTGTAAAGATCTCCCTTCTGCAATTGAGACATTTAGCCTCTTGGGAAAGACAGCTAAACAGAAATCCATTTACCTTTCACATGTTTTTCATAATTTCCCCTGCCACTTTGGTTAATTAATTATCACCACTATTTGTGTTTAAACAAGGGGTCTGTCTCCCTCCCTCTTCCCAAGCCCATCTGCTCCTCCATGACCTTGCTTGTGAAGTCATTGCTGTGCTGATTTTGTGAAAGCACAAACACTACCCCAGCAACAGACAGCTGTGTCGCAAAGACAGGGCTGTGACCTCACGGCAGGAAGGACTGAGCTGGTGGTGGGGGAGAGATTTTCTCCCACAAACACAGAAACTTTTGATGATAACAGAGAGGAAGGCAAGGCGTTATTATATCCAGAACAAATGATCTTGCTGTTTGACTGCTCTTGCTTTAGAAGTTGTCCATCGCTTTAAATTCTCTTCTTCAAAGAACCTTTTTTAACTTGTATGTTTTTCATGCAAGGGGACTGGCTTCTCTCAGATCTCAGCTCAGAAGATATCTCCAGGAGGGAGTAGGGGGTGGATTTAATCACAGAGGACATGGGCTTGAGTTTCTACAAAGCCTGCAAGGTGTCCAGATCTAAATTTTGATTTGTTCAGTTTGGTCGAACAAACCTAAGTCTAAAGAGGCAGTCTCATTTTTATTCTGACTGCTCATGGATTTCTGTCTTAGTCTACTCCCACCTAAACTGCCTCTCCTTTGAATGAAATCAGGTAGAGCAATGCAGCAATGAAAGCGTTCTTTTATAAACATTTGCATGACTGGATGAGAAGTGGAAATTTGGTCTCATGATCACAAAGCATTTTTAATGTAGATGCAGCAAGACACATCAAAGCTAAATAACATACAAGTGGTACTTCACAAGCTGTCTGCAGAAACTGCCTCTATATGTATTGATTGTGAGGCTACAGAAAATGTATCTTGATCAGTCTGTTACTGCCTTCTTCCTTGGCTGATTGCTTGGTTGTTCCATGAAACGCCAGTCTTCAAACCCGCACACCTCCTTTGTTAGCTAAAAGTATTCAGTGTTTCCAATACAAAGCATTGCTGTTTATTGCCTGAGAAACAATTTATAGTGCAGTGTGCTACCGTGATAGGCTAATTGGGTCAAAACATCTCTCCCTTTTGGATTTATTCCATGATTAAATCACACTCCTTCAGAGCATGCATGATGGCTCCCCACTGATATGACTCAGAGCAAAGCATTAACTTATCTGGAGTCCATTTTCTTTGGACATGGAGGTGATATGGAGGATGATAGCACTTACCCTGCACCTTGCCTTCACCACATCTCACTCAGCCTTAGAGATGGGTGGGACTCAGCAACACCAGCCTACAAATGGCAGTACTGAATCACACTGAGTGGAAACGATTTCTTCAGGTTTTTTTCTTCCTTATGTTGCCAGACTAGAAAAAAATGGTTTCCAGATTTGCACATTTGTATATCCAAGTGCCAAGTCACCACCTACTTTTTCTGATGGGGTTTTTTTGATAGGTGGAGGAAGTAGGAAGGGAGGTGTAAGAAGGTGACTGAAGGAAGAGACTTAATTTTCAATTAAGAACTGTTTACAACACTTTGTGGAGTTTAAGGGACCTAGTACAAATAGTCAATAGTTGGAGGCTGAATATAAGGAAAAATCAAGTCCTTTGTGTCCCACTGAATGGCCCTCACCCAAGTATTGTTTTATTCCATGTCTGATTCGTCCTTAACATCCTATCCAGCTGCTGCAGATGTTTATTTGTGTCCCATCTGATTCCTTCCTTATGTCTTATCTGGGTGACTTCTTATGTCCTGCTTGATTTTTACTAGACAATCAGCCATTTCCCATCATTCACCAGTGTCCTGAGCTCTCTTTTTTCTGTTTTACACGCAGACCTTCCTTTCTATGTTCTCTTTATTTGTTTGGACATTTGGACCTATGAACATGCATAACAAACCTGCTTCTCTCACCTGGATCTGCTACTGTCCTGCTTTCAGGCAGCTTTTTCTGGTTTGCACTTGCCATATATTTGGTTTTGTTCCATTTTGTTCTTGCAAAATTAATTTTCTTAGAGTCCTGCACCCTTCACAGTATGGAATGATTATTCCTGTCAAATCTGGGGATCCAGCAGCCTCAGATCACTGTAACAGAATAGCTGGAAAAAGCCAGAAAGAATCTGGCTTTTCTGTTTCACCATGCAGCCTGTCTGTTTCTTTGCTCTGGTGTAGTATTCCACTAGAGGACCACGGGCAAAGCTTGTTTTTGGACAGCAGTAATGCTATATTTAAGTATGCTTTTAAAAAAAGAAAAAGGGCAAGAAGTTTCTTTAGTTGGTGCGTTCTATCAGAGGCAAGATAATAGAATTTCTAAACCCATTGATTTTATGGCATTAAGAATCTGCTTGATAAGTCAGTCTCTGTATACTGGTGATCACTATCTCCAGCTGTATAAGCAGAACTGTCCCCATTTCATTTTCAATAAGAAATTGAGGGAGACTTAGATGTGCTGGAAAATATGGGGAAAATAAGTAGCATAAAATCTCTGTTCTGTTGAGGTATGGCATAGCTACTTGTTATTAAATACTGGAGGAGTTAGAGAAACAGAGTTGGATGATGTGTGAGCAAAGGTTTCTTAATCTGTGAGTGCCAGGCTCCCCCAGTTGACAGTGCTGAGTGGCACACATAGGAGCACTGTTAGTGGGGTATTCCAGCACCAGCCTTTCCAATGGGCAGCCCCAGCGGGAACAGGCAAGAGAACTTTGTTTATGGCTACTCTGAGCTTTGTGTGACTACCCTGGGAGCAGCTGCTCTCTCAGGAAATGTTGCAGGGAATTGGGGTGGAGGGGAGATCCCAGTTCCCTGCAGCTCTATGTACCTGAAGCACAAACAATATTAAAACACCTACTAATTCTGGAGGGGGGAAAAAAAAAATGGATTGTATTCACTTCAAGGAGTGTTAGGAAAAGAAGAAGAAATGAGGAAGGTGGAGTCGCAGGCAGACCTGTGGTGTTGCCAGGTACCTTGGCCAGATAGATGCACAACATCCCTTTCCAAATGCTGCCTCCCTCCATGGGGCTGTCCAAGTCAGTTTTCTACTTGGCTGGTTGTGCTATTGAGTCCCATTTGGAAGGATTCGCATGTGACCTAAGACTGTCCTCTAGATGTCTGACTCTGTCCTCTACAAGATAAATAATGCAAAAACAAACATGCCAAACAGTAACCTTCACTTGTCTCCCTGACACTGCTGGAGGGAGGGAGGAAAGGCAGGAGCGAGCGTGGGCAAGTGCATGAGCAAACTGTGTGCGAGGCAGGCAGGAGACGGGCACGGAGAGGAAAGGTGCAGCCAGAGGAGCCGTGAGAGCAGCTGGATTCCCTGTCCACACTGCACTGCTGTTTCAGACTAGGGTGCCTGTCTGCTGGGGCACTGTCTCTTACAGACAAAGCCAAGGAAGCATCCAGCCCTGCTCCCTGGCCAGGGCACTCAGTGAGCTTTGGCAGCCTTCTGACCACTTGTGCTCAGCAGGGACCATGGCTGGTGTTGGGTGAGGGCACCAGGACTGCACAAATTAAAGCCTTCCCTGTGCCGCTCAAGTGTTCTGGTAGCCTCAAGCAAGCTGGTTGATGTTGCACACTGCATGATTTCTTCCCTGCACCCTCCCCCAACACCACCACCCCCTCAGGCTCTCCCTCCCCCCAATCTCTAAAAGTGGAAAAGAGGATCCCTTTTTCCTGTTGAATGTACTTATGATGCAAATATTCATTAATTGCGGATACAGTTGTACGCGGCATGTGTGCTAAAGTGCTATCAGCTTTGTGTGGAAGACAAATGCATGCAGACTTAAATAGCTGAGATTTTTATCTTTCTCCTCACGGAAAATATGCAGCAAGTTGTCCCCATCTAGAGCCTTGCCAAGGAAAAAAAGGATGTTTTTCCATTTTTTCTTTCTTTTCCTGAGATACAATGAGGTAGGGGACTGGCCTGCATGGTTCTTTCAAAGAGAAGGGCTTCCCCAGTCCAGCTGTGGTATGTTTTTGTCAGGTTAAAAATTGTGAGATTTTCTTAATTTGTAGGTGGCAGAAAAGCAGAGGATTTTTTTCTTCTCTTGGTCTCTTGAAACTTCACTGTGGAGGATCCCAGGACAGAGTTAAAAAAATACAGGTTGTGGACTAAAGAAAGTATTGTTCCTGTGCTTTACTCTAAAGTATTCTGCAGCAGAAACCAGGATGGATAGAGTTCTGTGGATCTCACGCAGAAAAATGCAGGGCTCAGCAAGTGCTATGGCGACTGTGAAAGTAGCAGGTACCCAAAGAAAGCATGTGTCTAGAGGATTGTGGAGTGGTTGGCACAAGCTTGCCTTTCAAATAAGGAGAGTGCAGTGATTCTTTCTCAGAGCCAAGCTGACAAAGGCCTGAATCTGATGGATGCATATAGGACATGTGGGACAGTATCTTGCTGCAAAGGGGCCACCTGGACAGATGGTAAAGGCGAGGCCCCAGCTCAGCTTCTGATCAGGGTCCAAGAGCTAGGCAGATAACTCTCCAAACCAACTGTGAGGCAGGAGGGAGAGAGGATGGTATTCAGGGAAATAAGGAGAAGGACTTCAGCTTGAGAATCTTGGCATCCAGGCACCTTCAGAGTTGGGTTGTCCTGCTCCCAGTAGATTTCAAACTGGGTGAAGTCCAGGTTTCTGAGCCAATCAGATGTTCTAGTTTATGCATAAAATCAGAAACCTTTTGTTATGAGAAGTGCAGAAGAAAAAGCTGCAAGACCAAGAGGGTGAGATTGTTGGCATGCAGGAATGCTGGCTAACTTGCTACCTTGAAGGGGAGCTGGATAAGCTATTGAAGACTGATTCCCTTTGTACTGCTGCCCCTGTTCTGCTGGACTGTTTGCCCAGAGCTCAAACAGGGCTCGTTCCAAGCCGTCTTTGCACTCCAAACCTGCCTCCCCATCTGCTCACCTGCCATCCACCACTGCCTGCACTCTGGGATTAATGTTCCTACTCCTGCATGCCAGCAGTCTGACTCCCTCAAGCTTCTGTAGCTTGCTTTCCTGAGGATGAGATCACCTATTCTTCTGTCCTGCTGCTCAGCACACAGCAACTCAGTCTCTGTCATACTCACACACTCTTTTGTGAGTTTGTTGCTCACAAAAACACACACTTCAGCCTTTTGCTTGGTCACAGCCCTAGGAGAGGCAAGGTTTGCTTCAGCAATGTGATTAGCCTGTGTGGAAGAAGTGTGTTGTTCATTTTTATTCTTCAGTCAGGTTAACGCAGTTCTATGCAGAGCTTGCAAAAAATTTGTTTGCACCTTTATTAATAGTAGCAGCATTTTGTCTCTGGTGTGTGACAGGGAAGCCTAAGACATTATTTTAAATTTTTGTTTAAAAAGTAGCAACAGTCACAAAAAATTCACAACAGAATGTCTGTGTCTTACCTACATAGATCATCATCATCTCCTAGCTATATGCAGAATAGCTCATTTTCCCCTCAGCCTTGTGCCCTGATGGGACTCAGTTCCTAAAGAAATGGGATTTATGATTCACATAGGTTTTTAATATGCCATCAGAATGCTGCTGTGTCTGAAAAGCTATGCTACTTATTTTGGATCCCAGAAGACTTTCTCACCAATATTGACTTGCAGATGAAAGCTGCCATGTGCCTTTAAAATAAAGAAAGATGCTGAGCCTTGTCAGTGCACAGTTGCAGGGCACAGTCATCCTGCTCTAGTGCAGAAATGGTGGTGGCAGGGGATTTACAAGCCTTTTACTCTGGCTAGGAGTCCTCAGGGCGCCAATCACTCCTTGAGCACAGAGGAGCCATTTGTGTGCAGACCTGTGAGCCTGTTCAAAGGGTGGTGCCAGGGGCAGGTTTACGGTCAGCCTTGCTCCCAATCCAGCAAGGTACAAATGAGGAAACGAAGGCCGTTGCTTTGATTGACAGGGATTTTTCCATCATGTGGGTCCTGCTTCCTGAGCCTTGTCCCCATGTGTTCTGGCAGATGTGGTTCTCCACATGCATCAGGCTGTGCTAACAGCATGCAGAACACAAGCCCATGTTTCTGGTTATATTTGCAGTTATGAGTAAAGTTTGGAGTAAATGATGCAAATATTGCAAAGGGCTCAGTCCCTTGATTAAATGATCATGGATTTACTGTTGGCTTTGTTTTCTTGTTGTTCTCGTGTATAGTTGCAGCAAGCTCTGGGAGGGAGAGTAGAGGTGTGCTGTATCAGATAGATCGAAGCCTGATCTTCGGCATTTGCAATGTTTTAATAATACTCCCTTTCTATCTTGGAAACAAAGCACAACCTAACCACCCTCTCTGACTTTACATTATGTTCAAGAGAGATGTTTCTGATAAATTGTTTTCAGAGTGCAGGATGGGTTAAAAGCAGCCAAGGTAATTATGGTGGGGGAATACTTGAATTGGGAAGTAGTAAGGAAAGGAAGGAGGCCATGTACATGTGTGATACCTACATGTCTGTGAGAGGGGATGCAAGTGCCTACTCTAACCTCTGTGTCATCTGCTTGGGCTAATGAGTTTCTGTGGTTTAAGAAATCATCCAGCACTGCTTGTCTGTGTGTGTTTTCCTGCCCTTGGAGTAGTGACTTGATCCACAGTGGTAGTTAAATTGGGCTTCAGTCCTTTGTATTTGCTAAGATCATGCCCACGCAGTTATACAACTTCAGGTGATGGTGAAGCACAGCCAACTGATTATCTGTGTCAAAGCTATTTATTTTAGTCTTTTATCTAGTTCTTTTTTTGTTCCCATTGTTGCTGCAAAGTGAAAGATGTATGAGTTTTTCAAGCTGGCCACAGACAGTTGCTCCAGGACCTTTCTAACAAAGGGTAGAGGCAAGAGGAGATTGAAGGGGATGCTGATAGCATCCCTCCTCACAGAGATCTGGCTGCTGGGGCTTAGAACCAGCTTTGAGACTGTACAGGCAAGGATGGCCCCACTTCTTTTGGTGGCCTTGGACAGAGTGTCTCAGAAAACACTGTCAGAGGCTTCTACAGGACAAGTCTGCTTTCCTGTGAGAGTTGCTTTTAAACTGCACCTTTACCATTCAGCTGCTGCCTGACCTACATCACACAGAGTGTCTGTCTAGTTCAGGCAGAGCTGTGCCTGGCCATGCACACTGTTAATCCAGACCTCCATCCTGCAGCTGATGTCCCAGCCCGGCTGCAGCCCAGCTGCCTCACAGTGGCTTTGCCCAGTCATCACAGGGCTATGTCTGACCCTGGGTAGCTTTACCAGCACTGACTCTGAGCCCCACCTGCAGGCTGATGTCCCAGCCATCATCTGGATTATGTCCCACAAGCCATCCCAGCCCCTTTTCCCAGGATCCTGTCTGGCCATCCCAGGGCTGTATCAGGCCCTGGGTGCTTTCAAACACACCAGATCTTAAATACTCCTTCTTTCTTCGTGGTGTCTGAATGCAGAGCTATCAGGGCATAAGATGCATATTAGTGCTGGAACCGAATAAAAAACGTCATAAATGTCTGATTACATAGAACAGTTTGGGTTGGCAGAGACTTTTAAAGACCATCTAGTTCAACTCCCCTGCAATAGGCAGAGACATCTTCAACTAGATCAGGCTGCTCAGAGTCCCAGCCAACCTGACCTTGAACATTTCCAGGGATGAGGCATCCGCCACCTCTCTGGGCAACCTGTTCCAGTATTTTACCACACTCACTGTAAAAAAATTCTTCCTGCAGGGCTTCCTGGAAGCTGTGACACAGGACCTAGCACAGGCTCTATCTGCAGTGCCATTGGGCTAGCTCTTTCACAGAGTATCAGACCCTTGTCTTAAGTCTGAGTTATCACAGATAAGAGTTTGATTCCATCAAAACAAAGAAAAATGTTTCGGTCAACCCTAGCCATGATTATGCAACCAAGCACAAGGAGTATAAACAAAACCAAACATATTTTTGCTATGCATAGCTTTTCATTCCAGATTAAAGCAAACAACCAGAAAGAATATTGGTCTCCCATGAGAAAGCAGTGTATTGGTGAATCTTCTGTATGAAGATGCAGCAACTTTGAGAATAAAATGGCCGCTGGGGAGAATTTCTGAAACCGATTTAAAGGGGAAAAATGCAGAAAGCAAAGAAGCAAGAATTTCATGCTGCTTCCACCGTAATAATAACAATAACACTTTGCCCAGTGCGTATGCTTTACTGCTCACTGTAGCCAAGGGTGAAATTCCCTGCCCACCAAACAAAATCAGCAAAAGGCAAGACTGGCTTTGCAGGCAGGAAAACTTCACGGGTGCATCCATCAAATCCTGCAATGGGACCAGTGAAGCACACAAGCTGCAAGGCATCAGTAATGAGAACTGGAGAATAGAAAGCCCTCAGCAGTACAGGCTCAATAATTAATCAAAGCTGAAAATCTTTCTAACGAAGGCAGCATCCCCAGCTGCTGGAGGAGAGAGAGAGAGTGCTTAAGGAGTTAGGGGTCTGAACAAGAAAGGAGGACATCTCAAAAAACAAGTTAGCAAGGGATGGGGCAAGAATCGCCACAGCATTTCCCTTCCTCAGGTTCTCAGGAATGCACTGAAGCCAATATGGCAATAGATGGAATTATTTAATCTTGCGTTTTCTGTGGTCTGATTTAAGTGTCTCTAGCAGTGGCTAGTTACTGTTGTAAGAAAGAGGTCATTCTACAGAAGAAAAGCTCCTGCTCTGCAAGACTGCATCCTGGAGACGACTCTAGTTTTCAGGGTGACACCATAAATGAGTTTCTCAAAGTTCCTGTTCTACTGTGTAAAGTTGTCTGGCAAAATTCCCAGATGAGTCTCAAGTCTTACTTAATTATGAATCAAAGGCTTAATGTAATACCTTGTGCTTCTGCTCCTTTCAAACTGAGGACCTCAGGTTGCTTCTTACACCAGAGGGAGGAAGTGATTCATATACAGTTGGTTGTAAATGGCAGATGTGCTGCAGCAATAGCAGATGTGAAATAAGAGCCTTGTGATTGTGGCTATCATGCACATGGTGAGCCACAGGGTTTCCAAGGCCATGGGAAAGCACACTGTTAGTCACAGCAGAGTTTTAACTAAGCACTTGAAACTTTTCTGCCCTGAGACTTGATGCTTCCTTTAAGGTATAGGGCAGGATAGTATGAACATGACTTCTGTGAAGAAAGCTACTAAGTCCAGTGGATGTGTTGACAAGAATACTTTGCCTTTGATGATGAGAAATACTTATCCAGTTGCCTGAGTTGCCTGTAATGTGATTCATGGCTTTGTCACAGGTGTACCATGGGGACTGGAGTTCCCCTGTCTGGAAGTGAGCCCTCACAACTGAAGAAGAGCCCATCGGTTAAGAACTTGGCAGCAGACCTGCTCAGGGAAACAGCTATCGAGGGACACATTGCCATTATCTGCCACTGTCTTCTCCATCTGTCCCTTGGATGCATGGCCCATTTCAAAGGCTTTGATCTGATGTTCAGATTCCTTGGAGAGCTACTAACTTCTCTGTGAGGCTGTACCACTTCTGTGTGTAGCTGCATTATATGCTTGATCAGGTAGAGTGACACAGATGACACAGCATTCCCAGTGACTCAGATCTGTACACTGGAGTTCTCTGGTCCATGAAGAAAAGGGTACTAAATCCTTGGCCCATCAGGGAGGGTACCTACATCCTTGTGTGACCTCCCTATGGGAATGAAAGTGTAAAGTAAAAGCACCTTGCTCTTGCTCTTATGCCTTTCACCTGAAAAACAAGCTTATTTTTCCTCCTATAAGAAGAAAATATACTTGTTGTTGTTTACACTTATGGGAAGCACACAAATAAAAGCAGGGATAGGACTGAATTAGAACTGATAGATAAAATGGATTAGGTAGATAGATGGAAACCAAATTAGCTGTGAAGCCAGTGTCAAATAGAATAGAAAATCATTTCCACCCAATAGCCAGCTGAAAGATTTAGCAAGACAAGAAGGAAATAATCAAGATTGCCTAATTGCCAAGTAACCTCTCCGTCTTTCTTTTACTCTTTCTTTCCTGATACAATCTGTTTCGGATTTCTCTATTAAAATGGAGGAAAACATCTTTTGATCTGGTCTGCAATGTGAACCTTAGGCTCAAAGAAACCCCTTCTGCAAGAAAGGGTGTTTGTGTAAAGCTCTCTCTAATGCACCATACAGCTGCCTCATGAGGTTTTTGGCTAAAGGAAATAGAATACAACATGCTAGCAATTGCTATGTGTGCTCTTCCCTTCTGGCTTGCCTCTGTTATCTGGCATGTCATGGTACAAAGTTTGATATGTGAATGGTTGGTGAAGAACTAAGTAAACAGTGGGGATACATGGGGTTCTTCTTCTCTCCATGAATTGCTGATAATCTCTTCCTAGGGGTGTAAAGGAAGAGCTTTGAAGAGCTGAAGAGCAGCTTTGTAATTAGTGAAGGCCCCTGGCCACACTGAAAAATAGTGTTCAACAGCAGTGCTCTTGCAGAAAACAAAATCTATTACAGGAATTGCAGTGATGGAAGTCTTTTCCTACAGGCCTGGCAAAATGGGTCTAACTTTCTATTATTTCTAAAGGACTTTCAGATATGTAAAGCCTATAATATAACCTGTTAGTAGAAGCATCAGTTAAAGAACTATGTCAGGAGACTGATAATAGACTTCTTAGATTTTCTTGCAGATGGCTTGTTCAAACCTGGAGTGGGAAAACGTTGCCAGAGGTGACTCTCAGAAGTGAGCTTCATTTTCCTTTCAGATTATTTGGACAGTTACTGACAAGGTGCCTCAGAAGAAGGCTCTCTAGATTCCTACAACCTGAAAATATACTGGGTGAAGCTGATGGGTATCAGGCACCTAAGTAGGACCTGGGTGGCCATGCATTTTCCATGATCTAAGCACTTCTCTTCCTCCCAACCTGAGAGCTGGGGAGACAGTGCCTGGCTGGTGGTTGCTCTTCAACAGTTTGAAGAGTGCAACCAGAAGAAGCCAGTCTTGTTTGCCACGTGCTGAGGACAATGGTGGGGAGTGGGGAGCAGCTGCTATGGGCAGGTGTGCTGCCGTTTCCGACTGCGATGGGATGACCAACTGCCTGCTCTTCCTAGAGGAGTCAACTTTGGCTTGTGGTTCTCAATTGGAGGAAGGGGTGAGTTTGGAGATCTTGCTGGGATTGTCTGTAAACACAAAATGCTATTTTTGACTGACTGTGTTTTCTGTGAAGTAGGAAAGAGGGCAAAATGTTATTTAGACTGGTTATTTCTGTTAAATGCTGTTAGGCTGCTATGCTTGCTATTTTCATTTCTTCTCCTAGATTAAAAGGGATAGAAGACTCCCTTGAGAATATCTTGGTTGTATTCAGGGCTGAGATTAGCTTTTGTATTTAAGTCTTCCTCCATTATTGAAAACCAAAAAATTTCCTGAGTTGACAAAAGGCATGATGTTACTAAATGAGGCAAGTAGAAACTTAAAATGGAGATCTCTGTGGTTTAGACCTGAGTGCCTCTGAAAGGCAAGGAGGTAAAGAAAAAGCACTTGACCTTTTTAACGTGGTTGGAGCAAATACTCTGCTTTAAAAGCTTTCCAGACAGCACTTCTTTAAGTCCTGTCAAAACCTGAGTCTTCAGCCATGTAAGGTAGAGTGGTATCTAGGCAGGTGTTTTGCTGGGGTAGTTGAGTTCACGGGGTCTTAGAGGCCTTTACCACTTTTATAAGCGAGTTTGCAGAACTGCGTGAGGGTGTTTCAATTCTGTAAAAAGCTATAAACTCATTTGTTCCCCACAGCCATTTTGTCAAACAAAGTTAAATGAAGCCTTTAATAATTTCAGTGTAGTCCATTGCACTCACGTGACAGGGGTGTGGCATGGGGCAGATGGTGATGAAATTTTGCTAATAGAGAGAATAGTGGAGTCTTGACTTGGTCCCCTTGAAATGCTACCTGTCAGCACTTGGCCAGATTTGCCACTGATTTCCTCTCACCACAATTGTTTCCTAGTGCCAGATTTGAAGGGACTGGTGGCATCACAGTTTTGGTCAAGTTGTGCACTGGGGCTGCGTGCCACTCCCCCACAGTGAGAGCAGGGAGGTGGAATGGCTGGAATTTGGCCATGCTCAGATTGCCCCATTGCCCTCCAGGCCAGAGCCAGGAGGGAGAAGGGCTGCTGTTACTCACAGGGTGTCCTGAGTAGACCAGGTGAGGGAGGGAGCTGTACATCTTAAAGGCAGTCTGTGAACTAGCACCGTGTTTCTGACAGGAGCCAGAGAGGCCTATTCTTAAAGTAAGTACCTGTTCTGAGAACCTGGTTTAATTTTTGCTCCTCAGGGAGATTGCTTTGAAGGAGAGAAAAGTGCTTTTACAGCAGAGTTGCAAGCAAATCCTTTCCCTTCAGTGCCATTTCCTACTTGTTGAGAAAGGGAGAGCAGTTCTGGGGAAAGGAACATTGAAATCATCTTCTAAATCACTTTGGTTATGGATCTCTTTGGTATTGTGTGAAAACCTGGTGTAAATACACCATTAAGAGCAGACCTGGTTGCACAGGCCGTACATAGCCAATGTATTCAGATCAAATGGGTATAGTGAAAGCTTTAAATAAGTAGCAGATAAAGGGGGAAAATGCCTATTAAATAAATAAGTACATGCAGAAAGACACGTACAAAGCAAGCAAGGGGAAAAAATCTTATGTGACCCTCATGGGAAATAATAACATTACTGCAGGAGACTAGGCAAAGGAATGAAGCTAATAAATGAGAAATATCTAGTATATCAATTCTATGCCCCAGCAGTGAATTGTGCTGTTTTATACTGCAACTAAGGCTCTGGATTTTATTTATTTATTAACATAAAGAATCAAAATAAACATTGAAGATTCAGAAGGGAGGTGTGAACTGAATCTGTTTCTCCCTAACTGTACTAACAGAAATGCAAGGAGAATGGCAAATTCCATGGTTATTAAGACCATTGGATCTGTGGAAGACTTTTCCACTTCATATTTTCTGCCACACAATTTGACAGTAATATGAGAAAACCCACCTCAGTTTTCCAGGGTATAGGTCTAGTGACGTAGTATCAAGAACTAGATGTTTAGCAGTTTCAAGGGCACCTTTGTAGGTCAGAATAACTTGTTTGTATGAGATTTTTTGCTGAAACTCTATTTAGGGCTGATGTGTTGTTTTAACTTGGTCAGGAAACAGTTATAAGTGGCAATGTAATGTATCTGGCATCTGATAAGAGCCCAGAATGAATGCAGTTTGCACAACGCAGAGCCAAAGGAGGCAGCCAAAAAAGTATCAAGAGGATAAAAAATAAAGCAGGGTACAGGGAATGGGGGTGTGGGGGTTGTTGTTGTTTTGAAACTTATGGCTTTATCAGGATTTGTTCTTGTTTTCTTGCTACAGAGCTCATGTCACCCACCATTCATGCACGTAGAAACACAAGTATATAAATTACATCCACCTAAATGATCACTGACGGAAATGGCAGCATTTGCCCATCTTAGTGTTTTACAGCTTAGCTTAAATGAAATCCCTAAATTAAGAATGACTATTTAGTTTTAACTCTCCTTTCTTGAGCACATGCATTATAATAAAGCCTTAAAGACAGTATAATAACATATCAATTCTCAAATAACACAACGTTAAGACATTCATATTTTTCTATGAGCTTTGACAAATGTGTGGGATCTTGCAGCTGTTCAGTATTCTGGCTATTTCAGACAAATGAGCTTAATGAAGGTTGCTTTTGAGAAAAGTATCTGAACAATGCATCATAGATGAAGAGATATTATAATGGCCATTACAGTCAAAAGTGTGTATATGCTAGTGCCTATGGGAGTTTTGAAGATAAAGGCAAAATGAGCTCATTACAGACACAGGTAAAGTCTTGCTCCTGTTGCTGTCCATACTGCTGTTGGCCTTTGCTTCCAAAAATCTGGCCCTGTAACTTGGCATTGTTCTTCATATACGTATTCCACTGTAATTTTGCTATCGACATTTCATACAATTAAAATGCATTTGGCTTCCCTTGCTCAGCACAGCATTTTATGGCAGAAGACTGCTGTTCAAGAGGCTGAAAAATTGTCTGGAAATAACTGGCCACCTTCTAAGGTGTTTCTCTTTTGCTTCTCTTTTGCTTCTCTTTTGTTTCTCTTTTGTTTCTGATGTCTCTGGCATTTGTTTGGTCTCAAATTTCATGTATCAGCCTCTTACTGATAGAGCTGCTATCACAGCTTTTACACATATTAAACCAGTCCTTGGTCTTATAGTGTCCTTCGTATTAGTAATGATTATTTGGAAAGTCTGTGGGGTTTCAGGACTTCCATCTGTTCCTAGTGATGTCATGGCCTCTTCGGGCAAAAATGCTATGCATTTTATACATGTAATTCTTGGGCTATATCTGTCTAGCCTGAAATCACATGTCTTATAAAGGGGACTTAAAAAGGTCTGGTTTTGGACAGATTCTGGAGTCTGTTCCTTCTATCTGGAAAATTGTCTTCTGCTTTTCGATGAACTGCATTTTGATTTTGATGTGATGGATCTTTCAGTGCTAAAGATTTTGCTATTCTTAAAGAAGTTCAGTAGGACTGGAATGAGTTGGGGTCAGCCAGAACTGAGCATAACGCTCCTTGCATAATCCTTTAGTATTTGATGTACAGTCAGCTCGTCTGCTGTATTACCTTTCCCTTCTTGGAAACAGCAGTCTTTGAGTTAAATCAACATACACATTCAGAAAATTGTCATCAAGATAATCAGTTTTTCATGCAATGAGCACAAATTATTTCAGGCTGCTTCAAATTTGTCATAGGTTTAGTGGTTGCAATCCATATTACAGAATGGCCATCCCTCTTTTTCACTCCCTCTCCTTCTACCCCTCAATGTTAGGAAGATCAGAGACGGGACAGAAGCAAGGACAAGTTTTGGATGAAGTTGTATTGATTTGTTGAAAGTAGCAATAAGGGAAAGGTAAGAGATTTTGGAAACCTGTGAATGTGGATGACTTGGGCAACATGTATTGAGTAGCAGGGTTGAAACTGTGATCCAGGAGACACAAAGACAGAATATTGCTAGCAATTTTAAAAGAAATAGTTAATGCTGGTTTGCTTTGGTTTGGACACATCACTGTATTCTATGGATATATAAACTAACTACAGTTTATTGATAACAAATTACATGTAAGCCTCAAATTAGTTTGTGCTTCAGCACAAAAGGTTTGGCAAGATGCCACAAACCATATAGGTTTAATACAGGTCTCTGCATCTGTTACTCTAGCAAATAGCTAGTGAAATTCTCCAGTAATAAATTTCTATTCAGAAGTGTTTATAATTTCAAGGGAAAAATAAGGAAATTTAATAAATCTTTTGCTTAAAATATAATGCACAGTGAAGGCAAAATTTTTGCTCTACATACCTTAAAGAGAAGATCTTAAAATCTGTCAATTATTACAGGCAAGACTACCCGAGGAAAAAAATAAGCATGCTGTTAAATATGAAAAAGAAGCACATGGAAGTTTTAGGAAAATAAATTTCAGATAAATTTGAGAAATCATTTATGGATCTCCATTTCAGAGCTCTGTACAGAGGCTGTGAGAAACATTACAATCATGTTGCAGATGGGGTAAATAGAATTGCTTACAATTACAAACTAGATCAGTGGCAGAGCCAAGAGAAGGAGCCAGATTTTCTCTTTCTTGTTCACTTTGAGTCTTATGTCCAATTTAGTGAAGACTGTAGTTCTAAAGTTATATTAAATTAGTTGTCTATTCCCTCTCTCCCCTGACCTGTATAAACATAATAGCCCAGACCCTCAGCTGCTAAAATCACTGCAGCTCCATCTGGCCCATTAATGCATGTATACATGCCAGTGGACAAGATTGCAAGTTGTTACCTACTCCCTGCCTAACAAACCTGGCAAAAAAACAAGAGTAATAAACACATAAAACTGTCATTAAAAAAATTGCCAACTTAAGTCTCAGAGATCTCTCCCTCTGCACCATAATGGTGCAGATAATACACAGTTAAAAATCCCCCACCTAATACTCTATCAATAAAGGAATATTCTTCCAGTGAGTGTTGGGTAGAATTCTGCAAGCCTAGTATCAAATAGCCTGTGTACAAATAACAAGATTCTTCTCTATTTTCTGTGTGGGAGAGAGGAAACAAAACTAGCTGGGCTTTATGCAGGTAACAGGTTCCTAATCTCAGGTTTCTATAACTTTATAGTGGAATTAGTGACAGGCTCAGCATAGCAGATCAACATGATCTCTCACGTGAAACCAACAGAATGTCACAGCAAAGGGCCGGTCAGCAGGGATGCTTGATGAATTTTTTTTGTTTTAATTGGGTGTGGGAAAGCAGAGATATACTTTCTCTAGCCATCGTGCTTGGGATTTGGCAATATTCAGAAGTGTTTTGCCATGTGGGAAATTAAAATTTGCAAGTACAAAATTGCTTATTTAAAAACAAAGAAGAGCAACAAAACCCATATTAGTTCAATTAACGGGTCAGTGCAGGAAGCCAAAATAGATATTTATTTGCTAAGAAGCAAGGGACTGGAAAAAGATACATCTACGTAGAGGGTATTTCTAATTAACCAATGTGGGCAAAGGCACTTGTTCTGCTTAATCGTGAAGCAACAAAATAGAAAATAGCCCTCATCTCAAGAATATGCTTTGGCAAACAAGCTGGGATGGAGAGAGAAGCTCATGGCATTTCAAGAGTATGTTCTACTCTCTTTTTTCCCACACCTCCCCTTCACGGTCTTTGTAATAAAATCTGCCTCAGCCTATAAGTAGGTATTTATTTTTAGGGGTTTTTTAGGACTGTCTTAGCTGTTTGTGGTGAGCAGATGCGGATTTGATGTTGCATTCTGTTTCAATTGTATTTCAGTGAAATTAATTGCAATAATGATCCACTTTATTGATATAACTCCTGTTTCCAGAGGTATCCTACTGTAAGAGCATTAGCATCTAAGGAATTTTTCAGTCATGTGTCTAGCTACAGGATTAACGCTAAAGATGGTCCTTGAACAAATTCTTGGATTCAGGCAGCGTGATACTTGAGAACTCAAGCAGAACTTCACATCTTACTCTTGGGTCTTTAATTGCTGCCAAACCAGAAGAGCTATCAGGTGTCTATTTTGGGTTCAGGCCTCCTATGCTGCCCCTAAAGGTTCTTGCATTTAGGGCCCTTTTCTAGGACTCTCCCATCTGATGTAGTCCCCACGCCCTCCTCCATGCTGCACACGCTCTCTCGTCTTCCTACACATCAAGAGAATGGAAATCTATTTCAGTTCCCGTTAGACAGGTAATTAGTTTGATAGCAGATATCAGAAAGGCACTGAGACTAATGTGGCTGCCTCCCAAGCAGCAAGAGGCATGAAGTTCCAGCAACACTTGTGTTTTATATCCTGCCTTAAAACCAAACAAAGAGAACTGCTTTTTAATTCACCAGTTTTATCTCTCTGGGCTTAGTGAATTCTAAAAATTCGTAAAAAGTGAGAGACAGCTTGACAGCTACTGCAGACTAAAGGCAAGCACAGTGCAGGTTCCATGCATACAGGGCTCTGCTAAACACACCTCAACCCCCACCCTGCAGCACATCCTACTCCAACAATTCTTCCTCCCCCACTTCCCCTCACCAGTTCTTCCTTGGCGTTTCTGTTGTGATTTCAACTTTCCTTTCAATACTGTAGGCTTGTGTGCCCCCTGATTAGTGACTGAAATTTATGCTGAGCTGCACAGCAGGTTTTGTGAAGGATCTAGGGTGAAAACTTCTGAATTCATTGTCACCCTTGAGAGCAACTGGACAAGGAACTTCAGTTTCCAGATGAGATAATGATATGCCAGCTGATCCCTGATGGTCCTTTCTAGTTTAGTGTCTTCCTTGGGAGGTGCCCTGAACATTTAGGGATGAAGTCACTTTAACAGCACTCTATTGTGAATTGGAAATCATAGGTGTGGGCCTCTCTGAGCCTGTTTTCTTTACACTAAATGAGAGTGTGTTATCCAAATGAGAGAGTTCTTTTTTCAGCAGATGTTTTTCCATGCTTTGCTTTCCTTTTTAAAAACACAATGAAATTCTAAAGGCTGGAAAAGGTCAAATGTTTTACTGAGCTTTATTCAAGAAGGAGGAAGAGATCTATCATGAGAGACAGACTGAGACCCCAGAAATGTCAAATAAGCAGATTATCTGGTTACCAGAATTGGAGCAGCTGGTCCCAGGTGACAACAACCCCACAACTTCTTAGCACTGTTTCATCACTTAGCTTTAGGACTCCTTCAACTCTTAAAGTCAGACATTAAAAAAAAAAAAAAAAAAAACGAACCAAACTGTGCTTTTTGGATCAAAGAGAATTTCAGGCAGAAAATTAAATCCTGTCCTATTTCTATTTACATCAGAAAGATGTAGCCATTGACTTCAAGGGGGCCTGGATTTCACCTGAGAGGAGCTACAACTACGTTTTTCTCATTCCATAATGCTAGGCGACATATTTTGAAAGGCAGGAGAGAAAAGATCATTGCTCGTGCAGGCACAGACTATTGAGGAGATCTACATCTGGTCTGCAGGATAGATGTGACAGCCACAGATTTTAAACCATGTGGTATAGACTTGTTTGTAGAGGTCAGTCTCTAATTGTAGTTGGAATTATGTCCGAGTGTAAGGCAGTAGTCTGGATCCTCAACACAAAAAACTAGAAGGATTTGATAAATATCTACCTCTAACAGAATTTTCCATGCTATGAATCTCCAAGCACTTTGTACAGGAGGTAAGCATCATTATCCCCATTAATGGGATTTTCAGAGTTTTCCTGCAGACATTTCTGGTTGGGTAAAGCCAGGTTGACTGTGAGAGAAAGTGACGCTGTTAATGATTCCCTCATGCTTCACGGAGACCTAACTGCCTGATGCCGTAGGCCAAAGTTACAACGTGGGTGGGTCTGGGACTTGCCTTGCCTTGCCATATGTGTAATAAAAACCAAGGAAGGACACAGCACTGTGATACTTTCGTGCAGTTCCAGTAGGTTTCTCACAGGGGTCAAGAGTTTCTACGTTCCTCTCCTTTGTCTATGAGTTTGTGATGACAGTTGGGAGTCATTGAAATAATGACTTAGAACAGCAGATTTAATCATTTTCTATCTTGCTTTGGACCTGTCTTGTTCCTTCACGGTCTTGGGGTGGGTTTATACAGCACAGCGCAGGAGATCCCAGTAGCTGAGAGCTGCAGCCCACTGGTGTGTCTATGCTGTGATGAGTTTCAGATCTGTGTGGTGAGGAACTGTGTGGTTGTGGACCTCTGGGTGGGTGCTTTACTGCATTGTGGTAAGCGTGCTTCGGATGTAGAGGAATTTTGGGTTTTTTTTCAGGAGTGTTACAGCTGAGTTAGCCCAAAATATTCTTCCAATTTACTGCCTGGACAGCCACCTAAAAGAAAGTCTTTTCCTCCTCCTGGCAAAGATTTCATTCATTTTCCATGCTTAGTCTGTTGATGTTTTGTAAATAAGATTGGTTGGCTCTAAGCAGTTGAAATTTTGCTTATTCCTCTGACTTCTCTAAAATTCACAAGGTGAATGTATAAGCCTAGTCCATTTCTCTTGCTATAAATTCAAGAGTGGGTATGATGCTGCATTTTTTTATATACCAGGCTTTCCTAGACTGCGTTGACCATTCTTAAACGTTTCAAAGGCCACTGCTGGGTCAAAAGTCCTTGTTAAATGCTTTTTTTCACTATCAACCTTTCATCCTTTCAACAGTGAGGAGAAAAAAAACATTGATATGCTGTGTCTGTAAAATTCCAGTTAAGCTTGGACCTACAGAATTGGTTGTTTTGTCCCTTTGGCTGCTGCAACTGTACTAGTCAAGGTCCAGAATAGCTGTTCTGTGATTTTTACCTCAAATATGGTTGTTTGTCTTGTGTATTTGTACAGGGTAGCTATTAAGGAATGTTAATAGGGTATATAGAAATTATTTCAAAACCGGTTGTCTCCTTGCTCTCAGGCCTTCTGATACTGGGCAACTCATTTGACTTTTGCACATCAGGTTACCATTTTGGAGATTTCTTAGTGTTACTAAAATGGGTTGTCCTCTTAAATATCTAAATACACTGATGTTCTTATGCACACAAATTTCTTGTGAATGTGAATCAGTTGTTCATGTTCTTTGTTTGAGATGTAAAGCAGCCTTCTTCCAAAACCAGTGCTATGCCTGCAATTAGTAAAATGGCAGGGGACGTAGGCAGGAGATGTGGGCAGGGAAGACAAAATCTTTGTGTATGGTTGGCATCAAATGGCAGCCCACTGGAAAGAGTGCAGAGCCTGCCTCAGAAGGACCTCATATTCCTCTGGAGCCTCCTGCCTCATATGCCCTCATGAAGTACAGTAAGCCGTCAATATTTGCTTTGTACTTTTAAGAGAATATCTTTGGAGTTTGGTGATTCAGTTTCCCCTGGCTGAGAGCCATGAACTCAGCGAAGAACTATCATTGCTCATCACCTTCCAGCTGGTGTCCCTGAAGATCCACCACTGGCCCTGGTGACTGTCTAGTTTGCTATTGTGTGAAAATCACTGCTTTCACCAGCCCTGGCTTGCCTGTGGCATACCCAGAGAGCCACCTCTGCAATAAAATTCTTCATGGGAGAATTTTGGTAGCTCCAGGCTCCAAGAACTCTGCTCCCTGCAAACTGCTGGTGGTGGGTTTTTGCTTTTCTGAACAGAAAGGATAAAGGAAAAATATAGTGAAGAAGCCCCTAAGAAGAATAAAAACAATGACAAAGCAGAGAAGAAATCCCAGCCAAAACCACCTTCCACTTAGTGGGAGAGAAGAGGGGAAGCCTAAAGCTGCAGCACAAATACTGATTATGTCTGTCAAGGATTTGCTGCTGTTGCTAAGTTACTGGTCTCTTTGGAAAACCCTTGAAGTATGGGGTACATTAGGAACTCATTAGGGTCCCGGGGACTTATGCTAAATGTACAATATGTCTCCGTGCTAAACATGCTTCAGAAATAACAACAGAAACTTCCTGTCCAAAGTTTAGGTGCTTTTATCTCTCTGCTCCTTTTTGCTCCTGCTTGGCTCCATTTGTTCCTCTATGACAGCTGAGCTGTTTGACCGGCTGGAGAGGTTACTTGCTATAGATGGAGATGAGCTCTGCTGCACTTTGTAAAGTTTCTGGCTTTTCGTGAAACTTACCCTTCAGGGGAACACAGGGAAGGACAAATGTGGATGCATCTCTAATCTGTTCAGAGTGTGGGTTTAATGATGCTCCAGGGACTTTGTGTCAAGTCTGTGGCATGAAGAAGTCTGAAACTTAAAGATCCAGGGGTGCAAGCTCCTCTGCAGCGTGTCAGGGAGGGCACTAAGGCCCATTTAACATTGAGTGTCAGAGGCACAGAGCAGAATCCACAGCCCAGAGCTGGCTGCCTAGGTGTGACGGAGGAGCCCCAGCATGCCAACAGATGGTGGGAGGACGGATGAGTTGTCCTCAGGGGGAATCTAGGCAGCATGCCTGCATCCAGAGATATCACACATGATCTCTGCAGGGAGTTAGTAACGTGTCTGGGCTTAACAGAAAATATGTATCTCTGCTGTTTTACATAATATTTAATGAATGATATATTAGTAGCCCCAACAGGATTTTAGTTTTATTTAATGTAATTTATAAATTAAACAGTCCAGACTGGGTGGAGAAAATTAACCAGCAGGCTCACTAGGAACTAACTGTCTTAGGAACAGACGGCAACTCTATTTACATGGATCAAGAGCTGTTTAGCTAACTAGGCAGGAGTTAAGTGGAGGAATACTCTTGCACGTTGCAGTGTTAGCCATTTCCATAACTCATCGACCTGGCATCTATGTTTAAATTGGCAGCAAACCTCAGCGTGTTGGTCTTGGGAAAAGTTTGGGGGGAGATTGGGAGCGAAAGAGTTTTGTTTGCCTAGAACAGATGTACAAAGGATCAGGCACATTAAATGAATATTAAGTTTATCCTGTAGCTGAAGGACAGTGAGTAGAGTAAAATGAAGTGAGCAGTCTCCGTGGAGGCAGTGAGTCAGAATCGACGTGCAGCCAGTCCTCAAGGAATAGCACCTCACAATATCTTTAATGAGCATGGGGACAGGGATTGATTTCCACCACTGAAAAGGAGCACACTGATGGCTTTTTGCGAGGGAATTTCCTCTGCAAAACTCAAATGTCTGTGAATGAATGTTCTGCCCTTCCCTAATCCTGCATAAGCCTGAAGTCACATACAGTTTTTATTGTGTGTTGTATGGGGGAAGTTAAGAAGCCCAAAATGTCATTCATCCACAAGAGTGCATGGAGGGATCTGCCTTGGTCAACAACAAGGATAAGAGGGTCTTAAAACTCTCTCCTGTCTTACAGCTTGGCAAGTGTTTTCCCCTGTTGTAGTGTTACACTTTCCTGAAGTAAAATGTCTTTTCTTTAAAGGCCCTTTCTCTGCAGGGCCTTTGAAGTGGCAGAGGCAGTCTCCACTTGTGTAATGATTAAAGCAAACACTCAGGAAAGGAGTCTTTGTGTCCTATCCTGCTAAACAGAAGAGAGACAGGTCAGGCCACATGGCACAGACCAACACTACTTAGGTGTCAGGTTAGCCCCCTCTGTGGGAAGCTGGGTTTTGAAAGTGCTAGTTGGATGGTGAAAAACTTGGGGAGAAGGAGTTAAGTGTTAAATACTGTGGGTAGGAAGGGTCCAGAGCTTGATTTCAGTCTTTGCTCTGGTTTTATTTAGCCATAGGAGGCATCGTTTTGGTCCAGTTTTCTCCCTACATCAGAGGTCTCAAATGAACATCTCTGGGAACATTTCCTGCTCCTGGAACAGGGAAGGAGGACAGTATCTAACCCTCCTGTTTTCACTTTGTATGGCTATTTGAAGATACAGAAACCCAGACTAACAATGACCATTCTTGTTAAGTGAAGCAGACACAAACAGCACTTCACCACCTTCATGCTGAGCTTGCTGAATTACCTGAGGAGGCCAAGAGTACTTTCTCCCTATCTGCAGAGCAAAAAGGGTGGTATTTCTTCCAGAAAACCCACTCCTTTTCTTGTTATAGTTGCAAAGAAAACTTCCCAAGCATGAACTAAGCCAAATCAACGTAATATCTGCCCAAACCAGTTTCACTGAGGGAGAATTGATACACCTTCAGTCAGTCGAGAGTGATCTTAACCCTGAAACCTAATTACTTGATTTTGATGTCAATATTCTTTACTGCTTCCCTGCTCTTCATGCCAGCAAAAAGGATGAAGGGTCAAGACTTGTCCATAACTGCTGGCTATTGTAGCTTGCAGCAAGCAAATGGATATTGCAGAGGCTTTCTGACATGGGGTAGTTTGAATCTCTGTCCTTCAATTTTCAAGCTGTGTTCAACAGCACCTTATTGTTAAATGGGCCAGAATATTTAGCCATATTCTTCTGAAAGTCTGCCTTTTCCATGGATCCTCAGTGATGCAGGCCTACAGTCTCCATAAGAAAATCTATTGCACGTCAAAGAGACAAGAGCTGCAGAAAATAACTGGAATATAATGCTTCTATAAATAACACATGGAATTCAGTAGTAGTTGCAGTATTAATTATATGAATAACGAGGTTATAATATTCAACTGGCATCCTTAAAAGTGCCCCTAAATCTGCTGCAGCACTTCCCACGTGCTGCAGTGAAGGTTGCTTTTAAATTGGAGCCCTTCACGGAGTTTCAGTCTCATTTGCTACAGAGAACACAAGGCTCTGGCTTCCTTGGTTTGCCTATGGGTTTGGGGAGACTAATTAGGTGGTGTTTGAAAAGCCCTTGGAAGATAAGTATTCGCCTTGATAGGGGGTGATAAAGGGGCCTGAAATACCTGTGGAGGAGGACAGTCTCTCTGCCTAGGGATAAGGCATGATTTCATCAGCATCATCACAAGGTGTCTGTTCAGCTGCATCCCCTTAAAAAGCTGCAACCCCAATTGTGGTGTGCCTGAAAAGCCAGGATGGCTTTCTTTTCATGTTTATGTATGATCCCATCACGGGCAGCGACAGCAGCAGCCTTGAGCGCTTTGGCTGTAGTGGGGGCTGTAAGAGTGGCTCACTTTGCTGAGCATCAAATTCTCCGGGATTTAAAGCCGGCAGCCACCTGGGCGAGCCGCAGCCCTGCGCTGGTGAAGGGCTGCTGCCACCTAGCAGCTGTGCCGGGCTCCTGCCTCCCCGGGACAGCCGCTCGCCTCCAGTGCCAGCTCTCCTGCCTTGAAGCAAGTTTGTTGACTATTAATTAGTTTCACAGGTGAAGGGCTTTTCTTTTTCCGTTTACATCATCATCACAGCATGTCGGGCTAAACACTTTGAGTGGTCCTTGCTGAAAACAGCAGTGCGGAGCTAGGAAGCTGTGTGTGCATCTGTGAATGCTGGCAGCTGCGTGTGTTTCTGCGGACATGTGTTTGTGTGTGAGTTTATGTGCACCCGACCTTTTCAGGAATGAGAGGAACCTTTCAGGGGCTGATCCCCGTAAGTCATGAGACAACTGCCAAGTCTGATAGGCTAGAGTTCAGAAGAGAGAGAGAGAGATGACTTCTGGATTTGCCGAGGTAACACAGGATCACAGGAAATTCTGAGGGGAAATAGCTGTGCTACTAGTTTGACCTTTATAAGAGTAAATGCAGTCTCTGAAGATCAGGCTATCTGATGCAGAGTGGACACTTGACCTTCGAGCCAGGCACTGAGAGATGTTGGTGGTGCAGGTGGAAAACATTTAAGTGTGTTTTTCAGAAAACTGAATGATCTCTACAAGGGTCCAGTCCCTGTTGTACTAGACATATCCCAAAAATATGGTCTCTGCTGTAAAATGCTAAGGCTAGTGTTAGTGGAGACAAGAGTTAAAGGGCTCTAAACTCTTCACAAAAGAATTTGAAGTGACTGGGAGTAGAATTAGAAAATGAAATTCAGGAGTTACCAGTTCATCTGAAAGGCAGGCCCTATCCCATTAAAATTTGCATGCATGCTGACATATGTCTAGGATGGTATGAACAGGACATCACCCAAAATTGTCTTTGTTCCTCATCTGATGGTCTTAAATGCCATTTTAATTCTGAAATGGTTTGTTCTGTGAAAGGAGAGAGGGTTTGAGGAGATCCATGTCCTGTCTGCCTCTTGCAGTCCTGTTAGATGTGAAGAGCTTACCCCATGCTGCCGAAATTCCAAGTGGTGGAACAGCAATGCCACCCACTTCTAAGCAGGTGCCTGTACCAATGCACTTTCTCAGCATCACTGACACACTGTTCACACCTATACATCATGCATTTTCACCTCTGTCATCGCTGACATTTTGCTGTGCTTTTGGCTGTGGCTCTGAGTAGGAAGTAGAGTGAATAAACAGTGTTTTACATCCTTCCCACTGGACCTTCCCCTTCTGCTTGTGTTTGCCTGCCGGTCCATCTGTACCCTATGGATGTAAGCCTTTGCTGCTGCACTGTGTGACCTTGTGGGTGACCATGCAGTCATCCACCTGCACCCTCTGTGTCTGTAGCAACTCCTTCTGCTTCCTTCACTGCATACCTCACCTCCAGCAACCTCCCGCTCTGCTTCTCTCTCTTTTGCCACATCTTCATAGCCCTGGTCTTTTTCCCGCCTCCTGACACCTACCCTACAGCCCCTGCATACCTTCTGTTCTTGCCTTACCACACCTGCCACTTCTCACCTTTTTCTCCCCTGTCTGAGGCAGCAGGACAGAGAAACACTCTCTCCCTAACCTGCTATGCAGCAGGGTACTAGGGGAAGAGTGCTGCAGCTACCCAAAGTGAGACATGGAAAGGGAAAACCTCAGCAACAGAAGAAAAAGGAAATGCTATTCTGTCGTTTTGCTGCATCCCATGGGACGGGTGGGCAAACTGTGCAGCTGCAAAGGTACAGGTACAATAAGGAGATTTCTATGCCTCTTTCACACTGAGAGCCTGTGCAAGAGGGAATTTTGGTTGCACCTCCACTGATGCTGACCAGCTGAATGACAACCATGAAGTCTGTAGGTGGTGATCAGAAAGCTGTAATAGAAAAATCTCTTAGTCCATAAGGCGCCTCGATTTGGGGTCTAACTGCTAGTCTGTACCTTTGTATGCCCACAAATTGCTCAAGCAATAACATGTTTACACTTGAATTTCAATTGCTTGGAGTGCATACCAGTTTGGGGAGTGGAATTCTCCCAGGAAATGAGGGCAGAATGGTGTGAGAAATTGCTTGTCTGTATCAAACTAATGGCCCATCCAGCCCAGTATTCTGTCCTAACCATTGCCAGTGCTGGATGCTTTAGATAGGCTTGTAACAACACCCCGGTGTGGCCCATTTTACAATGCTAAATAATAGGGAGACATTGCCTTCTGACCTCAACTTGCCATCATTTTACACCCTGAAGTGGGAAGGCTAATAACCCATATGGTTTTTATTTTAGCAAGCCTAGCTGCAGATGCTATTCTTGTAAGGTCTAATCCTTTTCTGAATCTTGCTAATCTGTTTTCCTCCATAATATCCTCTGGCAACAAGTTTCACAGGTTAATTATACGTTGATTGCACAGTCTTTCCAATCATAGACACAGTTCTGTTGTACCTCATCTTATCCATGCATTTTTAAGTCTCTTTCGGCAAGCAGAAGTGCCTGCAAATTTACTTCTGCAGGAAAATAATGAAACAAAGTTACTTTATACTGAATTCTACATGCATAGGCCTTGAGTTACCGATATTATCTCAGTTTCCTTTGAATTCAGAGCATGTTTCTTTCCAAGTAATCTATCCAGTATAGCTATAAAGAACCTTTCCCTGGGGTTCTGCCCTATAGCTCATGCCTCTAAAATTCCTGCTCCCAAGATGTCAATAGCATACCCACTCCCAAAACCATGGTATGTCATCTAGACAGCCAAATCATGACATTATGTGCTTCTATCCCTTATGTCTCACTTCCTGATCTTCACAACTCACCTGGAAGAGGCCTAGACAAATTAGAGAGATGGGCAATCACTAGCCATATGAAGTTCAACAAGGGCAAGTGCCAGAGTCTGCACCTGGGATGGGGCAACCCCGGTTCTGTGCACAGACTGGAGAACGAGAGGCTGGAGAGAAGCTCTGCAGAAAGGGACCTGGGGGTCCTGGCTGATGGAGAGTTGAATTTGAATGAGCAGTGCCCTGGCAGCCAGGAGGGCCAGCTGTGTCCTGGGGGGCATCAGGCACAGCATCACCAGCCAGGCAGGGGAGGGGATTGTCCTGCTCTGCTCTGCACTGGGGTGGCCTCACCTCGAGTGCTGGGGGCAGCTTTGGGAGCCACAATATAAGAAAGACATTAAACTGTTAGAGAGGGTCCAAAGGAGGGCCACGAGGGTGATGAAGGGTGTGGAGGGGAAGCCTTGTGATGAGCCACTGAGGTCACTTGGTCTGTTCAGCCTGGAGGAGACTGAGGAGAGACCCCATTGCAGTTACAATTTAGTCTGTAGTGAGGGAAAGAGACAAGTATGATTTCTTCACTCTCATGATCAGTGACAGTACTTGAGGAAATGGCCTGACGCTGAGTCAGGGCAGGTTTAGTTTGGATATCGGGAAAAGGTTTTTCCCCCAGAGGGTGGTTGGGCACTGGAACAGGCTCCCCAGGGAAGTGGGCACAGCACCAAGCCTGACAGAGCTCAAGAAGCACTTGGACAATGCTCTCAGACACTTAGTGCGACTCTGGGGGTATCCTGTCCAGGATCAGGAGGTGGACTTCAATGATCCTGACAGGTCCCTTCCAATTCAGTATATTCTATAATTCTGTGGTACTAGGACCTTTTGCACCTCTGGAGGACAAACAGCTGCCACCAACCAGCCCACATTCCTTTGTGGTCCCATTGTCTTTCAAAGGAAGCTGGTGGCTCATCCAAAGAGAATAAGTAATGTCAATAGCACATTTTCCAGTGGGGGCAGGAAGGACTCTGAAATATGCATGTACCTGTGCCTAGGTACAGTGCTTTCTTCTGCAAGCTCTTGATCTGCTGCCTGCACTCTGTTCCCAAAACTCCCTTGAATCCCAGACTGATGTGTCATATTTGCTGTATGTGCTGCAGAACTGTGCATGGGCATGAGTGCTGCACTGTTGGTATTTTTACTGTTCCTCTGTTCATGTTGCCCAGATGAACATACAGCAGAAGCTGAAGGGCACTTTTAATCTCCCATATTAATATCAGCCAGCACAGCATGGCTACCCAATATGCTGTGGCCTTTCACCCAACCCATCCAAAAGGGCACTGGATTCTCAGTCTGATTTTTTTTCCAGGCTATATGCCTCTGAACTGCAATTTTTCTAATTTAAATGGTGGTTCCCATGATTCTCTATTTCTGATGCCCTAATTTTGGTGTTGGGATCTTTTTGGCTCTTACACCTGTGTGCAGTTAGCTGTTCCATGTCATCATGTTTGTCCTGATCCAATGGGAGCATAAGCAAGCTGTGGATCTAAGTACATAGTGTGTATGATTCCCAAGTATATCCAGTGTCTGCAGTGGAAGATGGCCTGCTACTGAATCTTGCTACCTCTTCTTGCCCGTTCCCATTAGTGCTCACGGTTGTGTGAGGATCAGCTGAGTGCATGTCCACTTCAGAGCTCTTTACATACTGATTGCACTTGTCAGGCCAGGTAATTGTTTAAAATCTCAGCATAACAGAATGGGAAAGTGAGGCAGAGGGAAGTATAATGACTTGCCCGAGGTCATCTTGTTTCTCAGCCTAACATCCAGCTCTTCTCTTCTTGTCACTTATCTCAACTAGAGGGCCAGTGTTCTTCCTGACATGCAATTGAAATGCTGCTGTGACTCCCACACTTCTCTTAAATGTCTGCTCTATAAATAGTTTCTATTGAAAATGGCACATTAGAAAAATGTTACCATATAATCATATATATTTTTGTTGTTGTTGTGAGGTTTTAATTCATCACAGAGAAGCTCCCCTTAAATGTCAGCTACCTTACCCCTTTCCAGTCTCTCTTCATGGTCTAGAAAGGAAGAGCACACACCTAACATGAGCCAAATTAAACATACTGGTAACAAAGAAGAAAGTGAAGAGGGCAATCTCTGAGCTCTTGAAGCCTCCTTCAATATAGGATGGAAAGGTAATTTTTCCTTACCTAACAAAGATATCTCCTCTGTAACATGTGAAAGCAGACACATGAGGAAGTGCCTGCAGCGAGAAATATTAACCCCTGTGTGTAAGCAGGAAAAAGTAGGATTGAGGGGGGGTAGGTTCACTATTTTAAGTTGCATCTTGAAGTGTCTGTTGAAGTCCTCCCCTTCAGATTTCTTCCTAAAATATTGATACCTTTTCTGCCAGAAATTTTCCTTCTTATCTATTCTGTGTCCAAAAATCCAAGCAGCTCAATAAAGTCTAACTACAGTTATAAAATAGATTTGAAGTTTGAAAAGAAAGATAATATTGCATGGAGAGATACAAAGTGAGTTGGAAGCAGGAAGAGTAGCAGCAATAAAGTTTAAGCTAGTCTTTCCAGCTTCCATTATTTCTCTGCCTCTTTCAAGGTCGAATGGACACCAGCCTCATCTCCCCATCTCCAGCACTGTCATACTGTTACGTGATGGCTTTGGAGTGTATTGGAGCCATGCAAGTGAAGTGCTTGTGATCCTGGGATGGGAGGGGCAGAAACTGCTTTTCTAAGCTTGTTGACAGAGACACCAAGGGATTCACACTTCTCTTTTCCCTCTGGTAATGAACTCCTGCAGAGAATGTACCAAGTGTAATGCCTTTCTTCAATCCATCTGTGCAGGGAGGGTTTTATGGAGCCCTCCCTGCGTCTGGGAAACAGGGAATTTAAAAGCTTCTTCCCAGAAGTCTAACCCCTTGGAAATAACACTGGCATTGCAAAAGAAGGTGGCCACCTGGTTCTCTGGCTGCCTGCTGTCAGGCAGCAAGGCCTAATGAACCTCTCAGGGGGAACATCCGCAGAGGGAGGATGATGAGTCTAATAGGCGCTTTGGTCCCTGGGGTTGGGAGGCATAAACAGCAGCAGGGATGGTGCTTGGGAGGGGGAGAGATGAAAGGCTGATGAGCCTTCTCACCATCCTCCCTCTCAGCATTAAGCTTCTCACATATGGTGACTGGTGGTATATCAAAGTGGGGACACAAAGTTGGTATAGCAGTACTAGTCTTCATTTTGGAACAGAGCTGCTTTTCTTTCCTGTTTGCCCTCTCTCTCACTCCAGGTGTTAACCATGCTGTTGGCTCTGATCTTCTGCTCATTTAGGTGTGTCATCAGCTTAAAAGGAACATCAGCACCTGAGAGCCTGAGGAAGCTGGGCTGTCTCTCTAGAGAACCAGGGATTGTACATGTTCTGTGTAGTTTGAGGCAAAGGCTGCCCCTTTCACATGATTTTGGCTAAGGACACAATCACCTTCCTGCCTTATAAAGCAGCGAGATGAAAGGGACCCAAGCATAGCACCCAGCATAGGTGTGACATATCCTTGTCACACCTGGACATAGGTTAGTTACACCTCTAGCCACAACTCAGTTATGGGTTGATGCTGTCTCTAAACCTCAATCCACCAGCTCAGCCTTATAGAGGAAGACTAAGGGCTGTAGATAACACCACAATTAATGATGCTTTCTCCTGTCATTATCTGTAGAAGATCCTTAGGAGAGCTGTACTCAATGGAAATATCCCATTCCATGATTACTAGAGGTCTGCCATCTTCTGGCAAGATTATTTGCTATATTCTAACCTGGTATTGCTAAACTACTGTGTTTTGAGACTTAGAGAAGGAACTATTGCTTACTTTATGTTTTGTCGCATTCTGCAAAAAGGTGTGATGGTGGTTTATAATCTGTAATGAGTGTGATCAGTCCTGTTTATACCAACACAGTGATACCAAGAGTGCTTGAATAACATGATGATGGATATTGCACAGGAAACTAGAGAACAGCATAAATACTATGATCCAGGTAAATATCCTGACTTCAAAACACGGTTGTCTAATGTGCAGCATCTGCCACTATCAGGCTGAAAATTGCCTCAAGGATTTTGGAAATTGGGTCATAACAGGAGAAAAAAATTCCATTTCTTGGTAGAATTGTATTGCCATATGGAATTTGTGAGATCCATTGCTTTTTTGCTAGTGGGAAGGATTGGTGGACAAAGTTTGCAATAGAGTTTCAGCCCCAAAAGCAACTGAAATGCTAGGAAAGCTAAACCTGGGCAGAAATCCTTCAGGATCTTTCAAGTAGTCTTCCTCTGACCAAAATACTTTAAGGTTTCTGCACAGTTTCCTGGGGAAAAGGGAGTTCTAAATCTCTCTTTGAACAGCATCCTTCTTGCCCTAAAAGCACTTGCAGGAAAGTCCTAATGTAAGGGTGGATGGGAAATAGTACTTTGCAGCTGACTTTCTGTCACCTTACCAAACTCCTTTGCCTCTTCTTGTCCTGCTTTCCCCTCTGTGATGGAAAACCTTTGCTGGGGAGTTTTTTGGGGGGGTTTGTCTTTAAAAAAATTAAATTTGTAATGTAAACTGAAAAACAATACTTATGTACTTTTAGTATTTTTAGTGGTCTCACTGTTCATCCCACACTTGTGTAAGATGATAACCAACTCAGTGTAAAACTCAGCTTTGTTGGCAGATTTTCTCCATTTACAAAGCTCCAAAGCCTTTTGTTTGTTAACAAGGCTCCTTCATGCCTCCCGTTAGTCCCAAGGTTGAACAGAGCGTGCTGCAAGCAGCTTTCTTCCCCCAGAACAATTAGGAAAGCAATATGAAACACCCTTTAAGGAGCCAGATCTTCAGCTTCCATAACCCATTCCCAAGCTAGGGGTTTTTGAACACTTCAGCTAAACTTGAATTTGCTGAAGTCTAAGAAATCCTCTTGAGACTACCACGACCTTATGGGCTTGGTATGCTTTAAGAGAATACATGCTCAGTCTTGCAAACAGCTGATCCATTCTCTGTTCTTTAGCTCACTTTGTTTGGAAAGTGAACTCTCTTCTCATCAAAGAGATCATTGCAATACTGCTTTCCAGGCATTTGTCTCCCATCCACGCTATAGATTATACTAAAATTACCAATGTTGCAAAGAAAATTGAATTTCTGGCTGTGCATACATAAGGCCTCCTGCATTTGTGTACAATAGTTCTCTCCCGTGGTCAGTAGATGCACAACTGAGTTGCTGCATCTAAACCTCCATAAACTTTTCAGAGGCCTTGGTCTGTGTTTGATCTATGACAAACAATTTCAGGAAGACCAGGCATCTCCTTGGCCACTGCTCAAAATATTATTCACACCAAATTATTTGAAAGTGACTGGACAAACAGCGTTTTTCAAACTGTCCAGCTCCTTACAGGTGTAGAATTAGGATAAGTGAGTTTTTAAGAGAACCAAAGAGCATTAGAGCTCACGTCACTCACCTATGGCACCACTGCTCAAATAGCATTACAGATGTGTCCCAGGGTTCTTCCCAAGGGTTATGTTAAGCTTTGGTATAAGGATATACTGTCATCTAGGTAGATCTTCAGAACTGCTTGGCTCTGCTGAATAGAGCTCAGTTTACTGAAATTCATCTTTGACAGTAGGACAATTTTGAACAGCTCAGAAACTCTACAAAAGTAAATATGTAATTCTGCAGCAGTGTGTATTGCATGTGTGTGCAGATAATAGGAAGGACAGTTGCTTTTATAGACCTTTGTTCTTCTTTTCACTCTGTAACTTGGTCCTTCCACCTAAATAGTCCCCTATTCTTGAGTATCCCACCTACTTCTCTATGGGTTACATAAAGGTTGCTTTTGATACTGACATATTTTAAAAGGTGGTTTATTATATTTATTCATATTTGATTATTATAGCTTATCTGACATGTACCTGTAGTTACTAGGACCATGCAGTCTTTTGCAGTTCTAAAGAAGTATTTGTTAGCAGTTACAAGTTGTCAGGTATCCTAGATCACACAACGTGAACTTCAGTTTATTTACCTAATAAAAGCTGAGCATGCAGACTCAAACATACAGAGGCTGTTCTGTAGGGTGGAAATATGCATTAGAGAAGGATTGAAAATGTCTGCTATAGTGAAGAAGAACCTGGCTCACAAGACAGATTTGGTTGAAATAATTGATTGAAGAGATCAGTGTCAGTCTCTTCTCTCGAGTAACAAGCGGTGCTTCCAGAGGGAATGACCCCAAATTGCACCAAGTGAGTTTTAGATTGGATGTTGGGAAAAATTTCTTCACCAAAATGGTGGTCAAGCCCTGGAACAGGCTGCCCAGGGAAGTGGGTGAGCCACCATCCCTGGAGGTACTTAAAAGATGTGCAGATTTAGGCACATGGTTTAATGGTGGGATTGGCAGTGCTGGGTTAACAGTTGGACTCAATGATCTTAGGAGGTCTTTTCCAACCTAAAAAATTCTGGGATTCTATTACCGTTTGACCAAATAAAAGCATTTGGTCAGAGTCTCAGAATTCGAGAGAACTGAGATTCAGGATTCAAGGCCTTATCTGGTTATAAGAGCTGACTGAAAAGCAGGAACCACCTTAAAAACACTGTGTGTCCCAGACTGTCCTTGCCTTGCAGTAGTAATCATGCTCTGTTCATTTGAACTGTCCTATAGCAGAGAGAACCAGAGAGGGATATTGGCTGATTGGTTTTCTGCTGCCATAAAATTGTACTTTCTTCAGGCAAAAGGAGGCAGAGTCTGTTGCTGCTTGTCCTCTTAGATATTCACATTATACCCATGTGGCGTGATATTTCTGGGTGAATGTACCATCATGTGCTAGCCAAGAAGAGCATGCAATATGTTTCCATACGGATCCATACCGAAGATCAGTTGGCAGGTCTCTGTTCTGAATTTAAGACCAAATGCCTACATTTATAAGGACCTTGTAAGAGCTTGAGCCACTGTCTTGTGACTCAAGGATATGTGATTTAAGCTTACGGGAACTGACCATGCTTTTGGCTGTAGTATTGAGGAAACCTATGATGACAAAATGTGAGGTATATTTATATTGTGAGGGCTGAATGTATGTTGCAGAATAGTGTCTAGATTTTCACAGCTTTTGGAATCCGTGGGCTGAGAAGTTTGGGTGTACTAAGCAAATTGTATGAGTACAGACTCACTCAAACTGACAATTGTTGGTCCAAATAACCTGCTGCTGTGCAAATTGAAAAGCTTGTGCTGAACAAGAGGAGCACTGATACTGGAAATATGGTTGAGTGATTATGATCCAGACCAGGACTCAGGCAACTTGGGCTGTAGTCAGAGCTCTGCCATAGACTATCTGGGTCATCTCCAGCAAGTTATGTCTGTCCTAATAAATCAAATGTACCTTGCAGCATTTTCAGGCAGTAAAGTCACCTGGCACGGAATCAGATCTGTGGTAGTAAACTACTGGTAATTCCCAAAATAGTGTAGCATCATGCAGTTTTCTGCTTATGAGTGACCCCCTGGATCATCCACGGCTTGGAACTGAAGCACAAGTTTTAACAGGCCAAGTCTTATGCCAGCAAAGTTGCATGCAGTTTATTAACATTATTGCATCTGTGCACATTCACATTTCCTAGGACTGCATGGCCTTATTTGCTGTATCCATGTCTCAACTGACAGTCTGGGAGAACATTCAAGCTCCTACTGGAGCAACAAGGGGAATATGACTATCTCCTCTCTCCTTTTACAGTCCTGTGTTTTGATGGGAGGGAGTGTTAATTACATGGCCTGAAGGACAAAGAAGCTGTGGGCACTCCAGCCAGGTTCCTCACTTTGACTGGGGCAATCAAGGGGCCAGTACAGCTTTACATATTACAGTTCACTACCCTTTTTTGTATCTATAAAATGAAGGTGACAGAATTTCCTGGCTTAGAAAATATGATGTTGAAGTGTTGAAGTTAAAAAGAAATATTAAATAATTACTGTGCTAGCCAAGCGCTGTGTTTTGTCCTTAACTTGTATCTGGGTTTGTGGAATCATCCCATATGGGCAAGTTATTCTAAACTGTGTACAATGTGTTTCTCTTACAGTCAGTTCTCCAATACACCAAGTAGTAGAAGGTAGAAGATCCACGTCTTTGCTTTATCCAAGCTAATACCAGCATGGATGGTGGCCAGATGAACCATTCACTGATCCCCTTTGCCTTGGCCATTGGTAGGGATTGTATGATACTTCTGACAATTTTAGAAAAGCAAGAAGTAGGTGTACTGAGGTTGTACTAGATGACCCACTGTGGTCCCTTCCAAGAGACCCCGTTCTGTGACACTGTAATCTGGGAATCTAGGAGGTTTTCAAGACCCTAAAATACTTGGATCTTGCCCTAATGCTTATTAGGCCAAAAAGGCTTCTTTCAACAGCTGCTCCTACACTCATTGTGGGGCAAAAAACCCTAATGTGCCAGTCATTCTTATCTCTTACACAGTCCCTGTGGGAGCACAGTGTTCAGGGTATTCAGCATTTATCTGGTGATGTTCACATTAGAATAGACAAATGAAACAACCAGAGTTCCTAGTGAAAAAGGAATAGTGTTAAATGTCCATTCATTGGCTTTGGCACAGTAGACTTTAGACCCACCAGCTGAGCCTGTTTATTTTATTTTTGTCTTATCAGCAGGTGGGTGGTTTTTGCTTGCAGAGATGTGCTTTTCCTTCCCAATTTTTGAAAAAAAAGCCTTGGGCAGAGCTGAAAGAATCTCACTGTGCACTTCAAGATACAGAGTCAAAATTTTATATTTGCCAATTCAGGTCCTCCTAAAATGCCCTTCTTTTGGATTACATAGGACTGCGAGAGCAGTGCAGCCTCCTAAGTGGGAGATTGATGTAACTTCCTCAGCTCTTGCACTTTCTGGCTGTCACCCTCACTGCATTTCTACCATGCAGACCAAACCCATACATTACACTGTCTTTCAAAGGCTTTCTGATAAGGCCGTACAATGCAGTTTTAAAATACAGCCCTGCTACCAGAGTCACAAAAGAGACTTCCAGGACCTTCAGAAACTGGGTAAACCTGACTCCTAGAAAGTGGCCACTTTCCCCGATGCTTGAAATCTCACAGATCTGAATTTCTATGAATGTAAAAGGGACCTGCAGGGAAATCCAGTGTCTTTTTCTCAAACACACTGCCATACTTTGCAGAAGAACATTCTCCTGTATCTTACTTAAAGGTAGAATTTTCCCACAGCAATGGAATGTCTTTCTCTTCCTCTTCAGTTTTGGTGCCTGCTCTACTCATCTCTCCGGCTTCTTTACTGACCTCTGCCAAGGTCTTGACAGCACACTGGCAAGATAAAGAGTCTTGTGTGCCTGCCATTCATTGAGTATTCTGAGCGAGCTCTATACTCATTTTTGCCTCCCACTAGAGCTCAGTGGTCCTTGTCCCCTGCCTGTAAAAATGGACCTCAACTAATTTGTTAAGACCTATGTAGTATGAAGGAATCAAAGCTCCACTGAAACTAGGGCAGTAATCGCAAAGGATGTTGATAACAGAGGAAGTTGTATTTAGGGTACTTTCAGGTAATGCCTTTTCCTTGTGAGTTGTGCTTGTAGTATAGGTATAAACTATTGGTTACATCTGAAGAGCTTAGATATTTCTACAGTTTCCACAAAAATTTCCTATTTCTTCCTATTTCCTTCCTTCAAGTCAGTAGCATCCTCTTTTGTCCCTGATTTTTACTCCTCTAAGTTGTTAAATAAAGGTTTGCATTTCTTACATTAGCATTCTGGCCCCAAAGCTCGCTCTCCATTGTAATTGTGTTGTCAGGGAGGTTTTCTGGAATCCCACACCATGTCTGTTCCAGCCCCAGGTCAGTAATTGTGTTTCCTGGTTTTCTTCTGTGTCAAGCAGAACTGTTTTCCTGAGCAAACAGTGTTCCCACTCCCAGCTCTTTATCCATACATACCTTGCTTCAAAAAACTTCTTTAAAATCTGCATAAACGCCACATTTTCAGTAGAAATACCTCGGTCAGAATAATGATCATTTGCATGTTAATAGCTCCATCTCTGTAGGTGGTTGTTAGTTGTTACTGGTCTTGCTTGTTACAATGAATGCAAATCCTTTTTTTGTCCTAATCTTAATTGCAAAATGATTGTATTTTTCCATAATTCCCTATATTTCAGTAATTTTCATCTATATCAAATATGATTTCTTGACACGCTATCATCTGCTTTGTCTTTTATGCCTAGGCTCCGCACATGTTCCAATAGGCTTGCTAATTATCAAAGCAATTTGGGTTTTGAACGGAAAATGGGCCCTTAGCCAGTTCTTCCCCACCAAACTTTGGTAAAGAACAAAATGAGACTTGAACTTTGTGTCTTGACTCTACTTCACCCTCTTTGCTCTTCATCCTTTCAGCTGTATCTGACAGTTAAGTGACTGACCTGGCAAAGTGCTGCTGGCACCATCCTTTCCTCTCTGGGTGAGTGAGGTTGCTGGGGTGGAAGGTTCCCTGTCACCTTCCTTTCAACATCTGTGGTCTTTGCAGCACCAAATACTTGGTGTTTAATGCATGCAGCAATGTAGAGTCTGTGTTTTAAAGGGAAAGTACTAAAAGAAACTATGTTGTTTGTGATATCATTGATGAGCCACTGCAGACAAGAATTTTGTCTGCTGAGGTACATCTGGCAAGATCTTTCCCAATGCACAGTGCTGTAAGGGCTCAGTTCTATAGGCATCAGGAAAAGGTAAATGTGACTCAGGAAAGTCAGAATGCAGAGGGGAAAGCCATCTGAATTAGTTTCTAGGAAATGCTAAGTGAAGAAATATAGCCTTTACCCTAAGCCTCCTAGGGACTTAGCTATTCCTGCTTATCATTCCTGGTTTTGAACATGAACTTTGCAGAATCATAGAAATTCTATTTGGAGGGATCCTCTGGAGGCTTTTTGCCCAGCATCCTTTTTGGTTGTCCTTTTTGGTTTTGGGAATACCTGTGGGTGCAACGCAGTAACGTGCAGGAAGATGGGAGTTGGTCCTTATTATTTCCTAAGTACTGCCAGCTCTGGAGCAGTCCTTCAGGTTTACCACTACTGACTCTATACCAGATCTGTGCAATGGCAGGGTTGGTCCTCCTCAGCTTCAACAGGCAGAACTGCTCTTTAACATCTGTTCTGTGTATTTGTAGCACAAAATGACTGCAATGAAAGCCCACTGTAGGTCAGGGGCCTATTATGGCAAGCTTTGTGCATGCTGTCATGAGAGGGGCTTGAGAAAAACACTTCCTGAAAATAAATGAAAAGGCTCTGGTATGATCTTAGCCAAGCCTTCTGAGTTTTCTGGCCCACTCATTTTGCATTGCAGAGAGTGCCAGGCAATATATTCTACCTCGAGGAGAAATGTCAGATTATGCAGTACACTCAGATCCCACAAAAGAGTGGAGCATTATTTAATCATTGCAAATTTAAAAGTTTGTGTGAGTTCTTGAAATTGGCAGTACCAGGTTCCCAAGATGATGTAAATCTGCTTTCTGACTGATCTTTCATGCTAAACTGGAAGCCCTTCTCAGGCTGTCTGTAAAGGATGAAGGATTTTCTCCTGAACTCAGCATATCTGGGCACTGTAGAGACGTGTAAGTAAGGTGTATGTGGGGGTGGAGGGTGGGGTATTACGTGTTAAAACACCCCTTTCTTTTTGGCTTATAGATCATAGAACTGTAGGATAACTGGGACTGGTCTTTTCCTGAAGGGTAGAAGAGATTTTCTCAAATGCTGTCCCATGTCTGCAAAATTGGGTTTGTCTGTCTAAGGCAGAGCTTTCCAAAATGCACTCTGGCTTCACTGCTCTTCCAGGGAAAGTCAGCCCTCATAAACAGACGTTCTTGCTGCGATCAGATTTTAATGTACACAGTAGCATGTGCAACTTGTACATTCATTCTGCTTTACTGTTCACAGTGTGAACCTCAAAACAGTCTGCATCTCTCATAGCTTCTTTAGAGCAACAGAAGGAGAGAGGCTCCTATCTGACAGCAACTTAACCCATGAGGTAGGGAGGCTATAAGAAAATTAATTTACTCAATATGCTTGCCTGCCCTTCGTACTGCAAACCCATCATGTTGCACTAAATCAGTGAAGGTGCTTTTTTCACATGCAACAACACAGTGCCGGTCATCTTTCTTTCTACTGGTGGATGGGATACATGAAGGAAAAAATAAGTGCCCAAACTGCCAGCAGTAGAAACTTGCACTTTCAGCACCTCCCCATCCCTCATTACTCATAGTGAGGGTGTGGAGTCTTCTCTGCTTGACCTCCCAGTGAAACTGCATGCACTCAGCTCCTCTCGTACTGACAGCTGTGAGCTGTCTTTCTTGCACTGCGTGATCCAACATCCACTTCAAGTACAGATCACTCAAGTTGAGTAGGTGTCATGGGTTAGCAAGCACAGTCCTGGAAGTGATGTTCTTGCAAAGTCAGCTTTCTCTCCATTGGCTCAAAGGCCTAATGGAAATAACATCCACCATGGACATGAGAACTACAAGTTCCAGACTTTCCTGTGTTTGAGTTTGCTTGAACCCCATCCTTACCTCCGACAAAAGCAACCCACTTGAAAAGCGACACTGCCCTTTAGATCCAGTGTTCTGGAACTCACAAGATAAGTGAGTCATAGTAGGAAACTCAGACACCAGGAAAGGTTCCCTACCAAGCACAGAATCTTACAGAGAGGAGGCTCACACTTGTGTTCAGTTTCACATAGTTGTTGGAAGGAAGAGCTTCCCTCAACCTGCTGGGCACACTGTTGCTGTTGTAGTCCTGTTGTAGTTACACCAGTTTGATGCCTTCAGGATGAGAGCTGACTTCAGTAGAACTCTTCATCTCCCTCAGTGACCCAGGAATCTGTGTTGAGTTTGAGGCTCAACAATTCAGGAAGTATATGGAGATACTGGGGAAGGTATAGTGGAGACAACTACTGAGATAATGGTGGCCTATGGTACATGTCCTATGCAAACAGATTGAAGGATCTAAGCTTGTTGATGTAGAGAAGAGGAGGTTAAAAGGTGAGCTAGAAGCCTATGGCACTCAACGTATAATTACTAAGAACCAAATCTTTATAAGCAGCAGTAGACAGTGTAACATTGGCAACAGCCAATGGCTGCGAGTGGCTTGCGAGGTTAGGAAGGACTTTTCACTGAGAGAGTGGTGCAGCAATGGCAGAGGTGTCCTGTGATTCGTGGATTCTTCTATTTGGGGGCTTCCAAGGCCATCTTATGTGAGCTAACATGGGAACAGTCAAGTAAACTCATCGGTCTCCTTTGTAGTGAGCAGGGATTGAACCTAGTAGAAGGTGTAGCCTTAGGACTTGCTCTAAAAGCATTTTTTTAATTATAGAAAGGTTATTTTAGGTCTTTATGAGGTCATCTTTTCCTGCCTCGCCTATGCTTTTTTGGTGATCTTTTTTCCTAGGACAGCTCTGTCTGCATTGGGCAGCTACATCTTTAGAGCAGTACTGCTGTGAGCATTTGTGGGAGTGGGACTGCTGTTGATGGTTTAGTGCAGTTGTTGGAAAGATTAGAACAGATTGGTACTGTGTGAAGCTGATGTCACAGGCTTTTATCGAATTCGCTCATAGTGGGATCTAAAAGTTTTATCAGCATGAATTTGGGATGGTTGTTTCACTTATGGTTGGGAAAGAAGAAAACGAACAGTGCACGTAAAAACTTCTTTTATTCCTTCCGTAAATCTGTCTCCAAACTTCTGGTACTCACTGAGCATTGCTTCTGCAATTATGGAAGGTAAACTGGAGTGCATATGATGGAAAAGAGGAATAGATCACCACTCCTTTGGAGGGTCCTTATGCAGGAGTGATGAGGCAAGAATGGAGAGGTAAAATAATCACAAAGAAATTATGCTGAGAAAAGATCAATAACCTGAAAATTACTCGTGTCATTTGACGCCAGAACAGATCTGTTTAAAACCTTTCCCTCTGTAGAGGAGTAATCTTGAAATTGACCCATTCAGCCTAGTTTATTCTCTTCATGTTAAAGCAACAATGAAATTGTTGAAAAAAGCAATGCTGATTTTTAGTTTCTTTTCAGCAAAAGGGTTGCAGTCGGCTCCTTTTCATACAGATTCCAACAACTAGAGCAGGACTTGGAAAGACCTGCCAGTGATCTATTCCATGGTATAAACATTAAATACAGCTCTTCCAAATGGGGAATGATCTAACAAATGAATTCCCCAGAGAGTGATTGCAGGGAACTCTTCCAGAGATTAAGGCAGACAAGCACATAAAAGTGATTATGTTCTGTTACCTTGTGAGGCTTGCGGATAACGCTGGTGTACAGATAGATTGTGACAGAAGAGGCAAATGGATTGGGAGAGGTGGAAATGGAGAACAAAAAAAAATTTGTATGATGGGAAGCTGTGGAAGGAGATGGTGGAGTCCTTTCCCCTGGGGGCTGAAGAAGGTTTTAAGAAGAGAAGGGACATAAACTCACCAGTCCACACAGTGTAGAGTCCACACTGAGGGAATTTGCAAGCAAGCAAGCTCTCATTTTTAAATGTTGAGAGGTTTTGCTTTATAGTGTACCAACCTAATTTTCTGCCTTCATTCTCACCAGCTTGCTTGTTCCACTAGAAGACACAAGTCCAGCAGAGCTTATAAAAGAACAAAAGGATAAGAGAAGCCAAGGACACAAGCCAAGTAATGGTGAAGAATTGCCTGGGATTTCCCAGCTCAGCTGATGACATGCCAGGCAGCGTTATTTTAATCCCATAACAATGAATTAGCCCCTGTTCATAGTTTCTTCTATTCTCTCTCTGGCTTATTTCTTCATGGAATTCATGAAGAATTACACATCTAGATTTTCAGTTATCTGCAGTTCCATCTGTGTGAAATTGCTTGATTTCCTTACACCTATTTTTTACAAATTTAAATCTGTATTAATTTTGCTTATTGTAAGACAGTAAGAGGTGAATTCTGTGCATTACTAAGTGTATAATACTTGCAAAAGTATAGCTGCTGTTTCTGTATGAGACTGTTTGGTTAAAGCTAGTTGTATTTTGCTGGAATGCTTTTCAGTCATGTTCATATTTCATCCTTGGCTTTTATATAGGTCAGTATTTCAGTTCTAGCTTGGTTTGAATTCTGCCAGGTTCACATTGTTCTTGTTTAAACAGAGCCTGTAGTTTTCAGTTTACTTCAATTCTCATTAAGAGAATGCAAAGCTTTCGGCACTCATTAAAGCCTAATCTAAACAGTGCCAATAGTACCCAACTCAAGAGTCTGCAGGGAATGAGAAGGATGAATTCATGAGTAGGATGATGAGGTCAAGCAGATCAATTAATAGCCCTGGAATTTCCAGGTAAACTACTTACAGTAGTATTTTTAAATAAAGACAGTTTACACTTGTTTTTCAGAAAAGACTTGTACACTGAAGAGTCCAAACTCATTTGATTTACTTCTCTAGTTGCTTACTTCTCTTTACTAAAATGGGATAGAGGTCAAGGTCCAGATTTCCAAAGGTATTCAGGTATTTCATGATGCAGATAAATACATAGTGAAATGCTAAAACCCCCTCCATTAGGTTGCGCACCTTTCAATTAAATCAATGAGGATTAGTTAGGCATGTGCCTTTGAGAACACTGCTTTGTGATTGCCCCCATCATTAGGCATCATTTAAGTCTTTTCAGGAGCTTTGTCTGTGCTTCCATTTCTACTCTCTGCAATTCAGACAATAGCTTTTCTTCCCCTTGCTACCCTATTCAGAAGATGAGTATGTTACAAATAGGGTCATAGAGAGTCTCTTAAATGAAAGTGCAATAAAAGCCTCTCTGTAGCAGCTAGGAGAATTTCCTCCTGGGCTTAAGGGTTTTGCAGAGTAGAAGAGCAAAGTAGTCGATGAGATGACTGAAAAATGAGAAAGGACAAGCGTATTCCAGGCCATCTGTTCCTTTGGAAAATGGAGCCTGTGCAGGTTAACACCTGTTTCCATCTACTCAACATGATGCTAAACACATCTTCCATGGTTTTTGACTGAATGACATCCCAAGTGCTGTTTCTAGATATATTGAGACATTAAATTTATGCAAGCACTTAATGCATTTTTCCCTTGCTTTAGCTGCAGCTAAGAGTAGGAACCAGTTGAGTTTTCCTAAGTCTTCTGAATGTGGTGGTGTTTGAGGAAACCTTCTGCTGCTCTAAGACAGTGATATCAGACCAGCTTTAACCACACTGGCCCTCTGCAGACTGAAGAGACCATTGCCACTGTCAATAGAGTTGCCCAAATGAGAGATTTTCATCGCATGAAGTTGCAAAAGGAGTGTGAGTTGATATCTGAGCAGTGCTCTTTATTAGCAGACATTCTATAATTGCTCATTAATTATATATAGATGGATTAAAGATTTAGTAATAGATTTATAAGTAAAATATATGGAATTTTCAACAGAGAGGGAGGGCAAATAAGAGAAGGCCAGAAACAGGTTGTGGTTCTATCTTAGCTAAAAAGAATGATAAGAACAGGACAAATGATGCAGTGATACATCATACTTGGTGGTACAATCTACATCTGGTTTCCAGGGCAACTTTTCAAAGCTGGAATAGAACTTTCCACTTTTTAGGTCAAAAAGACACTTTGCTCAAGTAGAACAAAATTTATGGCATCATCATTCTATTTATACTTACTTAGAGCCACTTGTGAGCCTTCTTCAGAAATGAGTTACTATGTTATGGTATCACAGATCCAAACACACACTGCTGATAATGAAAATTAACCTGGCTGGGTGCATGTGGCTCTGGAAGTGAACGATCAGTGTTCTTTTCTGATCATTGCTGCGTGGTCCAAAGAGCTGTTGCAAGAGGTACGTAAGAGTGATGAAGTCCTGCATCAACACAATTCTGGAAGAAACAGTTGCTATGAACACAGAAATATGATGGCAGGATTGGAAGAAGGTGAGGAAACTTTTTACAAATACTGTGCCATCTGATACATTCCAGAGGCCAAAACTGCACTCTTTGGATGCATCTTTTTTGAGCCAGGAGTAAGTCAGCCCTTCAAGGGCATGTCTGGTACATTTCAGAATTGTCTGGTAATTTTCAGATTAATCTCATCATAAACAGAATAATTTTGCCCTCTGTGTATCTGCTTTCCTTACTGCTACGAGGGATTACCGTTTGGGGGTCTTCTGACGGGTGCTGAGATTCTGCTGTGTTAGAAAAGAGAAGGAGACGAAGTAAAATACATGGTAATGCCTCATCTCCCAAGGCAGGAGAGAGGGAGGAGGGAAATGAATGGCAGAATTAAACTTGCAAACAAGAGGGAACATGGGAATTGAGCACTGGTATATTAAACTTCAACACTGGTGAATGCCTGGCTCAATAACCAACCCACGTGGGGAGGGAACTAAAATGTAAAATAATGTGCAGTCTTCACACACACACATCCACCCCCAAAAGAAAGGACCGAAAAAACCTAAGCTTTATGGCTAAGAAATGGTCATGGATATAAACAGCTTAATTCTGCTGATAAAAATGGGAAATTGTGTTTCATTTTAGGTAAATTAGAATATGAAAGCAATTATGTCCATGTCCATTCCAATGTATTTTGGCCACAATGAATGATTTGATTAATGAGATGAGCATGAACTAACCTTTAAATCCTAAATCCTTTTATTTCTGGAAAGTTAGATTCCCACTAGAACCAGCCTACTTTGCCATTTGGCATCATTTTAAAGTATGTGAGAAGAGCCACACCAGTGAGATTAAGCTTGAGATAGCAGTCAACTTGCCAAAAATATAAGTGTGCCTTCTCAGGTTTTTGGTTTTTGAAGCTGAAATTTCAGGGACTCTTATGGTATCCTTAGATTTGAGCTCTAACTCATTAAATGTTAAGCTTCCGTATCTTCCCAATTCAAATGCTGGTTTCTTGACCTCCCCTTACATTTGACCCAGGTTTGTTAGTTGTTCCCACAGAATATAAACTGAATTGGAATGTTGTGAATCACTTAGCCATGTGTTGGTAAGCTGGCCGTCCGTACCCCAGAAGTATTGAGTATTATTAAAGGTTTAGAGTCAGGTTAGGCAGTGGTGCATGGAGTCCTGTGTGTATGTGCTCTAGATCTGATACTGCTCGATGTTTTCATTAACATTTTCACTGGAGACCGGAATGGAGAATATGCTAATCAAATTCATATGCAACACAAAGCTGGAAGCAATCGCCAAAGCATTGGAGAATAGGATTAGCCCTGAGTCCGACTATGATGAATTCAAGAAGGGAGCTGAAATCAATAAACTGAGATTCAATAAGCACAAATGTAAAGTAGCTCACATAGGAAGGGATAATTAAATGCACAAATGGAAAATGGAGCTGTCTGTAGGCAGCTAATATGGAGGGAGAGACAAAGAGGTTTTGTTCCTTAAACCAAATCTAGGAAGACAAGGAATCATTTTTATTCCTGGTAGTGAACAGCCAATAGCTCCAAAAATTAGCTTCATGCTCAGATCCAGCTTTTAGCTCCACATGAGCTTGTCACTGATGATGCATAATTAAAGGTGAAAAAAAAAAATCAAACACAAAAGCACTAGCTCAGCCTTTTCTGTTTTACACAGGAGAGGTTAGCTCTTAGGTAAAGGTATTACAAGATTTTGTTTTTCCTCTCTTTAGCTGTCTGTGACCACTCCTCTAAATCTCCCTTCATCTTCACATTCTCCACACCTGGTGTGGACTGTCAGAGACGCAGGTTTGCAAAACTGGGCTGACATCTCTTTTTTCCTTGGAGAGCTCTCGTGACAAATGTCTCAACCTGTCACACATAGGCCCTGTTAGCTATTTTATTGTTTTATGTCAAGAAGAACCACATACTCTGTTATAAATAGGGATTTCTACACCTGGGTTTCTATGCTGATGAGAGTGGTTGTCAGTCAGAAGGAAAGGTGTATGTAGGCTGCAGCAGTTAAAGGCAGCATCTCGGTGTTGTGAACTGTAGGAGGAATTCTGTAAAGCCCTACAGATTGCAATAGGAAAAGGTTGCATGGGATAGTACTCTCTGGAGGCAACATGGGAGTAAGGATGGCAATCCCGTTGCTTCGCTTGAGGCAGGGTAGTGATGGAGTCTGATCTCATGGGTGAGAGTACCAGTCTGTGGTTTCCCTGGTGAGGTCTGGGGTACTTCTCCAGACTGTCTGGTATGATTTGCATGGCCTTGCTCACAGTGGGCCTGTCTTGGGCCTGTCAGACACAGTGTCTTTACAGAAACTTTCTTTGCAGGAAAAATATTTGCAGCACTGTTTGAAAGGAAGCTTGAGATTTTTCAGCAGTGCAGTGAACTTCCTCCATTTACCGACTGAGCTGTCTTGAGTCATACCCAAACCTAGGACTCATTTTCTGAAGAAGTCTTTTTCTCTTCCTGAGTGCTGAGCAGGATCAAGCAGGGTGCTGATCAATCAGATACTGCTGTTCATGGAAAGAACTAACTGGAGAACATCAGTGGGTTGCCTGATGTATCCATACCAAAGGTCAAAAGCATCCTTCATTCAAACCAGAAACCGTGATCTTTTGAAAGACATTAATGCCCACATTCCCCAGTCAGGTTCTTTCACTGAGTGTACTTTCTTCAGGTTAAGAGCTGATTTTATTTCCAGTCTCCTGATCCTTCCCCTGTTGAACTTGGACTAGAGATTTCCTTTTTGAAAGCACACTTGTTTCAAGGACACACAGGCCTGAACTCTTGAAAAAGGGCTTCTTGAGAGACAAAACCAAAACTATGCTTTATTAGTGTGCTTGAGGCTGTTAAAGAAGTTTTTTGGTTGGTTTTTTTTTGCAGTTGAGGCCATGAGAGCTGCTTTAAGACAAGTGATAGTTAAGAGACAAGGTGGAGCTGTCAGTGTGCTTGGTACATTTAGCGATTCCAGGGTTTTCTGGCAGGGGGGACTACAAATTGCCCTTTAGAGATGTCACATACTGTGGATCGCCTTGACCTGAAATCTTAAGATTGGAATTTGTCTCAACAGAAACTTCTTTATGGCAGAATTTCTCCTGCTGAGGGCTCTTGCCACATCAAAGGAGGTTTTTGACTAGTTAAGTTTGGCATTTCCAGTGAAAAGGATGAGACCATGCTTAAATCATGTCTCACATCTCTGTTGTTTTTCTGTCTCTCTCCTCTCAACCCCCTCAACTTTACCCCAGCAGTAATCAAATTGAGAGGTGGTAGCAAATTGCACTGGGATGCTGTACTCCTCCTTCCCTTATAGAATCTCATCTGTGGTGTTTTTAAAGCTAAATTATAGGAGTAACTGGCCTAGGATGATATTTTATTATAGTTTAGTACCAGTTTCATGCAGCTGTCAATGTACTAGGCCATTATGCATCTAGAGTGCATTTATCTCCAGCCATATCCTTCCCATGTAATAGCCTGGAGAGCACAGTATGAAATAGCAAGATTCAGGGCAGTGTTGAGGTTGTATTTAGATCTGGAGTTGGCATAGAATTGCTTCCAAAGTCAGGAAAAATAAACAATTGCTTCTTTCAGTACCCAGAAGTTCCTGCAAGTGGCCAGGGATGTTACAGTGCTGCTAAGGTGGCAGCCACAATGTGAGTTCAGGTTCAGGATGCTTCAAACAAATTGAACTAATGCAGAAAATAATGCACAGAGAAGATGATCTCTTGCTTTGATGAGCACCACTCCCTTAGGACTGTCAGCAGGGAGGAGGAGGCACAGGACATACTCATTGATGAGAATAATTCCGATGTGTCTGACTTGATTAAAACCTGGTGGCATAAAGCACTTGATTATAACGTTTAAGATGTGACTGGTCATTAAGGAACAAGAAAATGAATAATAGGCCTGGAATGGTACTTTGCATAAAGCTGCTTTTAGGCTTTCACAGTTATTGATAAGTCAAAACTCCGGGGTCATGCATGGAAGCAGGCAAGTGCTGAAGCCTAAGAGGAGTGCAACCTTTCAGAATATGTCTGGAGAAATGAAATAAACTCAACTTATTAAGAAATATTCCTGTGTACTGAGGACAGCTGGCCCAGAGTAGCTGTTCCTGTGGGGTACTTACAGACTTGTGTTGGGGCTGTGCTAGACTGTTTAGCAGTACAGCTGATTATTTTTCCATTCCCAGGACCACCTGCAGGCACTGTTTAAGTTAGGAATATAGTTGCACTCTGACAGGCCAGCCAATCCTACCTGAAAACATTACTCCCCAACATGCCTATCTGAATGGATGCAAAGCAGTTGAGGTGTTAGGAAAGATATCAGTGTTGAACATTGGCTGAAAATATTACACAATCATTATTATAATTTCTGAAAAAAAAAGCTCAGGTTATATATTTTAATGACATATAAAGCAAGAGACAAAGGCAGACTCTGATGAAGAGATGAGTGGGTGAAGGGAAAAAAGAGAGGTAATATTGTTGCTCAGCCTGAGAGACAGATGCCTGAGAAGCTGAGGACTAGCTGTCATCGTTATTCCTTTGTGAGCATTACAGTTTTAGTATAAAGAGAGTTTTAAGGAAGGCAGTGAAGGAGCTTTGCAAAAAGTTTAGCAGAGAAAGCTCAAAGGTGCTGTTGAAAATGTTTCAGATCTGCTGGTGTCTGTCAGCACTGTCCATCAGACACGGGAGCTGACCTTTCACTAGGTGTTCAGAGGTGATGCTCAGAGGAGGATAAGCTATAAAAGTCTTGACAGCAAGGACAACCAGCTTGTGTTTCATGAAGTAGAGGAGGGGAAACCAAAAGAAACATTTAGAGAAAGGTACAACATATTCCAAATGACAGGAAGGGAATGTGACCTTTGTCTTTCTGCACTGATTTGAGTTAGGCAAGTTTGCAGTGCTAAGGCCAGGAAAAGGATGTTGTAGTACTGAAAGGGTAGGCTCATGTATGCCTGGGCAGCTGCTTTGGCTGTAGTGAAAATGCATCAGTAATTCATGCCTTAGGCAGGGTTTCTAGCAAAAGTCCATGAGATTTATACAAAACCCAAACATGAGGACTCAGAAAGATGTCTGAATGGGAGACAGTGCATGGGTTATAGATCAGAGGGATGGCTGGCTAGGCTGATGGTACAGTCTGCTGCAAGGCAAAAAGCATTTTAGTGTTTCAGATGGGAGGCTTTCTTTTTGCCCACGTTGCACTATTGCTACCAGGTTCCAGCTCAGCAAAGCATTCATTTGCATTTCGTTTGAGGAAGTGCTAAAAAACTTGCATCATGTTCATGTGATGCCAGCTTTTTTCTAGACATTCCATATGGGGCATTTCCAAGGTGTGATGGGAAGTTATTGGAGTGTTTCCAAGGTAGGAAGAGAAATTAGTAGAGTGAACTGAAGTCCCAAATGTAGAAGAGTTTTTAGGAACCTGTTGCAGGTGGTTTAGGCTGGAACATGGTAACTCTTCCTCCACTATGAGGGTGGCGAGGTCTTTTTGGGCTTGTTGATAACTGTGATGGATATTAAGCAATGCTCAATGCTGATTAAGGATAGACATTTGAATATATAAACCCTGGCTTTTCATGTCAAAGAGTTGATTGAAGGGGACTCCAGCTCACAGATCTTAACTTTAAATCTTGGTGGAAGAGTAACAGAAGTTTTAAAAGAATGTTAATGTGCTGGATTCAAGACAAAACAGCCAGGATGACTTGAGTGACAGTAGTGCAGTTCTTTTGAAACCATTCCAGAATAAAAGAATGCAAATTTCCCATGGAATCCAGCTGCTGAAGAATAAAACAGTAAGAATGTCATTAGCACTAGTCAACACAGATTTAAGGAAAATGGGCTTTTCAAACAAATCTGGTTTTTTGGTTTTCTTTTTCCCTGTGGAATTGTAAGTCTAGTTCGTAAAAATGTCTTCAGATTTGGACTTTCCTAACGTGCTATATCTCATGGTGTTCTGATAAAAAGTTAACACTATGAAATAGCAATAATATGGAAATTAAATGAGTTGAGAGAAAACTAAATGATAGGCCTGAAAAAGTATGTGTCAGTGGGGAATTATCAGCAAATGGTTTCAGACTGGATTCTGAGAAATCAGTACAAAGGCCCATTTTATTCAGTGTTTTCATCAATGATCTGGGAGTAAATGTGCTGATAAAAAGAGTGGATACACAAAGATTTGTAGAAGGATACAAGAAATAACAGCAGTAAAAACCTAATGCATGGATTGCTCAGAAAGGCTGCATCCCTTCATACAAAAGATATGTAGCACACCCAAAATGAATTTGAGTATTTAGAGCAGCAGACCTTGCTTTCAGATGACAGGACTGTATCTGGAAAGGAAGAATAAGATATTGTGCAAGTGGAGCTCAGATTTCCCAAGTGGTAATAGTAAAAAGGGGCTTAAAGGCCACAGATGTATGAACACAGCACTAATAAAGTGTAATCTGAACTGGTTTTCTCTCTCATATGGCATAGTTGAGTCCAGTTCAGAAATACTGCCTTTTTCTGGTACCTGCATTTTCACAGCATGATGCAGCATTGAATACAAAAAAAGTCTGCAACACGACTTTGATGGTTGGAGAAAATGAGTTGCCATGAGACTTCAAGATCATTCTAATTTATCTGAAAAGACTAAGCGGGGGGGACTTGATCAATACACAGCATAATTTTCTTCATTTAGGAGAAAAAAAAAAATATGAGTGCTACAGAATGTTTTAATCTAGTGGAGAAAGGCATAGAAAGGACCAAGACATGGAAATTGATGTCAGACAAATTCAAATTAGGCCCAACCTCTCAACAGTGAAGGTGATCAAACACTGAAACAAACTCCCTTAGGACATGCTAACTCTTCATCACCTTCAACTCAAGACTGGATACCTTGTTAAAAAAAAAAAAAAGATAAATTAGATAGGGAAAATTCACTGAGCTGAGTACAAGGATAGCTGGGTGAAGATGAAAGCCGTGTGACATACAGAAGGCCAGGAGGGATTGTTTAAACCTCTGTTCTGACCTTAAAGCATACAAATCTACCAAACCTCATCTCTCTTGGAATGCTTTGCTTATTCCTTGCATTTCTCTTCTGCCATCTTCTTTCTATCGTAGAACTGTGCTGTACAGACACTGTTACACATGTCAAGCAAAGAGAGGCAAACAACATTGTTAGATGGATCTGAAATTTCTTTCCATCTGTCTTCCTCTGTCTCAGTACTGCCCTTCTCCTTATCTGACTCCATGAATGTTGATAGAGAAAAAAATAAAAAACAACCAAACCAAAGAGATGATGTTTCAACAACTGGGACTAGAACCATTTTGAGAAAGAATTTGTTTACTTAAAACATATTGGTCACTATTACCAGAGAAGTAAGAGTAGGAAGCATCTGTGCTGCTGGGAAGAGAGTCTCTAACTGAGGATGTAAAAGTAAATGATGGATCACATGAAGTACATGGGATTCTCCACGGGCTGCAGGTGGATCTCTGCTGCACTGTGGATCTCCATGTGCTACAGGGGCACAGCAGCCTTACTGTGGTCTGCACCACGGACTGCAGGGAAAGCTCTGCTTCAGTGCCTGGAGCGCCTGCTCCACCCCTTCCTCTCCTTTTTTACTGGCCTCGGTGTTTGCAGGGCTCTTTCTCTCACGTGTTCTCACTCCTCTCTCACTGCAATTGCTGCTGTGCTGATTTTTCTCTCTCTCCTTAAATATATTATCCCAGAGGGTCTGCCACCATCACTGATGGGCTGGGCCTTGGCCTGCAGTGGGTTTATCTTGGAGCCAGCTGGCATTGGCCCCATCAGACACGGGGGAAGCTTCTGGCAGATCCTCAGGGAAGCCCCCCCATAGTCCCCTGCCACCAAAACCTGGCCACACAAACCCAATACTAGTGAGCATTTTTCTATACCTAAATGTGAAACCAACTGCAAAATGGGTAATACTTATGTAAGTGTTGGGAGCTGGGGACAGGAAGTCAGATCAGTGCATGTACCTTTCCTCCTGGCAGTGTTGTACGTCTTCTTCAGGACTTGAGAGCCTCTTTCTAAACATGAACCCACTTAAAAATTCAGAGATCTAATTCTCATTCCTTGTACCATTAAGACAGTGCCCTCGGTGAGAAGGCAGCCTATTTGGGCCATTGGAATCTGTCAACTTAGCATAAGCCTCTGTGCAAACAGAAGGCTAGTGCTGTGGTTCAAAGATGATAGTTGAACAAGATTTGCAAGTCAGAGGCTTGAAATTCCACAAAGGGAAGATCAAACAGCCTCTTTCTTTTAACAAGCATTTTATTTCTTTAGGGGACTGGACAGTTTTCATCCAGAAAATAAATGCAGAAATTTCACGCAGAAATTAAATGTCATCGTTGATACATATGACAAAATGTTATCCCTGACACACACATTGTCAACTGCCAGCTCATCAGCATATCTGGGAATCCATAGAGATGCTCCTTAAGTAGCTGGATTCAGAGCTGTTGTCAGCAAAGATCACACTTGGACCCTGTCTCTGAAGGAGACATTCTGATTTTTAGGGATAATTTTAGAAGTGGCTTCAAGCCTGTGTGTTATCTCTTTAACAGCCCAGACTACAAACTTGAGCCTACGCACCTCTGAACTTTGTCACATTTAAATTTTGAATCTCCTTTCTCTGGCATCACTCCATTTCTAATTATGAGCTTAAAAAGCAACAACTACCCTCCCCCACCTCTTCTTCCCCAGCCTTTTCAAAACTCAGGCAGGCTGGAGAATGATAATTCTGTATCACGACAACTTCCGAGTTTCTGAATTTTTTTTTTTTTGATCCATGTTGGATTACACCCAAACCTCTTCAAGCATTCTAATGAAGCACAATTGTGTTAAAATGTCTGCTCTGCTTTTGGAATGAAAATGTTAAGTACTTGATTTGGGTCTCTCTGACACCCCTCGAATAGTGTTCCCAAGACTTGAAGTGTTTTGCCTTCCACTAAGAGTCACATTTTGACCAGAAAAGAGTTGCTTGAAAATGTTCAAATTCTACTTCAAATTCTCCTGCTATAGCCATGGACCTTGCAACTTATCTTCTTGTTAAATAAATTGCATTTATTTCAACCTCTGCATTGCATTGAAACACACAAGAAAGTAGATCCTGAGTGTGACTTCTGCCTCTGCTGCTCATCCCACAGTGAATGACCAGGAGGTGTTGTCGCTGTAGGTGTGATGACCATAGCAATCCTTTGCCAAACCATAGTGGACGTATTTGGCTACGTTCTTATGTTGATGGTTTGATGTTGTAGGTTTTGTGTGCAGAAACTTTGGCTACAGTCATCCTGAGTATTTTGAGGGTTATTTAGCCATTGGTCTTTTAAACACCATGCCAGATGCAACAGTCGGCTTCTTCCAAATAATTTTAGAATGATGCTGCTAAATAACTAGCAGCTGCTACTGTCAGAAATAGGCAAGGAAATGCTGGTTCCTCTAAGATCCTAAAATGTCAGCAGTGACATCACAGTGTTTGAGATAGGGGAAGTGTCTAGGGTGGTAAAAAAATGGACAGAAGACAGACTTTCAATAGTAGGACTTAACATTGTAAGCTAGCTTGCTCACAAGTACAGGAAAAGATCTGTCAAGTGCCTGAGGACATCTTATATAAGATTTAAAATGCCCTAGGTGTCTGCTTTGAAGCCCTTGCTGGTTTTGGCAGTTGTATCATTTTGTTTCTTTCATAACTATATTCAGCTTCAGCTTAAAACCATTTTTAGGTTTTTTAGTCCATATTTCTCATTTTGACAGTCTGTGGCCCAGAGGCTGAGCTATCCCAAAATGACACAGTGTTTAATAAATCCCATGTTGATTCATGATAATGCCCTTATTACAATTTTCAGCTCTTCCTAAAGGCTTCCTGTGTTTGATCTGCCCTGATGGCCCGTGGTCCACGTCATTGCGGAGTGGAATTGGGGAGCTGAACTCCCCAGTTGAGATGACAGTGGAAAGATGTAACATTTTGGATAAACGTGTCCCCCATCCATCTGTCATGGCTGGTGTGCAGCTGTGATAAAAGCCTCCAGCTGCAGCCAGCCAGCAGATGTTTTAGTTCAGGTAGCTGAGCCCCCCACAGTCAGCGGTGGAGGCGTGGGGGGCCCGGCGCTGTGTGAGGCAGAGCGCAAGCACTCTGGTGCCAGGGGACCTCCTGTGGTGCAGGAAAGAAGGAGGAATGTTTAAGTAGTCTTGATCCAAGCTGGATGAGTGCTGTCAAGTAGCTTTCTCAGTTCTTTCACCAATTTGTCTTGATTGCATTGACACTCTCTTGGCATCCATATCCCGTGATTATTCCAGTGAGCACACTTATGATGAGGAAGGTTTGTAGAAAGAGTAAGTTTCAGGTAAAGCTCACTGACAACAAATTTTGAATTCACATTTGGCAATACCTGCCCTCAAAATTTGCTTTAAGGAGTTAACGATTCATTCAGGCAAGTGAGGAAACAAATATGGCAGGTGACTCAGGAGTTGCATCCAAAGTGGTCAAGCTTTTACAACATACACCTCACTGGGAGGTTCTTGCATTTAAACAGTGCATTTGAAACTTCTGGGGGAAACCATAGACAAATGAATTTCAAACTGGAACAATTTTAGCTTGCATAGTCTGGTGCCAGTTTGTAAGCAGAAGCATTTGAGGGCATGTATTTGTGTCTTTAATTTTGTGACTTCAAAAAGGGAGGGAAATGATCTTTTAAAAAAACCCTAAAGTATCATGGAATTGTTTGCAACTGTAGATCTGTTCAGTCTGTTGCTCATCTCAGGGCTAAGTACTTGCAAATTATTTATTTATTTTTGTCAAGCCATTGCAGCCTTCTTCCCACTGTCTTACCAATGTGGTTTAGGAATGACCTGTGGTCCTTCAAACACAGGCAGGAGCATCATTTGCAGCATTGAGTGTGCTGCTTGAGTTATTTTTAGCAGAATCCACCAGAGATCGCTTCCTGGCTCTGCCCTTCAGCGATGCAGACACAGATACTTGCAGGCAAATCTCAACACCAGCTTCTTCATTGTGGGGCATTACTTGTCCAGGGTGAAGTTCAGTGATCTGGCTGTTTTGTTTCCTTTTAAAGATGTGCTCTGTCCCAAGGACGATTTTAATCCACTCTACATTTCCTTATTTCCAAGTGTGATAGATGAGCCACTTGTTAAAATGCGTATGAGGATGAAGTGTTTCTGCCTGTTCTGTCCCAAACTTACTGATTTTTGTGTGTCTCTCTCCTCTATAAGATGAAGCCAAAGTAGAGGTTTTTAATTTACTTATCACACAGACTTAATACAATATGTGCACTTCAAGCACTACAAGATAAAAGGGAAGAAAGGGGCTCCAAGGCCCACGGAATTGTTTTTTCATGCAAGCACTTCCTCTGTACGGTAACAGGATGGAAGTGTGCCTTCCATGAGAGTCATAACTGTCTTACTTCTAATTTCATTATTGCTGCTTCTAATTTAATCAGTCTCTGTAAACTAGATGAAATTGAGTGTAGTCAGTCAAACATATCTTTTCCAAGGAACCCCACTCTGCCATAAGTAACTGCACAAAGAAATCCACAAGCCAAAACCCTGCCCTGAGCAGTGCTGGAGATGGGCTGGGTTGTGAGGAGAGGTCACATCGCTGACACAGCCCAGGCTGCAAGTAATGATACTCTTCAGCCTTGGAAAGTGCCATCATCATTTATTGTGAATGAAACAACACCAACCCCTGTGTTCCAACCATATTTCTGAAGAATGATATTATTTTGCCTCCCTCCTTGAGTTGAGCACTGTGTTCTTTAGGTTCCTTCTTAAATTCCTGAAGAGTGCTGATGTACTATAATAAGTGCTTAACTGTTTCCAGCCCAGAGCTGGCTGAAATCCTGGGCTGAATGTAGCAACCCTTGGATCCTGGCACATATTTGTAAAATAGTATTTTGGGATTTTTTGGGGATGCCAAGTGCCATATGAATCCTGTGCATCATTGTCAAGTAAATTGTGTCGCCTTGTAAGTTAATTTCTAATTACACAACTACTTTATGTGGCATTAATAAAAATTAATGTGAGGTTTTTCAGTAAACTATAACCTTAAGTATTTTTTTGAGACCAAGTGATCTATTAACTCTTTATTAGGCCTACTTTAGACTTGAAGACATTTTTAATAGTGCCTTCGCATAAAATTGTTGCATAGTTAGTAATGCCATTGTCATACTTATAAGCAATGGTTTTACATAGAACAAATTAAAAGGGATCAGGGTTTCTTTTAAGAGAGTATTTGATCTCAGAGGTAATAATCATACAGAATAACTTACTTTATTACACTTTTCCTATGTTTGATCATCCTTCGGAAGCCTGTTTGTATAGAGGTCACCTCACCTGCTATTCTTCCCATACAGCAGCTATTTCTGGGATGGAACAGGCTGCGGGTTTTTTTCATTCGCTCAGAAACTAATGAAGTTTGTGGGGGGCAAGTGGTTTCAGCATCAAGCTTCTACCAGATGTTGCCACCCCACAGCAGGGACAGCTGAATGGCTCATGAAGCAGCCCCTTCCCTAGAACAGTTTTACAGCCAGCCTGGTAAAGGAAGCTGACATCAATTTGATTCATGCTAGTCAAGTGAGCTGTAAAGTGCAGCAGCTGACCCAGGAGCTGTTTGGTTGTCCCTTATGTGGAATCTGCAATCTCTGGGAGAGAGGTTTGATGGAGAGCTGCAGGCCATAATGCCCTCAGCCATCCCAGCTTAATTTGCTGATGCAAGTGTGGCAGCACTCTCTAACAGAGCAGGCATTTAGTGCAGGAAAAGGAGAATAGCTTAGCTACTTCATGTGCTGAGGGAACGAAAAGAGGCAGAGCATACGGATGCATGGTGGAATTGTTCAGGATGCTGATGCTAACACCTATGCTCAGGTATATGGAGGGGTGAAAGGAGAGGTGTAGAACCACCTGACAAGTCAAGGTTTCTCATTTTATCAGCCACAACATGGGCTCTAGCAATGTGCACTGGAAGACTTTCTGGCTTTTTTTTTTTTTTTTTTGCACAGCAGCCCCCTGAAAAGTGTACCCAGCAGTGTGTTATTAGATTTGGTAGCTGCACATCCAGCAGTGCAGGTGTACTGCTCAGAGCTGTTGCCATTAAGTATTGATACAATTTGGCTAGAGAGGATTTGTAGAAGAGTGATGTATTACTGTATCCATATCTAGTTTCTCATCAAAGGGGTTGAAAATCTTCACAGGTTCTTCCAGATATGAACCCTGGGTCAGAATTTGTATGAGGCTTGCCAAGATCAGGTCATTTGCTGTTTTGTTTTTTGAAGTTAAAGCTTCTTGCCTATGGAAGTCAGATACCTGAATACAAAATGCAGAGTCCAAACAGGAAGAGATCATTCTCTGAGTAGAATGATCCCTGAAAACCTCTCACCCCAGGAAGCATGTAGGCATCATGAGGGAAAGGCTGAAGTCTGTGATTGAGTGTGTAGAGTGAGCAGGGGAGAGATCACCTGTAGGAGCAGCCGCCTACACCTTCTCTTTTATGCTCCTTGTAAATAAATTGCATTTATCATTACCTGCACCCTTTGTCTCCAGGCTTCTGAGGTGTTGAAAGCTCCAGTTAAATGGCTTGCCCAAAGAAAACACTGTCACATTTGCATAATATTTTCATAGACACCTAGCTCAACCTGAGCCTGAAGGGAGACAGGGATGTTCCCTGCATATTTTATATTCCCGTCCCCAATTCCCACCAAAGCTAACTCTAAATTGTGGTATGGATATGAGTATAATAGAGAGAGAGAGAGAGGTGGCTGAGAGGTCTGAATTTTTCTGGGGTATTTTCAGACACTCTTAGTTTAAGAAGCAACTTACACCCCATAGAAGACTCTGAAATAGTGCTATTTAGAAACAAATCAGCTTCCATTTCACCTCTTTCTCAGTATTCCTCTTCTCTCATTCTTCATTACTAGGGACATCTGCATGAAAACAGAGTCTTTTTTTTTATATCTTGGGAGTTCATCTGCCTCTGCTGATTATCCCTTCCCTCCCCTCTCCTTCTGAAGTCATTATCTTCTGATTGCATTACATTTGCAGCCATCCCACCGCAGGCTCTCTTCTCATCAAGATTCTCCATCTAAGCAAGGAAAAGGATAGGTCAGCTTGTGAAAAGAAAACCTGAGGGAGAGCCTGGCCCCAGCAGAAGTGGTGTTGGGGTCCACTCTATGTCACTGCCTCTCTCAGCCACCATCACGCTCTGCCACTGCTATTTCTGTAGAGGCGCAATGAACTCAGTCAAGTTTCTCCCACAGATGGTGATGGAACAAGAGCTGGAGGAAGTATTTTTGAAAAGATGTGTATTTGCTGCAAAACACAATGTTATTCGTGTCACCTACCCTGCAGATGTTTGCAAGCTTGAATTGGAGAAACTTTCATTACAGGAGTGGGGAGAATAACTGAAGATGTAAAATCCTGCTCATTTCCTTGAAACCAGAACTGGAAGCCTTAATTATGATAAAGTTACACTCAGTGTTGCTCTGGGCAAGTAATATTTGTTAAACTGAAGTGGAACAGCTTCCTTAGGAGAAATTGAAGGAGATCCTTCTCACAACAAATGCAACCACAGTTTGTGTCCTTACTTTGAGTCAGAAGGTGGATTCTGTCATGGGCCAACTGTGTCCAGTTACAGCAGTGAAGCTTTGCCAGTTAGTCATCCTGTGTGATGTGTGATCCTTTCATCTCTTGAAGCATCTTAACAGACTTAACAAATGGTGGAACTGTCCTGATGAGTATCACTTAACAGGACAGGGCACAAGCTTAGCTAGGGTCACGAAACAAGCCAATGCAAACACTGAACCCAGCTCCCAGATATTCTGTCACTCAGGTCTGCTTTTTAAGATAACACCTGTCAGAAAATCTCTATCAACGTTTATCCTGTCCTTTGACTGAACCCATTTAGAGGTTTAAAACCAAATTCATATATCTCTGGTATTTTTTATATTCGTATTTCCCTCTTTGTACTTCCTTCAGCCAGAAAAGGAGGCTCCAAAATAAATTGATAAAATTGTATCTTAAAGGAAGACCTTCAGAGTTCTTAATGGGGCTCTGGATGGCGCACTTGGGAGACAGCTTTCCTAAGAAATCTTTTTCCTCTGGACATATCAGAAGAATATTGGCATTGTTCCCTACCTGCTTCTAACTACATGCAAGTGGTGTCACAAAGACATTGTGTTTGTTTCCATTGTTCTACCCCAGCTCCTTCTTTGAAAATATTGCAAACAATGGGAATAGGCCCCTCTTATTTCTTTGTAGCAAAATCCACATGTGTCCAAGACAGCAACTGGGCCATAATGGCAATACAAAGCAAGCGACAGAACAATTTGTAAACAATTTGGTACAGGGTGAGAATGACAACCCTTTCTTCCCAGACAGATGCCTAAGCTGTTCTGGTTTTCCCCAGGAGGCATTGCAAAGGTAATTCCAACTAACAGCTCCAATACATGTGTACACTTTGTATCTTTGGATAGAGGATGCCAGCAAATATTGAATTTACTTCTAGAATTAAGTGACCATGCAGCAGCATGTTATTGCATTTAATGCTACTTCTGTAGTGCAAAGAGTATCAGTGATAGAAATCAGTTTAAATGTAGGATGATCTGATTTCCCAGTATCCCATTACAGCTGGGAGCTCTGCAGTGTTCCTGCAAAGGGCTCAGCTTCTCTAAGTCGATGGGTACATCTGTCTCGGGATGTATTTGCAAAAGGATAGACAGCACAGCAGGTGGCTCGATCCTTCAGTCCTTTGTTTGCTCCTTAAGGATATGTCAAGGACAAGATCATGATCTCATTTCTATTTTAAATCATCTAGGTGAATTAATTTCAAGAGAGTTGAGGATTTGTGTTGGGTTTTGTCACCTATGGGGATTTTCTTGGGATGGGAGTAGACAGGGTGACTTCAGGTATGCAAAAGACACTGCTTAACTTGAAACCAAGTATTTATGCAGAATGGATTCCCTGTGGATACTTCTCAGGGTTGATCCAAACTTAAAGATGATAAGGGAGCTGGTTAGGTTACTCCCAGTTGTGTATCCTTTGGGGAGGTTAGGCAGAAAATAAGTCTGAGGCCAGCAACAGCACAGCAGCTGGTTATCCCAGCATGTATCCTGCTTCATGTGCTATATATTATGTCTTAAAAAAAAAAGAAAGAAAGAAAAACAGCAGAGGAATTCACATTCTTGAAGTTAGTCACTGGATTAAATTGCTATTTGTCAATAGAAATTTAATTTGTATTATAAATTACTGCAGCAAAACTCTCAGACACATTTTATCAATGTGTTTCAAATTATTTAATAAAAATATTTTTCAAAAAATAAGCACTGCCACTTGTTTTCACCCCACCCCTGTTAAAAGCAGTACATTCTGAGGGTTTCCATCAGTGTAATAGCCAACTCTGCAAAAATTCCAATGAAATAAACTATCACCAGGAGTATTCAAATCCATTGCCATAAACAAAGCCTTTTTTCCCTCCCCAATCAATGGCCTGCTGTGTTGCTGCTAATAGGACTGTACAGAAGTTGCACAGAAAGGAATTTGTTTGCACGTTCCTCTGACTTTTTTTGTTTGGTTTTCTTGATGGAGAGGGGGCAGGAGAAGAATTTCATGGCAAAATTCAGAAACTATTTCACTGAACTTAATATTTATTGCAGAGATGAAATCGTTCAATCAGCAGAAAGGGACACATTCCACCTGTACATTGGAAGAAAATTTCACTGCAGAAATAGGTGAAAGGCAGAGAACAGGAAGGAAACCTCAGAAAATGTGACTGCTGCCTTTATTTGTGACAACTTTGCAGGCAGAAATATGTTGTCATATTTTGCTGCTGGTTTACAAATGTACCCTAATTGTTTCCAATCTTATCCTTCCCTATTTCAGCCCTGGATTTATCCTACAGTTCTGCCATTTTATGTTCAGGCTGATTGCCTGCTTTTGCAGCCCTCAGTATCCCACACGCAGTCTGCCAGGGCACCATAATAATTTTATTCTTCCTCGTTTTGTACAAAGCATGATTTCCTTTAAAAACATGAATAATCATGGATATTTCTTTCTCTTTTAATTTTCAGGTAAGTGGCCATTCCTGCTTTTGTCAGACTGGTGAGCAATCAGCATACCACAGCTCTCAAAGGTAGTTTTTGTGGCACAGTTTCTTTCCAAGAACCTTTAAGTATTTTCCTCATCTGCGTTTGTACAGCACCTCAGCAGGAGGTCTGAGATAGGCAAACTGGGATTTAACCTTAACCAAACAATTAATTTATTTTCTTTGATTTTTGTGGTTTAGTCTAGCCTTACTGAGGTGCCCAGAAATAAGGAGTTATGGGTGCAGTGTGGGGAGAAATTATTCAACAATGGATCTTCAACCTCTAAGAACAAAAACATGAAGGGACCATGGCAGAATAGTTGGTTAAGCCCTCAGAATCGTACAATTGACTTCAGTAGTTGTGAAGTTTATAAGTCATATACTTTTAGCCTTATTTTTATTGGGGTGGGGGGGGGTGGGTGTTGTGAATCTGGAATGTTTTCTCTCTCCCTCCCTTTTTCCCTCTCCCCTTCTCTACATAAAGGTGTTTAAAATGATAAAAAAGAAAGAAATGACATTATATTTATTTTCAGGAATGTAGAGATTGATCTTTAGGGAAAAAAACTTAATGACATAAGCAGTATCATTGGGGAAAATATTGTCACAACATGAGATTAATTTTACTTTAAATGCAGGGTTTTAAGGGTAATTCCATGGAAAGGAAAAAAAGACTACATAAATTGCTTAGATACAGAGAAACCCAATTCTCTGATATATAAGACAATTTTATAGGTCTCTGATTTGTTGCTTGATAATTTTTGATGCTGAATGGACAGGTTTTTTCCAGTGTGACAAAACTATTGTCTCAAATGAGTTAGCTGGGCACAGCTCTGAGTATAGCCAAGAAATGTAAGCCTGGAATACATTAAGTATCAATATTAATTAATGAGTCTCGGACACACACAGGAAATTGCCTTAAACCTCCAACCTTCTGAAAATATCTTCAAGTGGGATTACTGACATAAAGGATTTGATCTAATTATCACTGCTAATTTCCTTTAGGATGGTGGTAGCAACGCTGTTGTTAAAAAAGGCACAGTCAAGATTAGTCACCTACAGTATTAGTGTTAATCCCTTATCTGTATTACTAATATTTTAAAACTAAATCTTTTAGAAATTATCACCGCTGGTCCTGCTTCACAGTTTATTCAGTGTAGGCAATTAGATGGCTCAATTATTTCATCCTGATGTGCTGGGGTTTGGGTTTTTTTATTTCTTGAAGCTTCCTTCTCCTGAAATTGGCATTATTGGCTACACTTTCTTAGCCTTTTTTGCAATCTGAAATTCTAGCTGTACACCATAAGAGTAGGAGGCAGATAGATTGAAATGATTTAACAAGATTATGTGCTTTTCCCTCTGGCTTAGCCATTATAGGTAAGCAAACCCTGTGAAATAAACAAAACCCAAGAAAATAGTGATGAAGGGGCAGGAAAGTAATCACCAAAAAAAAAAAAAAAAAAAGGCATCTGGAAGATACAGCACCTTCATCTCCCTGATATGAACTTTTTTCTTTCTATGTGCTTAGAGTAAGCAGTTGTGAGTCAGCCTGTGTCTCACAAGAAACAGCTCCACACCCAGCACTTTTTTACTGGGACAGTGCAGAGAGGTCTCATGGGGGCATTGGGAGGTGTGGGCACTCCCCTGCACTGCATGGTGGAGGTAAGGAGATGCTTGCTCCAGTAGCTTCCTGGGGAGCAGGGACTCCCAGCACATCACTCATGCCTTAACAGGCCAAATTATCTCAGAAAAAAAGCCCATGGGGGCTTGGATGCTCTGTGAGCCCAGCATCTGCCAGAAGAATATATAGTCTGTAGAAGGTTCCTGAGAAAACCTACCAACTCGGTTCCCTCCCAGCCTTCAGTGTTGGAACAGAGAAAACTCAGCTGACAACCTGCTGCCTCTAAGGCTGACACAGAGAAATGTTACCTATCTGTGCAGTTCATTATCTGGTACTTGGATCTTAGTGAATAAAGTTGCTGCTGAAGAAATCCCATAGCCACCAATGTCATATTAGACAGCACAACATGCTATCAGCTCTTAAATGTCCAACTCATCAACACAAATTGGTTCCTCTGAACAGCAATCCCATGCAGAGATCAGTTTTCCCTTGATGCTCCCTTTTGCTTTTTTCCCCTCTGTCCTGGTTTTTCTTCCTCATGCTCTTTGAATGGTCAAGTGACTTCTTCTTACATAGATCTTGAAGTATTTTAATTGGCACACAGACCTCATCTGGAAACGAATTCTTTTATTGGTGCTTTGATTTGTTTCTAAAGCTATTTTATTGACAATTGTTTCTGGGTAATGATCCAAACCCCTGTAATGCTTTTACATGAACACGTGATGCTTTGATAGGGGATGAGAGTTTTGGAGATGGCTCTGTAGCTGGCAGGCTTTGATTCAGCAATTGTGCCAACAGGTACAGGACCTACCCCCTGCTTCTGAGCAGAAAGCAATTAAAATAGTACCAGTTTTTAGAGAGCTGTCTCATTGTTGTGCCTCAAAACATGAGCAATAAAGGGCAACACACAAGACAAATGTGAGAAAATCTGGTTAATTCTTGTGCGATAGTGACACCCTGCAAATTAGCAAACAGAGATGATAACAACAATGAGAACAAAAAAGAGCAAAGATGGCGAATCCCAACATGCACTTTATTCACTTACTTTAAAAGTTGCTAGTTGTCGATACCTTTTTAATTCTCTGGAGCAGATTTCATAAGAGTAATAAACTTTTTGACAATATGGCACCACTCCCCTGTAAGCATCAATCCTTCATTGAGCAGCACAGCAATATTATTGTAGGTAGGAATCTTTATGTAGAAGGCATTAATGAGCCGATTACAGACAAAAAGAGGTGAGGGAGGAACACTGAAAGTTTCTATCAGTGACGTAGCTGCTCTGTGCAGCAGAACAGAGCACTATGTTTGGAAGGAAATGGGGGCTGCAGAAAATGATGGAGGGTGTGCAGGCGTGCACTTATCCTCTGTGACTTGGAGGAAGAAAGGGTGAATGTAATGGGAGCAATCATAAATGTTTATGCCTGTGTGCCTATGCAGGCGTACATTTAACACTTGCAAACTCCTACAGGTGGACACAAGCATGTCTTTGTGTGATTGTGGTACAAGAGACCTCAGAGAGATGAGGAAGGAAGGAGGCCTGTGTAGTTTACTCTTTCTGTTTTAAAGAATGAAAGTAGTTCTCAAGTCATTTCTCAAAGATCACCAAGGAGATGAACAGTACTCTGATCTTTTGAATCCTGGCCTGTCACAGTATCCTCTGAGAAATATTGACAGCTTATAGAGGATCTCTGCAAACCAGGAAGTGAAGGAAGAGTACTCCTAGATATCAGGAGGGAAGTGTGAAGGGTTTGTCTGGCATTCTTACACATTTCTCTCTCCCACCCCACCCTCTGGCCCCAAAGGCCTCAGAATGAAATAATTCACCTATCTTTCTCTAAAAAAAGCCACTGTGTGTCAAAAAACCTCTAGTGATCTACCTACATTTTGAAAACTTCATAGGGAAAAAGGATCAAAGAGTTACTACTTTTTTATTTATTTAGTCTTTTAAATGAAAGCACAGTTCTTTGGGAAATGTCTGGCACCGTCTTTAAAAATCTGACCCTCTTCTGATGTTTCTAACTCATCATTGACTCACTTCTCAAGTTTTCTTTTCACCTTTTCCAAATGGATTCCATACTGCTTGAACTCACTGGGTTCCTTCAAAGAAACTGTATTTGAAGCTTCTAAGACAATCTGCTTTTCTGATAGGGTGTTGCTAAGAATCACTGAAAGCATTTTCCAATTGATATACATCACCTATAGTTTGCTGAGTCCCATATTTCAAAAATGGCATGTCTAAATCTCCCTGCAAAATGCTCTCCCATGGATCAGGCAAACAGTTCTTTCTAGCTGCAGTCAGGGTAAGCTTCTGAAGTGGAAACCACCTTGTCTGTGAAGAGAAGAGCTATAAAGGAGCAGTCAGACACTCTCTTAATATAAACAAGACTGAGACTAGCATTTTTTCACGGGAATAATAGGTCCTCTTCCTCACTAAAAAAATTATACTAGTCATAGTTGTGTTCTGAGAGTATTCTCTTGCTTGTGGAAGGCTTCCCAAGAAGATTGGAGGTGCCATCAGATTTATCGGAGAAGCACATGGGCAGGGGAACACTGCACACCAGCTGCACCTGCAGCATCCTCAGAGCCAAGCAGCTGGACTTTGCCTCCTTGCAGAGATTTGTTTCAGATGCTATCTATTATCTATGGGCAGAGGTGCAGTCAGAGGAGTGGGCTGTCTGTCTGTCTACCTGCCTGGGTTATTGCTTTCCTTCAATTCAAAGCCTCCCACTTCTGACCTAGCTGACTTGCCAGTCCCTCACCAAACCTTGGGATAGCAGGTGTTTAGCTGAGCAACATGGGCAGCGCTGGAGCCTGCCACGGATGGTCTGTAAATCAGTTTGCTCTGTGCAGCAAGGCTCTGGCTTAATGATGAGTCAGAAGAAAAATGTTATTAATATTTAATGTGCAAGGCGAATGTCTAGCGTGCTGTTATTAGTTACACATCATGAGGGGTGCAGTATTGGCTACCAGTCAATGCAGGTCGCTTCCTCCAATGTTCTCATTCTGCAGACTTAATTTGTACTGTATTTTTCCATTCACTGAGACAAATACCTGCTCCATTTAAAGGAGCTTTGTCAAAATCTTCTAGCTAAATCTTTAAATTGGTGTGCCTAGCTTTCAAGACCCCTTTCTGTGAGACGCTTGATTACTTTTGAGAGCAATTCTTCAAGCAGTTGGGCACTGCCATCTCTTAAAGGGGCTCTGTGCTGTACCTCAGCCATGAGCCTTCATGGAAAAAAGCACTTCAGGGTCGAGACATAGGGAGTAAGGGAAAGAGATCTGTGCTCTTTGCTTGCCTGTATCTGTTCTTAATGAACAAACTATTGTTTGGGTGTGCTTCAAGTGCAACTTTTAGACCAGGGCTGTGTTACTAAACCAGAAACAAGAGTGCTGCTGGTGGATAATCCAGATTCCTGTTTGCAGGAGGAAACAACTCAGTATTGGATGCTATGCCAGTGTTGGGTCATACTGGAAATGAGCTATATCTGCAGCCTTATCCTGTGCTGTAGCTATCAAGACCCAGGGGAGACAGTTTCCCATGTGTGACCTCTTCCTCATGCCCTTTCATCCACCAGCTTCCAAAGATAGAGTCTGCATGGTTGTGCTGCCAGGATTTCCAAATGCTGCTCACTGGGTGAGGAAGGATGGCTGCCCCTGACTTAGACTCTTGTCCTGTAGCAGCCTGATGCAACTCTGCTCTTCAGGCAGATGAGGTTTTATCCATGGCTACAAGCAAGTCCCTCAAGGGTGAGAACAGTAGTCTAGGCCAGTACCTTTTTCTGCAACCTGTGCAAAAAACAAAGCTTTTTCAGAAAAGAATCTGGACAATTTCTGTAGTTTTCCTTGTATTCCTCCAGCATACACAGTCATTGGACTGGGGACATTAGGAGATGCATTTCTTCCTATTTGCTTTCATATCTCTTTGTGACCTCTTTGTCCATGCATTTGTCCTGTTGTTTAACCTGCTGATACAATCTGCCCCTGCAGCCTCCTATGGCAGCAGATTCACTACATGCTATATGAAAAAAAAAAAAAAAAGAGAAAAAGAAAAAAAGAAAGGAAAAGAAGCCATTGTGTTCCTGGAAAAAGAGACATGGTTTATAAGTAAATTATTTTTCTCTTCTTGTTTATTTAATACTGCTTGGGAGCATTTGCCTCAGGGGTGGATTGGCTTCTTGTGAAGGGAGTGACACTGAGACTTAGAGAGGCCCTTTCTGATTTTGTGCTGTTTGCATGCAAGGCCCTGTCCTTTGCTTTCAGCTGTGTTACCCCTGATTCCCAGCAGCACAGCCTAAATTAGAAACAGAGCTCATGAGCTTCTGCATCATTCATTCCTCTTGCATTAAATTGACCAACTCTTGAAGTCCTACTTGCTTGGAACCAGCACCAATAAGAAGATGAAATGAAGCAAAACAATTGTATTTATAAAGCATGTCTCTTCTTATGGCATTTAGGGGGAAGCATGTACAGTTCTCTTTTACTCTGTTCTGTTTACAAGATATACCCAGCTCCTGTTCATCTTGGAAAAAATGATGACAAGAAAAGCAAAAAAGCCATACACAGGTAATAACATTTCTGTAGTGGCTGCTGAAAAAAATAATGTATGAGTCCCAGCAGAAACAGTTGCTTTTCTGTAAGAGCATTAACCCATTTCCCTCAAAACACCTGTATTTCCTCATTCCCAGCTGCTCCCAATTTTATGGTGGACTATGTCTTTGAGGCACTTCACTGGGGAAATCTCTTATTCATCAAATTGGGGTCAAACTAACTGTAGGACGCCTCACTCAGCCATGGTGCTCATCTGCACTTCATGCAGGAAAATAAAAGCTACCTTTGAAGTGAAAACTATGAGAGAGAGTTATGTGGCTTGAATAGTCTGATTTTAAGACTTCTCAGTCTCCTCTTAATCATCCTATTCTGACCACATAGTAACAGATTAAAATATAGGTTCCACAGTGTCACAATTTTGTTATTTCTAAGTTTTAGCGAGCGTGCTGGAATATAACAAAGATTATAAATGTGTATACAGGGCCATTTTTCTTATAAAAAATAAACAAAAGCAATTTTGGTGCAGTGGACCAAAACCAACCCAATAAAATCATTGTGTGATGTAGCAGGGAGGGCATAGATACACACAGAGCATACTTTGAATTAATTTATTAATGTTATCATTAATATTCTTACAAATCATGTGGTTCTATAAAGCTCCAGTGACATAATCCTTCAGACTGCGACCTGGTGCCCACTGGTGTCAGTGGTAACTGTCAGTAGATTAAGTATGTAAAAAAAAGGTTCAAAAATGCAGTAACTCTTCTCTCAATTGAATAAAAGTGAAATGTTCTTTTGCATTGGAATTAAGGTCATGGTAGTTAAGGATCTTGAAGCATTTTTACCCACTTCAGAGCCTGTGTCCTGAGAGAGAAACAAAATTCCACTTAGGAATAATTGCATTTATTTTTTCTATGTTCTTTTACCTTTTTTTTTTCTCTTCTATACCTGCTATGGAGGTCCCTGTCCATCCTGCCCCAGCAAAGTAGACACATTTCAGTAAATGAACTGTGTGAAGTTTCCAAAACATTCAATGAATTCTTGGGAAGAAGTATAAATTCTGGCTCTAATATTGATGCTAATAAGTTATATGTGTATTTTTTTAAATTGCAATCAGAGTATAAAGATTTTGCTGTGAATTGTAAAATTAGCCAAAGCTGCCTGGCATGTCACTGCTGCACTTTTTCTCTTCCACATGACATATTCTTAACTAAGTCAATCATTTACATGGGCTTTAAATTTAATTTAAATGTAATGAATTTAAATTGGGCTTTGCTCTATTTCAAGGTTGCTGGGTTACTTTTCTGTAAGTTAATATTCAGCATGAGGGATTCAACTTCTGGATTTTGGCTTCAACTGCTCTCCCTCACTCTTAAATTCCCTCCTCCTTCCCCTCCTTCCCCCTCCCCCCGCCCTTATCATCTTTCCACAGCAAATCCATCTACACAGCCTTTAACTGACTTGTGGCCCAGGAAGGGTGCATGGGCAGGGGAAAGGGGGCAACACAGCCACAAGCTGCATGTCTTAGGAGTGTGAGGATTACTGATTGGAGCCAGCAACAGAAAAGAATTACAAGGAAATCAAATAGATATATTTTTCGGAGGAATCATGAGATTCTTCCTGCACATGAGTGTCTATCTCAGTAATCATTCTCTTCCTCGATCAGAGTCCTCTTAATCCTCCACCCCATCACCCTCCTCCATCAAATCTCCAATACTTCTGAAATAAATCAAATCAAGAATTAACCTTTCAACCATGAAACATTCCTTTACTATGGTACGTGTGTCCCCTGTTAATCTCGCTGCTACAAAAACATGAGGCACAGACTATTCCATTAGTGGTACTGGACTTCTAAATTTTCTACAGTTGCCCTTGAGTGTCTTTTAAAGATCCCAAAGTCCATTTCTACAGGAATCTCATTATGCCTTTTCCCAGACTTTGGAAAAAGGAGATACAGTCTGTGACTCACTCAGTCTGGAAGAGGTTCTGTTAGCTCTGGGTTGTCTTCCTGCCATGTGACAGACAGGCGCTACCTGTCGATAGGTAATTGTGCATCCTTATGGATATAGGGAAGATTTTCTTTATCACATTTGAATAAACAGGAGCATAAGTAGTCCTGGCTCAACAGTGAAGAGTCAAGATGAGCAATGTGGGGAGAGAACTTCTGGGCAAAGTCAGGGGATTTCAATTTGAAAGAGGTGAGAAAGGGATGAGTTTTCCATACCTTATGTACTGTGTCTCACAGAGCCTGATCCCAGCACTTTTCTTGCAGAATTGGAATGTGTAAGCAATATGCCTTGGGTATTCTGCTTACATCTTCAAAGTCTTGCTGTTTTCTTGGTTGTTTTTTTTCACATCCTATGTTCCTAACCAAACTTGTTCCCACCCCTGTGTCTGCTCCTGACATTGCCATTTAGCTTTATCGATACCTATCAGGGTCATAAACATTCAGTGTATATTCACAGATTAGAGCCGCTGATTGAACTGTGGCTGCTCTCACTTGCACCTTTGTTCATTAATGTGATATTGAACCAGACAAAAGATCTGTTGCATTCAGTAGCCTGACTCCAGCAAAAGCCAAAATATTTTTCTAATACCAAAAGAGAGAGATGTATTCGAAACAGGGTCTAGCACCCACTATCAATGTAAGCTGCAATCAGTAATGGGGAAAGATGTCCCCATTGCACTTCATAGTACCCTCTCTGTGGACTCATTTCTCTCTAGTTCCTTTTCTCCCATATCAGCTTCATGTTGTGTTACGTTTTCTTTCTCCTAACTGAAGCTGTCATTAATTGATACCATTCTGTTTTCTCCCATCTGAATGTCGTCTTCACCCTGAAATAAGGTCAATGGACCTGTAAATGCTACAGTGTGCTGTCTCCTCTCATCTTCAAATAAGAACTGGGGTGCTACTGCCACGAAACTCAGTATCAGCTCTACTACACTGGCCACAGGCTCATCATGGGTTAACAAAATGCTGGTTGCAAAGCACAGAGAAAATATAAAGGTTCGATAGTAATGAAGTAACAATGTACTAACATAGCAAAAAATGGAGTGAAAATTATAGCATAGCTGATTCATCACTGTGTTATGCTACTTAAACCAGTAGTGATTCAGAGCCAGCAACTTGGGAGAGGTTGTTAGAGTCTTTATGAAGTTTGGAGCCATTTACCAGTATAAACTCAAATTCATTTTGTTTCATTATGGCCATGATAACCTTATGGTTTGAAGATAGTGACTTGGGTTTGTTAGTTTTATTTTGGGTTTGCATATTTTTTTGCCTCTTGAAGGACAAATCTCTGGCTAGGGTTCTATGTGCTCCTGCCATACAAAAACTGATTTGGAGAAATACTATTAAGAGCACAGCTGTAAACCTGTAGCAGGTTGTAGCATTACAGGATAAGTGTAGCAACTTTTAAAAGTAGTTTCTAATTTCTGTGCACTTGTAAATGCAGCAAGCCTTTCTACTCTGTATTACTCTTGCTATATAATTAGACATACTTAGAGTTTTCTTGATCTAATATTTCTGAGAGTTAGGTAAATAATTTATGGGGTACTCTTCACAAATGGATACAATGTGAATTCAGAGCTAATCTGCTCCTCTGGAGGTACATAAAATTATCAAGCTTATACAAGAGCAAGCTAATTAGGAAGCAATCATCATCAACAACAGCTGTTCTTAGCTCACTGAAGGGTGGAGGCTTTTCTTGCACAGTCCACTCATCCATTTCCTCTCCCCAGCTTTCCGTGAGACGAGCATCTCCAGAGCTACTCCTGTGCAGCAATTCCTGTCACTCTCAGTTCAGTGTTTCTGCTGTATAAACAGGGAGTTCACTTCTGCAGCAATTTGTCAGCATTTTGCTAAGGATGGATGCATATCTGGAGAGTGGTGGAAAGGGAAGGACGGGTGAAGTATCCGAAGTACGGTTTTCCCCACTGTCCCAAAAACGATGAGTGCATATTTATGTCGACTACAGTGTTATTTATATCAACTCTAGTATCTCAGCCAGGATAAAACTAAAATGCACATCAGAGAAATGAATTATTTCTACAACAGAACTGTTAAAATGTAGTGGCTGAGAATGTTGCAGCCAGCCCTTCACTGACCTCACCTTTGATTTTTTAAACCCCATTATGAGCAGGGCTTGGCCCATTGGGCAGGAGATACATCAGCTTGTACCTCAGAAATGGATAGTAGCTCTCCAACCTGAAGCATGCATGAGCTCAGCAGATACCTTTTTTTCTTGTACTCCCATCACATCACACAATGGCAAGCCAAGCCAGGTGTTCATTGTTGAAACCAGTATTACCTGCTGATTCAGTGCTCCTGCCTCAGTGCCCTCAGTGATACTAGCAGAGACTTTGTGTTGGGCAGGTGAGAGATGGAGAAGTAGGAATCAGCTGTGGAAGGTCTGTAGAGAGAGAGAGAGAGAGACTGAAAATGGGACAATGGACAAAGGGGTTTTCAAGATCGTTGAACTCCCAACTCCCTCATATGCTCCAGTAAATCAAAAAGCAGTGAAACTCTGTGTGGGGAGGAGATGACATGGCCACAAAGCCGGAGGCACATGCTGCTGGAGACAGCTTTTATCCTTAGGAATGAATGACTGGAAAGTATTTAGAAGAACAGGGTATCTGCAAATGTTACAGTGCTTTTCCACTTGAATTCTACTTTTGGTCTCATCAGACCACCCTTCATCCACCAAAGCTCTGACCCCGAAGAAGGCCAGACTCTCACACAGAAAGCTGCCTGGAGAACTGCCTGTGGCCATCTCCATTTCTTATTGCTCTCCTCTCACTGGGACAAAACAAGGAGAGCTGAGGGCAAGGGGGAGGTGACTATCAGTGGAAAGGCTTTGAGAGACCTTGTGAAAGGTAGGTGTCTCCTTGGCAAACGGTGTTGCCTGTCATCATGTTTGATCTTTCCTATGGTTTTAACATGGCTGCCTAGCAGAGGATTACTGCTGGAATTGGACAGAGATGCCTGTGAAGTTAATAGGCTTCTGACAACATGGAGAAGCAGATCAGTCATCAACAATGGCAATAAAACACAGACCAAGGTTCCTGGCCTCACCCTGCCTTCCACCTCAGAAAGGAGGAGGTAGAAGCTCCAGAGCAATGGGGCGGTCCCAGCTTTGGTTTCCCACCGTAGCACCTGATGGAAGTCATCTCTTTAGAGGTGCTAGCCTGTGTTCAAGCCTGGTTTTCATACTGCACACAGTGGTCTGCTGGTACAGAGCCAGCTATTTGCCACCACAGGATTGCAGAGGGGATATTCAGTCTCCCACAGACTCAGGAGATGCAAAAGAGGAGACTGAGTTTGGGGAGAGGAAATATGGGTGTCAGAAGGGGAATTCAGGGTTGGCAAAGCCTCTGACAGCTTTATGGATGAAACCGCTGCCAGATGTTAATTGTTTTCTGTGTAGTTTTCAATTGATCTGTAATTTGACTGTAGATTCCAGGCTTTTATAATAAATTGTGTACAAAGCTAACCACTTAAGGAGATAATAAAGACTCAAAGGCAGACAGAGGCATAAATTTGCACTTATCCAAGAGTAAGAGATGAGTTAGGGCCTCTCTGGCAGTGCTTTTTTTTTTTCCCTTCTCCTCCCTCCCTCCTTTTGTTCTGTAGGAGGAGCACGAGGGAACCAGAGTTTCTGTGCTCTGCAGACAGAGGAGAGAAGTTGAAGGTCAAATCCCAGCTGTGCTGCAGACACATTCCTTTTGGTGGAGATGCCTCAGCGTCCATTTAACTGGCAGATTAAAGCTGCTGTTTGCTCTGATGGTGCAGGAGCCTTTTCACTGCTCAGATGTTCTCCTCTGCCTTGGCTCATTTATGCATACCCACACTCACTGGTGTGTCCATCCATCTACTTTTTTGTGTTATCTCTGCAGCAGCTGTTGCCTTCACTTGCTGTGGTAGAAGCTTGCTATGGTAATAACCTACATGGCTTAAGCAAAATGAAAGTTTTCCCTGAAAATATTTTTTTTTCCCCTACCAAAATGTTCTGAGAAAATCAGTGGCTTCTCTTTCTATTCTTGCAGGAAAACTGCATGATGTGTGGATGACATGGTGCTCTGAGTAGCATCAGGGCTGTGTGTAGCAAAAAGTTGCATAAAACTGCTGACATGATAAATGGCATAAAACAACGAGAATATTGAGCAGGAGTCACTATGGAGGTGAGCTGAGCTCCACTCCTGCACTCCCCACTGCCGTGAGAGCCTGAGCATCAGGTACTGGGAACTGGGGTTTTTTTTCTGATGGCTTCAGCAAAGCCAAACTGATTTGCATCACCTGATTGTATGGCGCTTTCCCATCGGTTCTGTGAAGGCTGACAGTGCGATAATACAATTTGCAAGATGCTGAGAGCAGCCACTGTGCTGTTGGATGGTTCAAAGGCCTCTGCAGGAGGCACTTCCATTCTGAAATGGTGGAAAGAGCGAGAATCCTCTTTTTCTTCTCTCTGCCATGCAGGGGCAAACCTGTGCAGCAAGTAGATGAGAATGGCCAGGTTCTGTCCATGCTGCCCTGGCATGCTGTGAGCACATCCTTCTCTCCAGTGCTCTGTTGTCTCTTTCATACCTAGACATGTCTATGTGTTCCTTACAGCTGCTTCCAGGTTTGCCTGCTGCCACAGTACCCACTGCATTTAGGTTATACTTGCAGTTGTTGCTTCAAAGGAGTATTCAAGCCTGGTGAACACAGTAAATACTTCTTTCTATAGTTCTACTTCGAGGTTGCTTTTGTGTAAACCCCTCTGCATGGCAGTGTACATTTCAGGGGCTGTATGAGGCTCCATACTGGTGCACAAAAGCATTTGTCTGCCACTGACTGTGTGCACCGCCCTTCATTTCTGTCTGACAAAGCACATGGCTAAATTTGCACAGTTTTTGTAGCTTAGGAAAGAATCCTTCTAGTGCTTTTGTGGTTTTCAGCTGGGTTAGTTGAGGTCGCTGGGTGTTTGTCTGTCTAGCTGTCGGTGCTGTTCAGTCATTCCCTGTCTGTGACCAGGCCCACGGCAATGTTCGGTTGTGTTTGCCAAAGCATGTAAGACGTGTATGTGTAATCTGCTCAAATGTGTGCCCATGTGTGTTTGCAGGAAGCTCTGAGGATTTTGCTTCTTCACACTCTGCCATGTCAGTGCTCTCCGTGTGCGTATGTGAGCGTGGCATCCCTGCCCCGTGACTGTAGCACCCTGAAAGAACAGGACGCCAGCCAACTGCTGGCTCACAGTGTGGTGTAGACTACCTGTCACATGGGATTAGCTCTTCTGCTGTAGTTTACTATGACAAGCTCTCCTTTTGGGTGCACAGATCTGGAGCTGAATGCATGCAAAACAGCATTGTGCAAGGTGACAGGCGCTCTGTTTTGTGTATAGTTGGAGTCATGCCTGTTACCCTGTGATGCTGAGTAGGAAATCCTCAGTGAGATCACTTCCAAAAAATGTATTTGTTTAGTTTCTTCTCAGTTGCATAAAACACCATTACATTGGGGTTCTTACAGCACAATCAGTTCCCCTGCTGAATAGGCAATGAAGAAAAGTGAGCAACAAGAACAGTGTTTAATGCCTGGGGGCACTAGTGGGGTTCTGAGGGCTGCAAGAGCCATAGGACTGCAAAGCTGAGGAGCACACTGACAGAACTGGTGGGGAACCTAGGGCTAGAAGAACTGGGACAGGGGGCTGCATGAAAGCACACACAAAGCTGTTGTGGGAAAAGGTCCTTTTGATTTATTGTGGTCCTCCTCAGTTAACAGAACAGTTAAATTCTCCCATACCAGTTAGAACATCCTGCTGACAGTCAAAGCAGTCAACAGGTAAGCCCTGCAAGCTCAGATATGCCTGGGTGTAAACCCTCTCCCTTTCCCCCTGGGCTGCCTCAAGTGACCTATCTGTGATGCAGGAAATGGGCCATTTTATGGTCTAAGATAACCATTTCTGTAAAGGCTGAAAGGCTCACAACCCTTTAGCATTTACAGATCTATTGGCTTTTCCCGTTTTGAACCACAGCACTGGTCTTCACCATTTGGCAATAATTCACTATATTCACTATATATGTTTCTCTTCTCATTGTGTGATCCTCAGAAGGAGAAGGCGAGTGAGAAAGGATTGCTCAGGTTTTTCCTTCAGACATAGACGAGGTAGACATCAGGTTGCAGTTAAGGAATCTGTCTTACATCTGGTTTGCTGTATTTTCCTCTCTCTCTCTCTATTCCTCTCTTCTCCTTCAGGGTGCCTTGAACTTGTCAACATGTAAAGCACTTGGAGCTCTGTGTTTTCCAACAGCACCTATAGATGGGGTGGCCCCTGTCTGGGGAATGACTGCACCGTAGAGGGGGTGGGTTATCAACCAAGTGAAAAGGGGTGGTGTGTAGGTGTGTTTTTACTTCCTTCTGCCTGTGGTGGAAACGTCTGAAAGAGAAATCATATCTCAAGGACATTCTCCACCCACTTTGGAATCACTTAGCCAGCTGGAGAGGAGCTTGAAATATGTCCAGTTCTGCCAAGCCCTGTGATGGGACTTCTATTCATGCTAACAAGACAAGTCACCGTGAAGTACCTGTTTGAGGAGTTTCAGAGATGAGACCCCTTCCCTGCGGCAGAGATGCCTCTTACTCTCTAATCAGCAACTCTCCCAGAGAGGTTGTGCAGTCCATGCTGTCTTTGGGCAAGTTGCCCTCCCCTGAATCTTCTCCACACCCTGTTTTAATTAAACAGCCTAATCTTTAAGTGACCCTGTGCCGTGACGGCTGCTAGAGGACCTGCAGTGTCCAGACATGCATAATTACTCGCTTCAGAGATGCTGTGCTCGGCCATCCAAATGAGGATGTCTTCACCCCTCTTATTTGTAGGTTCCAGTATTTTTTGTCCTGTGGTGCCAGGCCCAACTCCCTGCAAGGGGAATTTTCTCAAGTCTGGCTGTCATTAAAGCTGGTTTCTGCCTGCAGTCCTTTGTGCCATGCTGAGGACTCCTTCCCTTTCTGCCTGCAGCAGCCTTAAGTTCTCTGGTGAGGGTCCACAGTTGCGGGGCTGAGTTCAAGTTACTCCTCTAGTTCAGTGGGGGATTTTGAAGCCCTGGAGGATTTTTTCTCGGCTGGGTGATCCCTGAGTAGAAAGTCAGCAGCCCCACAGCTTGAGGGTACTTTATCTTTCAATGGGGCAGAAGAAGGGGCTGTATTGAATACCTTTGTCAGGGGAGAATTGCAGGTTCCACACAAACGGACTGCTAAGCATATGTCTGTATAAATGTTAGTTTATTAGGCACTGTAGCTCAAGGGCATTTCAAGGACTCATTTAAAACTGAGAGAAAGAGAAAGGCTTTATAGGTGGGAGAAGGAGGAACTGCCATCACACTGCTGTTGAGATGATCTGGTCCTTGCTGGATTCCTACCGCTTCCCATCCACACTGACTGGAATGTGCAGGGAGAAGAGAACTCTGTCTCTTTAATCAGGAAAGTTGAAAAGGCATAAATAAATAAATAACCCCGTTCCCTTAATATTCTAGACTGAGTCTCTATGAAGGGAAAATGAAAGGGGGAGAATGAGAAAATCATAGAGTTTGTCCTGTGCAGCATAAATCTGCCACCACGTCCAGACTTCTAGGTGGTGGGCCTGCACATGAAATGGCCTTATTTACTCTCCCACGATTTTTTAAAGTGTTTTCCTTGCTCAGAGCTGGAGCATTTTTTAAAGACTTCGCTTCTCAGGACTGCTCTGTAGATGGCATCTATGTGTCCTTTTCCAGGAACGGGATCGGCGAGGAACAAGTGGAGTGCCATTGCCATCTGCCGGCAAAGGGCGATGTTGCCGTTCAGCGTTTTTTGGTTTGGTTGGTTGGTTGGGTTTTTTTTTTTTTTATTTTCTGTTTGTTTTCCCAGCTTTAACGCAGGTGGAACGCCGTGAACAGGTGTCCTCCTTGGGTATTTTGGCTGGTGGAGTGTGCATGTGGAGTTTCCAATTTGGATGGCTTGCTTGTACATAGAGATCTCATTGCCCCACATTCTGAAGCAGGGGAAGGGATGCAGCCCTGGCTTGACATTGGCATAGTTGCTGCCATTCCAAGGGATACTGAAAGTCCATCTTGGAGATGCCACAGGGACCACTATGTCCAGGTGGGACAGAAGATGTAGCTTTGCAATGATTCGGGAAAATGAGCTTTGCAACCTCATGCAAAATGTTACAGGAGGGACTGTACCACTCTGCACGGAAGAGTTGGGGTTGTGTGTGAAATAAAGATCCCTCTGAAGTGCTCACACACATCCCTGTCCTCAGCAAGCTGAGTAGGCCTCATCTACTATAACACCTGTGCATTCAGTGTTGTATGAAAGGGTTTCTCTACCCAGCTTCAGTCAGTTGCCTTTGCCCTTGCAGAGGAGCAGTACAGAGCAGTACACCAGTGCTCTTCTGTCTTTGCAGTGTTCCCAGAGCAGTGCTGACCTTTCCCCACTTGCACCAGGTGAGAAGGTATGAAAGGATCAACCCTGGCTCTTCTAGTCCAAGAAAAATGAAGGTACAGTTGATGTCCTTCCTCACAGTGCTGTGTGAATCTTCATTTTTATCTTTGGAGGGGAAACAGAGGTAAGGGAAGCACCCAGAATGGCACAGCAACTTGTCACAGCCAGGAGTGTAACTTTGAGCTGTCTTTTCTCATGGGTGCATTTACTTAAATAGATCCAGGTGTTAGTGAAAGTTGAGGGCACCTGGATCTCCATCCCCTCTCTTAAAAGCTCTAAGCTCTTTGCATTGACTGTGGATGATTACACTGGAGGCAGGTATTTGATCCTGAGATAGGAACAAGTAAGGTCCATGAGGCACATAGAGGATGCATGTGAACTACTCCTTTACAGCTTCAGAAGTGGTCATGGTGGTGAGGGGGAGAAGTGGAATTATGGAGGGGAAGGACTGCTTAGTTTCATGAAAAATACTCCATGTCAAGGCCATTAGTGTAAATTTGATGAAAATTTTCTGAGAAAACTTTCCCTCCCTCTGATGTAGAGAAGACAACAGAACAGTACACTAAACAGCGTGCTGAAAACAAAAAGCATCATCTGTGTCCCTGCTCACCTTTTCCTCTTCTTTCGTACTCTTTTCCACACGTATGTTCTGATAATCTTTGCTTTATTTCACCACAGCCTCAAAGCACGTCTCAAAAAACTCCATCTTTCTCTGAGAAGCAATTCTTACTTTCTGGCTATTCCTAACCCCCAGCCAGTCAAGACTATGCTAGAACCTAACTCCAGGTGTGTCTTCTTCTGTTGAAAGCCATCTCTGTCTTCACAAGCCAGTGGGCAGAGAGCAACCCAGCTGTATAACACCTCTCTATCTATAAAGCAACTTGGGACAAAAAGCTCTAGGTGAGTAGGAGTTTGGGATGGGAGGACATGGAGAAGGAGCCAGAAGCATCAGGGAACATCCACACTAAGCTGAGCAGAAAAGGACAGGATGTGTGTGGGATGGCATCTGGGGCTGGTGAGTCACAGGTACACCTACATGGACCACACAGAATTTAAGGCTGAGTTAAAGTTAAGAGTTTCCTGAGGGAGATAGGGGCTTCTTTGTGAGAAATTACCTATGCTGTAGATAAAGACTGAACCACATTTTTAATAGTTTTTAGCACGGAGGGACTACATTCTCTTCCATTTTTTCTGTCCTGAGCTCTGACCATCATTAGCTCAGCACATTCCCAATCAGCTTCCCCATCCCCAGTGCTCCCCATATGCTTCAGGCAGAGCATCGCAAGCAGAAGCACTTTTCTGTAAGCTCTGACAAGGAAAGCCAAAGAGCAAGGATGTGGAAATTGCCTGGGGAAATGGAAAAAGAAAGATAAAGGAATGGGGCAGAACAGCTGGCTAGGGTAGGGAATTGGAAATCATGTGGTCTGGATTTCTTTTTCCTGTTTTGCATTTGATTGTGAATGGTTTCATAGTCACCCATAGCTGAATTTTTATTGCCCATCACAGAGGATAAAATTCATGCACTTTCAGTCTTGACCTCTTCACGTTACAATGTAGGAAGCTGCAAAACATTTTCCAAATACTGGTTTGTTTTGTAAAGCCCTTTAGAGGATACTCTTAAATTTAAGTAACAGCAACATTTGAAGCTGTATCTGTTCCCTGTGCTGCGGCCAACAGAGAGCAGCACAGTTACACACATCATGCACCGTCCTCAATCCAGCCCAGTGCACAGTGCTCCCTGTGACTGCTCATCCACCTGGTACTGGTCTCCCCAGCCATGCTTTTCGTAGTGGGTGCCAGAGTGAGTCCCAAGAGCTGCACCCACTGTCCCCTCTGTGCCAGAGAGACGTGCTGGCCCCAGCCGCGGGCATCTCCCAGAGAGGAGTCCTGCACGAGCAGCCAACTGCCTATTTGCTGAGGGAAGCTCTGCTTCCAAGAGGGAATTTGACTGCTCCAGGACCAGTAGGGTAGGATGAAGAAGGGGAGACACTTTTCTGTTGTTGCAGGGTATATTGCTCATCTACCAGGTTGATCTTGCTGGTGGCTACTACCATGAGTAGCCACTGAGGATACTGCTGTCTGCAATCTGTGAGTAGGCCAGCCACAAGACTTCCCTTCTGCTGGCAGGAAGCTGTACAAGCAACACAGGGATGGCTAGGATGAGCCTGAACCTGCTTGCAATGGGAAGCAGGATTCCCAAGGCCCATAGCACCTGAATGTAAACACAACATTGAGAGGATCAATCCCAGAAGATGGGCTGAAAACACAGGCCCTGCATGGGGCAGTACCTGCACATTTCCTCCTGGGCTGGCAGGTTGATGTGGCTGTGGTGTGGAAATGCTATGCTAGAGCAGGTGCTCAATGCAGGAATTTATCTTGGTCTAGTGAACTGACAGGAGACTTTGAGAGGCTGGGTACCAGCCACTGCAGCATCCTGCGTCAAGTGGGAAGACAGCTCAGGAACTTTCTGTCACGGAGGTAATGTTGGCCCAGTGGGAATAGCAGCATTAGCAGACCATTGTTAGCAATGCCAAGTTGAGCTTTCCCTAAGACTTGGGCTGGAAACAGTGATAATAACCTTCAAAGCTTGCTTGTTGGTTTGCTTTAAACAAACTTGGCAGCAGCCTGTGAAAATGTTTGCCATCTCTTGTATTAGGGAGTTAAGCTAGGTAGCATGAGGCTTTGTTCTGTCATGTATTTCCCATCTGATAGAAGTCAGTCTGGGCTTCAAGCCCATTTGCAAAATGGGGGTGCCAGCACTGACCGAGCTCTTCAAGAGTGTTGAGTGGATGAAGAGGTGGGAGTATGGGTGCTTGGATACCTGGGTGACTGAAAGGTAGGGGATCATGGCAGAAAGGCCTAAGGAGGGAAGGGGAAGAATGCTGGTCAGATGGTGGTACACTCTTTCTCGACCTTTGTGGTAAATCAGGTCAGATCTCCTGACTTGTGACCTGTCAGGTGGATGTCTGAGAATTGCCTTATCAGGCTCTGGTTTTGAGGGAACATAACTTTGCTGATACATTATTGTGCCACACCTCATTTGCTGGTGTTAGTGACTACAGCCGTGCTAATGCCTCTTCCCTGTCTGTAAAGGTTGGGATGGGCAGGATCCACTTCCAAAGTAACAAATTCTCCCTTGTGACTGCAGGCACAGCCTCGACAGGGAAACGGGCTGTGTCACTCTCTGCTAACACACACACACACACACACACACACACACACACACACACACACACACACACACAGAGGCCACAGAGAATTAGCCAGATGGTTTCACTTGAAAAAATCAAAAGCACAAAGCCATCTGCTCTCCTGTTCTGGGGATCATGAACTTGACTTCTTGTCTACTGCTATAAATTGATCTCACAGAGTGCAGGCAATGTATGTATGCCCCCAGTTTAGAAATCACTAGGCCTGATGGGGGCAAGAGGACTGGAAACATCTCCATCACTTAAGTTTCCTGTGGCCAGACGTTCCCAGCATGTGTTGCAGTAACCCTTCCACTGCGAGACAAATGCCAACCAAATAGCTATTAGTAGTGAAAGGCAGGAGCTGCGCAAGGCTACGGAATGCCCAGCTGCCTGGAGCCTGTGTGACAGCAGAGGGAGTGCTCACATCGCTCTTGGAAGAGGGATAGGCTGCTGCTCTTTCCAAACAGGTACAAGGGAGAGGGCGCTGCTTAGGGGATGAGTTAGACACTCCTGGAAAAAGAAATCCAGTCCTTGAGCAGTCCCTGAGATGCTCGTATATTAGAGGTGACAGGGGAATGACATTGTCACAGCAAGCAAAGGGACCACCCCAAAAATGAAGATGAGGTGTTTGCCTAGTCGGCACAGAGAGGAGGACAGTACCTATAGAGCATATACTGGAAAGGCACCCTGGACAAAAAGTTAGTGTTTAGGGCAACCCTGAACAGGGAGTAAATAGAGCTTAAAAGCCAAAATCCTTCCTTCAGCACTGGTTTGAACGTTCAGTTTGGACCTGATTTTGTTCTACCCCTTTTGAGTTTGATTTGTGTGATTATCTCAGGAAAGAAGTCCCCTGGCTGAAACTGTTGTAGAAAATGTGGCAATCAATTCAGCATTGCAAACTAATGTTCAGTTTGTACTATTAGTGCATAATTGTTTAGTTAGGTGTTGCCAGCACTCATGTTTCGTTGTGAGGCTTGCTGTATTCACTGTTTGTGTGAAAGCATTGCTGTTGAAGTTAAGATTTTTTTTTTTTTTCATCAAAGCAGCATGTTTCTGGCCCTTGTGCTTTTGATGGAGAAAATGGACCTGAAAGGTTAAAAAGCAAGGGGACTAATGAAAAGAACATAACATTTATTACTTGGAAAAAACCACAAAGCCTCATGATTTTTAACTTTGAGGGCCTGCGTCCTGACTTTTTTGTACTGCAATTTTGGTAATATGGCCCAGAGAAAACACATTGTGAATTGTGTTGGTTTCCTAGGAAGTTAAGTGCTCTAGGAGTTGCGTTCATCCATTCAAGATTTTGCAAACTTACCACTTGTATTCAAGAAAGATAGTTGTAAAATTTCAACTGCTAACAAGGAAATTGAAAATGAAAGATAGTTTCTTAAGAAAAAAACAAACAAGATCTATCAAGACAAGCCCTGTTCAACAAAAGCTTTAAAGCAGAAGCTTACTTTTATGCAAAGAATTTGTCCTTTTATGCAAAGAAATAATCCTGCTGACTTCAGTGAATTGTGTTGTGTTTATACCCAAATGATTCTGAAGAGAAAATAGGCTGGAGGAAACGAAACTGGGAAGCGCCAGTGGACAGTTCATGAATTGGAGAAGGTAGAATTAAGCTAATAAATGATTCATTCAGAATTGTTTACCCAGCTTTAGCTAGCATCAGGAGGGAAAGAATGCAAATGGGGCTGATTATCCAGATTCACTTTGTGTCAGTGAGTTGTTCTTGGCTCGGGAACTCTTCCTATAAAGGGAACAGTTGAACACTCCATCATTTGAGAACATTTATCACAGAATTGGACAAAAGTCTGAGAATGCACTGCAGGAAATCCTCATGGCAGAGCAAAAGGCTGAATTCCCCAGGTGCTCTCCTTATCTGCTACGATGCCTTAGTGTTGTTAACCATGCAGATTACTGGCAGAATTGCCTGAATGGAATTGCACTGAGGGAATTCTCCCATAAGAGTTGAACACAATAAGGGTTGCTAATAAAGGTACAGCAAAATCCTTGTCAAATAGCTAACTCTTTCTTGAAGAAAAGAAAAAAAAAACAAAGTAAGCTAAACTAAAAATATCTAGTTGATTCCCTGAAAAATCCTTACCCAGCTCTGCCTCAAATGAGGATTTTGGGTGCTGGATACACCCACCAGTTCTAGAGACAAGCTGCAGGAATCCCAAGGCAAACCCCACACTGATGGTACCACTCAAGACCAGCAGAATTTCCTGTTCCTCAGTGCCACTTAACAAGCAGCCCACGCCAGGCAGTACAGGGACACAGCAGAGCAGCAGGCAGGCCTGGCTGTTTTGTAAGCTGTGGCAAACAAGGGCTGTTAGTCAAATAGAGGACAGAGTAATCTCTTTGCGTGTGAGATACCTTTAATTAGGGTGCCTTCCTTGAAAACTGGTTTATCTGACAGTGACATAGCACAAAGTCTAATGGGAGTCAAAATTACGAGTTGAGAGTATGCAGCAATGCTTGTAACAGCTTCCTGGCTGGGGCTTGGGGTAGAGGAGGAAAAGCCCCGCGTGGTAACGAAATTCTTTTCAGACCCTCTTGTGACATAATGGAGGAGAGGGTCTGGGGGGACATGGACCTTGAACTTCTGGGAGTTCAGAATAGGTTGGAAAAATGGCTTTCAGGAATGATTTTAATGTGGCCGATGCTTTCGGGAGGCAGGGGTTGGCTAGGTGATTCGGCAGGGATCTTTCAACTTTACTCCATGCCATTTTAGTAGTGTCCTTTGTGGGGCACTGGTGTGTAATACCCATTGACTTGTAATTGCAAATGGTTAAGGACTGCGTTACAGATGGCCCTTCTCGGCATCATTTTGGGACACAAGGGCTAATGATGTTGTAGGAGGAATGACAGCCTCTCACTCATTAACCCTGCTGCCTTCAGCACCTTAAGTTGTCTTTGGAGGTCTCCCATCCAAGAATCCATGTTAATGCTGCCCTGGAAGAAAGAAGGAGATTTATGGTAGTTTGCAAGCCTGAGAGAAGACATCATGACTAACAAGCTAATTAGCTCCTCAACAGCTGATAGACAAATGGAGAGGAAGACTCTCTCTGTAACCTGCAGCCTCACATTTTACGCATCGTGAGGTGGCAGCTTGTCTGCAGGGGCCAGCAGTTTGACAGGAGAGCAGCTTCCAGTGCCTCTGCTTCCCTCTGACACCCCACGGTGGCACAGAGCACCCTGTGCCATGCAGGGGACGCTGCAGTGGCAGCGGTCACTCCCAGGGTGTCCTTTCAAACAAGGTGTCTGAGGTGTACGGAAGGCAGCGTCTGGAGCCAGGGTGAAGCTGGTGGAGGAGGGAGTGCTGAGGAGCACTTTGTGCCCTACATTCCTCGAGGCTCCTGCAGTCCAGGCTTTAAAGAGAAAGGGAGCAGCTCACCCCACCTCCATCTATGTGAAATAGACGGAACATAAGAAATGTTTTAAATAATTGAGTAATGAAATGAATATATTAATGCTGAGAGAGTGAGAGAGGGCTGCTGGGCTGGACTTATTCAGCCAAACAGCCCCTGACAAGCCAGGAAAGAAGCAGGGTCAGCATTTATTCCTCTGGAGGGGATTGAAGGCAGGGTACTGTGTTCAGCGGCTCTCTACAGAGCTTTTCTTTCCTCCTCCTATTTCTTTGTTCAGTGATTCCACCTGCCTTGCTTTCTTTAGGGAGTCTTCTCTGTCTCACTGTCATTCTTTGCTGTCTCTAGGTCTTCCTTCTCATCTTTTTTTCTCTTGCACCATCCTTTTGCATCCTTAGCTTCCCATGGTTCTATGATGTTTAATCCTCCAAAACACAGGCAGAGTGCTCGGAGAGCGTATATCCATCTTCAAGACATGCACCCACCCTAATCCTGTACCCACTTTATTTCTTAGAAGCATTTAATTACAGGTGAGTTTCGTCTACTCTCCAGATACTCCACCTCTCATTCAGGAGACAAGTAAACATCGTAACATCAAATGCAATACATTCCTAAAAACACCTGGATGGCTGACAGCTGAGGCTGGCAGTCAGAACCATCAATTTGCTGATGTAGGAATGCAACTGCAGAAGTGAGTTAGGTTTGGTAAGTCAGGCAATAAATGGCACAGGAGTTGGTATTAAGAACAGTTGAATTCTAGTTCTAGTGAAAAATGTGCCATGATGGAGCTGGCCACAAGCAGCTGTTGCACATCATTCATTACACCCAGCTCTGCCAGTCCCCCTCCCTCCATTGCAGTTGTCCCCCTTCCGTCCTCACCATCCCCCCAGCTCTCCCAAATTTGGGCTTCCCACACCAGCTTTGCAGTGCCCCCCCTTCTCCAGCTTTGCAGTTCCCCCCCTTCTCCATGGCTTCCCTGCAGCCCTCTCCCCTCTCCCTGCTACTTAAGGACTTAATTCCTGTTTGTGAAGGCTGCCAACGTTGCTGATGCATGCAGAGGTTTGTCAAAACGATCATTCAATTCCAGAACATTACAGGAAAACCTGCTGATTCCATCAGCTGTAACCTGAGTCATATTTCAGATCCCGAATCCAAAGTAGGTAAGGAATCATCCAGCCATTTTTTGTTTGTAAATTTAAATGAAAATCATTTAGTTAGTGGCTATGCCTGCTAGAACACTTTTTTTTTTTTTTTTTTTTTTTTTTTTTTTTTTTTTTTTCTTTTTCTCCTTCCTACATATTTCTGTTCTAATTATTTTGGGAGCAGAACCTTCAGAGATCTTGTAGTCCTGACTCTTGTAGTCATTAGGGCCCTGTCACCTAGGCTAAACAGAGACATTATGCTTTTGCTGTGTTTTACTGAATGTGCACGTTTGGGAGCTTTTTCTTGAAATGTTAAAATGGAATGTACAGAGTATGAATTAGGAATGGGTTCAGGAGCGTGTGAGAAGGGAGTGATGAGCTGAGAGAAGCCAGCAGCTGGAGGGGCTACTGCATGTGCTAGAAACAGATTTTCCTCTTGTGATTATGAGAAGACTCCACAGGTCTATATATGTAGGGTACCCTGTAGGAAAACAAAACAAAACCAAAAACAACAAACACATAAAATATACAAAATACTTACTTAAAAAGTACCTATGGAAGAGGAGCCTGTGGTATGATCATAGAAGCAGCTGGTGGGGAGAGGAGAAGCGGATGGAGAGAGACAGATGATTTCTTGGGTGCAGCATGCAGGGACAGGTGGGGAAGAGGAAAGCACACGGAGTTTAAAAGTGGCAGCTCTCTCCTTCATCTGGGAAGTTATTTCTTATGCAGAGTGAATGTAACCCTCCAATGTGTCTTCCAGTTAGTGACACCCAGGAAATGTTTTATGGATGAGGCTCCATCACCTGTTGGCATGAAAAGGAGAAGGCAGAGCCACTGGTGATGGATGATCACTTGGAAACTGCACTGTGTCCTCTACACCCTCTGCCTCTCTCTCCATGCCTCTTTATCATGCATCATTGCAGTAGCATCCACCTGAGGCTGCCAGGAAACTCCCAGTTCCCAGCTTCTCTCCCTCTTAACTTCCCAGATGTTCTGATATACTTCCCCTTCTCTGAAACTGCTCTTCTAAGTCAGAGATGTTGTCACCTAAATGGACGAACCATTCTCATTTCTGTAGGTGACAGCAAGAGGGAGAATTCCTCTCTGAAGACATTGTATAGAACATCTTGCATGTTAACCCTTCTTCACTCAGTGTGCATCCTGGTGCAAGTCAGGTGGTTTTGTGACATAGGGGAAAAGGAGCAGGATTTTGCAGCTTTACAGTTTTATTTTGGATTGTAGCAGGTATGTACTGCTGATTGGAAACCTTTGTGTGCAGTACTTTTCTTGGTGTAGGTTTGTTTTTGTTGGGTTTTTTTCCCAAATTACCATCCTTCTCTGCATCTCTCTTCTCACTAGAAAGTGCAGTTGCTAATGCTGTGGGAAATGGCAGATAATTCCCACAGTGAGGACTGGAAAGCCTGGCTCACAAATCAGGTTATGATCAGAGACTAAGCATGGAGACAGAGGGTTTTAGAGGTGGTTGGCCAATCCAGTGATAGTACTTGTTTGCTGAGCAGACTGTAGATTCAAGCACTTGTCAGAATCCCATTTAATAGAAGTAATTTTGCTGATACATTTGAAAAACAAAGATAGAGCCTAAGTACTGGCTAATGTCTGGCATGTCTGTTCTTGGATAGTGCAGTCTCAGTTAAGCCTGCCTATTCAATCCCTGGCCATCAGGTCCTCCCTTCTGTGAATGCCAAGCCCAGTTTGCAGAAGCAGGTCTCTCCCTGCGAGCTGTGTTATTTCCATGCCAACCCTTCCTCTCTTCCTGAGTCCCTGAGGCCCATCTTTGTTTCTGCTTCCTGCAGGAGGTCTTGTGTTAGTTCCACATTAATCAGTAGGCACTTCACTTCAGTGCATCACTTAATCTAATCTAGGTGGTACCCAGGCTTTCCCATCTTTTCTACTTGTCTGTAATCAGGAGGGTTATTTCTGCGCGTGGGAGTCCCAGAAAAGCACAGTAGTGGTGGTACACTGCCCACGGACAGCAAAACCCGTTTTTCAAGCACACAATTCTGGCTCCTGCTATGGTGGCAATGGTAGCATAGCCAAGCACCTCCAAACTGTGTTTTTTAGCAGCCTCCTGAGGGTTTCCTTCCCTAGTTTAAGTCAGAGGAATTCAGACGATGCTGAGGGAATTGAGCTGTGCCTGCGCCGCATCTAAAGGCAGGGAGTGTAATAACACTGGGCTCACACTGTCTTGAGCACCTGCCCGACTCCCATCCATTCCGCACACAAATGTGCGCATACGGGGCACATCCAGAGGTCTGCGAGCAGCGGGAGATGGATGGTGAGGAGCCTTGCGGTGGCACTTCCCCACCCCGAACACCAGGATTTGTCCTGATTTCCGCCGAGCTGGGGATACGGGCTAATAATGGGTCCTCAGGAGCGACTCGCCTCCCCTGTGTGGATTTTCCCTCCTCCCCCTTCCTTCGCCTGAGTGTTTAGCTCTGAAAAGAATAATTTATCAAATCATTTTTATTCAGCTTTGGAGGAGGAAGAAGAAGGATGGTAGGAGAAAAAAGGGCCCTTTGCTGTTTTAATTGCTTTGCGGCGTACTTGTGAGAGTGGAGCCGGGCTTATCAAAGCTGGCACAGCTGAGTCCCTGCCTTTCGCTAATGAGAGCTGCCACGTGAGCAGCCAGGCTCCTCCGATGGACCAGATAGTGCATCCAACCAGGCAGGGACTCGAACATTTAGCAAGTTAATTTAAACGGGGAGATGGAAACTTTAAACAGGAAGCTGGGGGAGATGGTTTTACAAGGACTTTGGAATCGAATTAAGGGGGTTATTTATTGTAAGAACCAAAACAAAATGAGACGCGCAGCCTGAGATGTTGTTTGGCTTGATTCTTTTTTTTTTTTTTTCTTTCTGATGATTCATTTCTGAGTAAGGTGTCAGGGTCTAGGAAGAAGGAGGTTATATTTTTTTCCTTGACTGAATGAATCTCAAGGAACCAGCTGAATTCCTGGAGATCATTCATTTCCTCTTTGTGCCTGAGGGTGTCTTTTAAGAACAGAGCTGTGTGCTGCAGTGACTCCAGAGTGCTGCCTTGGAGGGCAGTGAGATTGGCCACAGGGTTGTGAGCACTATGGTTCTTGGGCCAGAGAGCTGCTGAAATTGGTGGTCACCAGGTGCTGGCTACTCCTTTGGGAAGGGTTTCCAGGGTGCTCTGCAAACTGCCTGGCTTTGCACTGCTCAGACTGGGCTCCCCTGCAGCCGCCAAGGCTCTGCTGCTGTTCACTGCCCAAGCAGCTCTGCAGCACCACTGGAGCAACCGCAGGCGTCCATGTCTGCCAAGTTCTAACCCCTTGCCACAATTTCCTTTCATTTCTGCTCAGTTTAGACCCACTGTAAGGCATGTTGTGAAAGGTGATCATTTATAGCAGCTGCCAATGTTCTCAGGTTATATCACAACATCTCCAGTTATTTAGGGCTCGAATCCCCACACAGCTTTGCTATTGCATTTCAGCTGTGCCTTTCAGGACATCAAGTAGCTGATCTTCACGTGTCTGTACCAAAAAGCCACTTTCAACACAGATGCCACATCTTGAGCAACCTGCACTAAAACCAGTTATCCCTTTATTGAATCAGATGTTGGATCAGGATCCTTTGGTCCTTTCTCACTTGATTTTTTGATTTTTTTTTTTGTTTTATTATTTGGGGAGGAGTCTAGTATAGCCCTGATATACCCCTGAATGAACTGTATCCTAGGCTGCTACCCATCAAAGAGGTGACTTATCCCCAGCACCGGGTTCAGCTCAGTGATAGAAATAAAGGAAATCTAGGCTGTGAAGGAGGAGATTAATATCTCATATCTTTTTCAATAAATTTGATCATGTCTCTTCTGGCTGTCATCACAGTTAGATTTCAATTTTTTAATTAAAAACTCCATAGCTAAAATTACTGTAATACAGTAAAAATGAGGACTGAATTCTACCTATTTGTCAGTTTCCTCATATGGAGAAACAATGTCGCCTCTTTTAAATATCAAACGTGAATAAAATATGCTGGGTTTTTCTTTTTTTATCTTAACTTAAAAAAATAGTTTCATAAAAAGCTCTCTTGAAAGCAATGATGGGACAATCTATTATTAAAAGAAACAAATCAATATTAATGCAATTTGATGGCTGAGATTTGCTTGAGTAGTATTTTATATTCATGTGTATGCTGTTAACTCTGCCTTATTAGATATGTGCAACATGGGTGAGTTAAGGTTGCTGTGGGAACCATCATTTTTTAAATTTCCTGACTTTAATGCAGGTAAAGTCAACCCAAGCTACCTTGCATTATTATCATGTAATTTCTTTGATTGAGGAAAGAGTGTTGGAGTATTTTATTGTCTGTGTCCCTGCATTCAACTGCATGTTCAACCAAAATGAGTCAGATTCCTAGCCCCTCACTAAAGAATTAGAGCAGTAGGACTGGAGCTTGCTTTCAGGAAAGAGCAACATCTCCGAATTCCACCACAGTCTACAAGCTTTAGGTCTTTCTCTATCGTGTACTGCTCTCCAGGTGCTTGTGTGTGCCCTGTGACAGTGGCATGCACGCCCATCCTGTCATGCAGCACACATCCAGGAGGTAAAAATAGATGGTCTGAGATTTAGTGCTTTAGGCAAGCTTTTTTCTCTGATGTGACCCTTCCAGATACACAGGGGTGCATAAGAAAAGACTGAAATGACAAAATCATATGTAGGCTAACGCCACAAATTCTTCTAGTTCTGTCCCTCTGCCCTTCTTCCTTCTTGACATGTTCTGATACTCTGGGCACATCACAAAGTGAATGAGATGCTGGTTTGAGATTTCACCATGCTTTTTGCAGTTAAAATATGTTTTCCTTGTACTGTGCCTACTCCTAAGCATCAGGCAACTTGAGAATTTCCACCTGTTATTCAGAATGAGGGAAATTGCCTATTACTAAATATCTGCAACTTACACACAAATGCCTGTAGCCGTGTTGGCTGCAGGCTTTTTATAGTCAATGGAGACATAGCCAGGATTAGGAAGCAGTTTATCTGATGTTTCCACAATAGGAGGGGATGATAATCAGGCTTTGGAAGTCCATATCAAGCGTTAGGAATGTGGACTAACTGAAGTGGATCCTCCTGCATTTAACATGACCAAATTTAGCCCTAGTATATCTACAGGTAACTAGCAGTAATATACAGAGATATCCAGCCAAGACAAAAACAACCTGTGTGCTAGCCTAGTGTATTGCTTGGCTACCTAACCCTGAAGAGAAAAAAACCTCCATGAGCATACCTGGGGTGTTTTGCTAAGAAGACATTGCTTCTAGTATGAAAATTGGCTTGCAGATCTTGGCAAAGCTCTGCTTTATGCCACAGAGACATAGCCTCAGAATTGTCTCTTTTAAGATAAATAACAACAATCCATGTTGCAGAAAGCTTCAGGCCAGTTACTCTCCTCCTTTCAGTCCAGAGAAGAAAATTCCTTGGTATTTAAGTAGTTAATGAAAGTTAAGCCTTCTAGTAAGGGGACAGAAAAAAATACCATGTGACTGAGATGGCCAATTAGACATTATGAATATTCAAAATCCTCTAATCGAATGAAAGCTCATTACAAACACCCAGACTGAAATTTGCCCATGTAAAATATTCATTGAACAATTTTGCATAAATAAATAATAAACAATAATAAATGCATAAAAGTTTGTTCATAGACGCATCTATCAGCAGGGGAAAAAAAAAAAGACAGAATCTGCTAAATAAATTGTATGTAATGAGTAATCTGCCCACTGCTTGTTTTGAGCTCTCCCATGGTAGGTCTGCTGTGGAGATCTGACATGAGCATCTCTCTTCTGGGAGGGATGTGAAATAGGGCTGCTTGGAGTAGATAAAACACCGAGGTACCCCGATGTTAAGGGAGCAGGGTGTCTAAGATCGGGACTTAGCTTATCACAGATGTAACAGGGTCTGAGAGTTTTCTGAACATGTGAGCTGAAGAAAATTACTGGATTTGAAGAAGATTCAAACCAGTTGCCATTTAAGCACAAGAGCATTTCCATTTACGAGCTTCCTTGCGTGTCCAGCCAACTGAGGTTTACAAAACTCCTCCTGACACAAAGGATGTGTTCAGTTTCACAAGTCATTGTAGGGTGATGCAGAGGGAGAACAAAGTTAAAACTATTGTGTGCATGCGTGTTAGAGATGCAAGGGAATGAGTTTTGCTGGACACATGCAAACAGGCTGCACACAAACAGAAAAAGGTCAGAGCTGTCCCAGAGCTGCATATGGAATCACTGCAAATGACTGCATGTGCCTTGCCTGCCTGTTTGGTTGATAGCACCGGGGAAGGGGACTGGAAGAGAAATCAAAGGGCTGCTCCAATAAAATGTGAAAACCAAAAACCACAGTTGTTAGGAAAGAAATACCAGGCAAGAGTACTAAGCTGTAATTGGAGATGGTTACGAGTGAAAAGGTCTTATTCCTCATCCAGTCTCAAATCACACTGTATTGGGGCCCATCTGTGGAGAATCTGGCTCTTAGGAATCTGTGAGACAGCCTGACCTGTTAAGTGTGAGCTGTTCCTCAGGGTAGGAACCACCATTTTTGTGGTTTGTTTACGCAGACAGTAGCAGAAAAGCAACCCATTCTCCAGCTATGCCCCATCAAAAGAGCAATGAATGGGACATTTGTATATGCCTCCTGGCAGGTGGAGAAGGGGCATGAGAAGTCAGATTGCCCCCTACTTTCATTCTGTAAAAGTCATCACTCACCCATGGTAAACTTTTGCACAACCCCTTCCCCCACATAGTAATTACCTGACAAGTATCCCAAGTATCCACCTGCACAGCAAATTACATGGCAACTTTCCTGTAACTACACCATAGTGACGTGGTCCTTCATGCTGCCAGATAATTAGAATCTGAAAGAGTTTTGTAAAGGTTAGTTTATGTGAGACTGATCATAACCTCTTTGCCTACCCTGAGCTCAGGATTTCCACTTTCAAATACGGGACTTGTGCTCTTCTCTGGGTGTCACCTGTCCCACTTCACCCTTGGGAGAGGTTTGCTGTCTCTATAGATCAGGGTAGAGAAGGCAGCTGGGGCTGGGTAGGTTTTTGTCTGTTGGCAACCCCCATGTGCCCAGTCCCCAGAAGATAAATGTGTGATGCTGTCACAACCACAGGAGTCTAATAGGAGGCTCCCTAAAATCTGTGGTCCCCAGGAGTTCAGCTTAGAGCTGCACTGGCCCCTTGCATTCTCCCTGGAGGACTAACCACGGTAAGCTGCCCTCCCCATTCTCCCCGACAGAGGTAATCACTGCTCTCTGCTGACCAGCCAGTATGGGACAATTAACGTTGGAAAAGAAAAGAAAGAAACAAAACCAGCCCTAATCCTTATGCCTCCCTTCTCACCCACCAGTGAAATCTCACATGGGGATTTTCTATTAAAGGGGGTAATCATGTGTGTTTCAGTCTGGAGTCTGAGCTTTCCTGGCTGGATTTTGCTCTGTCAGAGCTTTTCTAGCTGGTTGCAAATCCCTACCTTGTTATCACAAGACAGTTAACTATCTAATCACACAGTTTTATTGCATGCTTAGCCCTGAAACACACCGCACTGCCAGATGCTATAACAGACTGTATTAGGGAAATAATAACAAGGCAATTCAGAAGGCTTGTCTCATAGCTGCCGGGTAATTTAGTGACCAGGCTGTTCTGTAATTTTGTTGTCACTGTGGCTCTGTGGGTTTGGCTGGGAAGAACTGTGTCAGCATGTGCTGTTTGCTGTGACAGACTGCATGTTGTAGAGCAGCATCACATGGGAAGGACTGGTACATGTACCAATTAAGGGAGTCTGCTTGTTTCTGTTTATGGTTAGTCAGGGTGAACCTCTGTGAGGGGACTCGTATTTTCTGACTGGTTAATCGGAAAGGCCAAACACAAAAATGGCAGCAGAGGCTTATTCTGCTCCTTACTCTCTGGAATTGGTCTCTTCAGGGGAGGGAGTCAAGATGAACAGTGTGAGGATAGTGGAAAATACAGGATGGGAACTGTTTATCTGGTCAGGGCAAAAATTTACCCCCTGGGGCTCTGTGTGATTAGCACTTCTGCAAGTACCGGGATTTGTTGAGAAGAAGAAGACAGGGCATATATTAAACCATCTGTTTCCTTCTTGCAGTACACTGCAGGACTGGAACAGAGATTACTGTGTCTCCTTGTTCATCACTATGTAACCATGAGAGATGGGAGATTGAGTACTGTCAAGAGACATTTAAAGACAAGTGACATTCAGCAGGAGCCTTAGTAAATTCATATTTATTAGCAAAGGAGATAGCAGTGTGCAAGAGATGTGCAAGCAAGACATTTTCATTCCATCAGTCCTTGTCTTTGTGCTCTGTGGCTCAGCATGAGCTCAGACATGGCCATCAGCTATCTCTGTCTGTCTGGGCAGGATTTGGATTTGAACCATCCTTCTTCTCCTCCCAACCAAGACTGATTCCTTCTCTCCCAGTAGCAGCACCACACAGACCAAGCCTGAGCAGTACTGTAAGGCACCTGAAGGTGAGGATGGTAAATGGAGTGTTCAGGCTCAAGGGTAGCTTGAGTCTTCAGCTAGCATGATGGTATTAGTGTGCCTCCTGGGGACCTGTGCAAATGGAGTGGAGGAGAGGCATTTCACGTAGGAAGAACAGGAAAGCAAAATGTGTATGTGGCAATGTGACAGCAAACCTGAATTTGTGAGAGGATGCATGCATGTGGTGGTACATGAGGGTGTGGGACTGGGCAGCTGTGTGGAAGTAGGTGTGAGTGAGGCAGGCATGGAATGTAAATTTGATACTGTGCAGGGACACAGAGGCTGTACAAATCCTGTGTTTCTCCCTGGAGCCCAGGAGTTAATCTAAAAAAGCTTATACTTCTGGGAGCTGGGGCAAATGTAGGTAAGTGGGTACCTACCCACTGCAGCCTGGTCCTGCATGAGATAAAGGTAACATTGAGAAAAGATGCAGGTGCTGCTAACAGCTCATCAATCTCAGTGACTTTTGAGGGTTTTTTCCATCTCTGAGTTTTAGCGACAGGGAAGGAGGGGGGCATCATTCTGGAGACTGTTGTTCCTCAAGGGCTGTTCCATTGCACAGTGTAAAGGAACACAAAGCAGCCTAAATGTGAGGTGCACGTTGAAAACAAAACCAATGGCATCAGCTGGGGCCTTTGACCAAAGAGACTGTTAGGAAGAATTTTATTCAGGCAGGTAGATGGGAATGGCTTTATTAAAGATCTGAAGAGATGGCTTGAGCTGCCTGGGTAAATCCATTTCACTGAGAACTGAGGTCGATGGCATAACTCCCCCTCACTCTCCCGTGATTCATGAGGGAAAGCTGAGCTCTAATGCCTTTTATGAAAGATGGTGGTTGTTTGCTTAAAAAGAGTTATGTGGGCCTGTTCGGGCCTTTCTGATGTCTCACCTTCTTGTGGGATGTGTACTGGACAGTCTCCTCTTGTGGGATAAAGCCTTTTTTCCTCTCATATGAGCTGAGTGGTCAAACCTAGGAACAAAAAATGCCAACACACCTTTACAGTGTCTACCAGCTCAGGCAGCAGCACATAGGAGTCAGCAGAGTCTCAGCCCCCCTGCTGAGCAGAAGGCAGGAAAAAAGCAGAGGGGAATATGTTCAAAGTGACTACTAATACAAGGAGCAGTTCCCTCAGCTTTATTGAGCAGCCCTGAAAGAAGCATCTGCTTTGCAGGACCTGATCGTCTCCTGAGATTACTGTAAGGGTTATTGCTTAGGTGCATTTTTATCTCTCTGTTTTCACGTTTTCTTCATCTGGACAACAAGAGAAAGTAAAGGCATCAGAGCAGTCCTGCAATATTGTCCAGGTATCAGATGAAGAGTATGCATGTTCAAAGGGGCTTGGATCTTGAAGGTAAATACTATACGCCCTGGGAAGAATGGAGATTGCAGGAGGAAATCTTCCACTTTTCACAAAGGATATTAACTGCCTGATTGTTATGTATAAACTAGAGGAGAGGAACAAGAATGAAGAGGTGGCAATTAGGAGGCTGTTTGGCATTTGAGAGATGAAGGCTCCATTTCCTGCTGTCAGATACAGCCTGTGGGATGTGGGACAGGTCATTTAGACCTCTACTGCCCAAGTTCACCCTTGACATACAGCAGTGGCGTCTGCCTTACAGGAGCATTAAGAATGCAAATACTCTACCACAAGGCACTCAGGTGTCACAGGAACAAAGCAAGGAAACACAGGTACCTAAAATGTAATATATCTATAGCTCACTGCATCAGTGTCAGGTCTAGCTACTAAAAGTGTGGGCACTTAAACAGGAGCTGCTTCTTGCTCAGTGCTTTGACAGTGCCTAGCAAATTATAGACTGTTCTCTGTTGGTTCCTTGATGTTACCACATTCTTAAATAATCATTCACTGAAATTCCTCTGGAAAAAGTGAATGAGCTTGGATTTCTCTGCTTCTGCTTCCAGGACACAGTCCAGCCTACACTGTGAAGTGCCCCTTAGGGGTGCAATGGAGCACAAATTCTGTGCACGCACATGCACAGAGTTAAGGAATTCACACATTTTTATTGGTGAGGCTGCTGCTTGAAGCTGAAATGAGGTGGTATGTCACCATGCCACTTTTTTATTGTGGAGATAACTATGCTCTTACTTTTTGGAGAAAACAGCTCCGTTCAGAGAGCTCTGATGATCTCGGCAAGTGCTGCCACTACTGCTGAGTTTCTGCAATCACCCACTGATTTAGGTGATGTTTCTTTGCTGGAAAACACAGTACAACCCATCAGCTGGTTGGCCCCATCTTCCTTCTGTGTGACACCTTCTGCATCATGACTCCCAGTGCGCTCGGCAAGAGAGGGGATGCCTGATGGGCAAGTCAGTAGAAAGTTGTCTCCTGGCCAGCAGCAACTGTTTTATCACAGCAACGTGGGCACAGCTGGGGATGTACTGCAGCTCCCTGCACATTTCAAGGCTGTGTGGTGCTCTCTCAGGATTTAGTAGGCTGGTGGAGTCATGAAGAGACAAGAACATGTAGAGTTCTCTCAACCTGTGCCCTGCTCCCTCCACCTGTGTCCCCTGTGCTTTCTTATGGTGGTGCTGCCACTTGTACACATGTGTTTTGCACCTCCTGTCCCTTTCCCTTTGAAGTCCTGCATCATAGGACCAATCTGTCGCATAAATGTGGATCCAATATGAGGTGATACAGAGATCTGTCCTCATATCCAAAATGAGAACAAGTACGCTCATAAAAACATTGTGCCATCATCATTGTACTGTCTGGTCTGAGTTTGGGATGAGCAAGCTGTGACAGTGCTGCAAGGTAGGAGCTCGTTGTGCTGCTGGATGGTCAATGCATAAAATTTTAAATCCCTGTTAGCATGCAGAGATCTCATAGGGAAAGTCTGGGAAGAATAAGAAGATGAATTTCCCTGGTTCTTTTATCACAGTCACTGTCTGTGTCACAGTCACAGCAACAGTCACTTCTGTGAGTTTTTTTTAAATTAATATCTTGAAAATTCTCATAGGAGAATAGCACAGAAAGAAAAGAGTTTCAATCTTTGCTCTACTACTCCCAGGCAACAGTGAGTTCTGCATGCTAGTAAGTATGCACACTATGATGTACATGTGCAATTAATGCAACTACATTGAGTGCTTTCTCATTTCTGCTATTTCGGGTCATTGAACAGCTGCGTGTGATTCACGCTTCAGGTGCTAGAGGTAGTCCTTGCTTTTAAAAGGAAATGGCAAAGCTCAAATAGCATGACCCTAGTGGCTTAGCAATAGAGGGACAGTATTCCCTTCTCAGATGTCAGAGTATTTAAGACTGCTTCCCTGTTATGCACCTGCAGTCAGAAATAGACCTCTGTGTCTGTCTTCTTCTCCCGAGCTCTCCCTCCTTCCCTCTTTATAGCTGTAAGAGCTTCAGTGGGTTTTGAATTCAAGCTTTCATTATCCCATGACCAAACCTCTGCAGATAGCATGGAGAATTGGTTTCCATGCCTGAGGTGCCGGCTTTTGGCGAGCACGCTGATGCATTGTGCTCAGGGAGGAAATAGCCTAGACTGAAACTAACTTTGGGGTATCAGCTGACTCCAGGGTTTCTGGGGAGGAGGCAAGGAGGGCTGGTGGCAGCCCTGATTAGTTATCCTGCTGGGTTTGAAACTGGTTTGTGGATTAAGAATTTACTGGGAACTATTTGTCCTGGGCTTTGTGCAAATCAAACTACCAGCTAGGCCAGCTTCAGGATTACTGGTGAGCTAAATAAATTGTGTTGCAGTGGCTGCAAGTGGGCACATAATTCTAAATATTTGGTGCACAGTTGTTAGGAGCAGCAGCAATAAAACACAACAGCAAGAAGAGGAAAGATTTTGGGGGGAAATTGGATGGCACTTTGTGAATTCAGGGTGCTGCATCCAGCTGTGTCACACACACGCACGACTCAGAGGTGATGGACATGTAGCCCTGCCTGGCAAGTAAGGCAGCACACACACGTTCCTTGTGTCTCTCCAGGTGGCTTTCCCTGCATTTTTGCTTCTGCAGAGCGAGAGGAGTCCTCACTGGCCTGTGCTGTACTTTGTGGTGGGTTGGTGCTGGGGAGAGCATCCTGGAGATCATGCAGGGGACCGCCTGGATAGATTAGCAAAGCTTTTTCCCATGGATTGCCTTGCCATAGACCCAGTCTGTATCCATGACAGGTTTACTCTACTATCAAGCCCGCAGGAGACTTGTGTGACCACTTAGACTATAAATCTGCTCTTTTAATACATTTATTCCTTAGCTAGTCATTTCTCTCCTGTGATGTTTCTCATCTCTTTTCTGTGCTGTTCTGCTTCGAAGTTGCCATTAGTCCTGACTTTCCCCCTCCTCTCCCTCCCCATCTCTTTCCTTCCCCGTTTTTCTGCTATGTCAACAGAGTTGCCTGAGTGCTTTGATCACCATGCTGGAGTTTTGGTCCTTCCACAGAGTGTACACATTGCTTTTCCTTTCCTCCTTACCTCCCACCTCATTCTGAGAAATTTGTGTAGGCACAAAAGGGAACACTAGCACTAGACAGAAGCATTTTGAATCTGTATTTATTATCCAGCTTTGCTACAGCCCTCTTTTTGTTTCCCTTTCAGTAATGAAATACGTGTCTATTTCTCTTTTCTACCAGCTTGTCATATTTTGCATCTTACTGAGCTCCTATGAGCAAGGTGAAATGCCCTCATGCTGACCTGCAGGGAGCAAGGGAAAGAAAGGGCTGTATTTATGGCTGGGGACCATTCCCATACCAGGGAGGTATTAGGAAGAATCCTCCACAATTCAAGCATGGGAGATGCTAGTACCTTTATACTGACAACAATTTGTAACAGATTTTTTTTCCTAGAATCAAAAAGGCAGCCACAGTGATTGTTTGGAGCCATAGAGAAAATATTTAAGCCCAGTATCCTATAACCTCTTCTGCATCTTCAAAAGGCTCTGGTGATACAATTTCACATCCCACCTATCCTCTAGGTGTGTGAGTCTCTATGTGGCAAGAAAAGAGAGATATCTTGCTACTTAGGGTTTGCACATTTAATCCAGCTGAATAAGAGAGGAAAATTACTGTAAACATCATGTGCAAGTGTGTGTGTACATGTGGCCCATAGTGGGTTCATACACAGGTGCACACACCAGTCATGGACACAGAAACAATACACCCACATGCAAAGTGGGGAGAAATGACTTAAGGGGAATTACCTGGTCGTAATGGGAGACACTGAGATGAGGAACAAAGCATGTCTCCTGTGCCTGCTAGTAGGGCTGATGTCATGTGGAGAGAGAGAGGAGATGGCAGCCACATGCTGTCAGTGATGGTGAAACAGATTTCATTGAAACCAGAGCGCTGCTGGGGCTAAGTCGGCCTGAGCCCGCTGAAGAATCCCTGCTGCACCGTGAACCTCTCTCTTCAATGCAGGGCACTGCATAAACCCACCATCTGTCCTGCTGCAAGGGGTTTTTTTAACCAGCATCAGGTTCCACTGTGAATTTGTAGCCTTAGCATGCCTTGCTAGTTGTTGTTTTCCTTTCAGAAAACATAGCAGAAGGAGATTTCCTCCCTGTTTTCTGTTGCTGTGCTTGGTTTGGACGTGGCATTCACACCATTTGGAAAGGAATGAGGGCAGGAGTCATTTTTGAGTTTCACTGCTGCTCTTTTTTTTCAGCAAGTGCTGGGGGATTGCCATACCTGGATCGCTGTGTTTGGGAGTGAGTTACTGGTCTAATAACACACTCTTTAGCATTGGCCAGAGGAATCTATTTCAGTGAAGCAGAGAATGGCAGTCATTGTACACAGGGAAAGCTGTAAATTGCAGCATTGCTTGAAGAAAGAGTAGTGAGACCTCCAGGCTGAACTGGCAGAGCAGCATTTTGCAGGAGCTGATGGCTTTTAGCAGCAAGTCTCAGCTTTTGACTTAATGGGCAACAGAGCAGACTGTACACAGAAGAACATGAACCTGGTATCATGGAGCCAGACTTAGTAAGCATCTCCTTCTGGGCTCCAAAAATCTGCTTTGCGAGTTTTAGCTTCTCTGTCATGAAATACCCTGCATCTCTTCTCCTGTAATCTTTAGGAAGCAAAAATAAATGTCATATACATCGCACACGAAATGGGAAAAGAAATCTTTTTTTATATGACCCAGATGTCTCCCTCCACATCAAAATGTCTTGTATGCAAAGTCTACCATTTTTTGTCATTCAAGCTGGGCAAAACTGCACTTCTGCCTTTCAGAATAAGACTCGGCTGTCATGTCTAGCCAGCTTGGCTGGATACATTGAGCAGATATAGAGAGCTTAAACTTTGCCTTCTCCATAGCTGGCCAAATCTTTAAGGAGTGCATATTCAGAAGTGATTAGCAAAGGCTCCTAGGTAGAATTGAGAGTGTTCAAAGTTGGCTTCTAGTCACTGAATTTTGGATATCAAGACCAATTCAAGTACAGGTCTAAATCTTGGCTATCCCCACATACCTGGCCAGAGTAACTGGGAAAGGGAAGGTTAGCCTAAGAGAAAGAAGTTGTTTCTGCTCCTATGTTTGTTTGAAGAATATTCTAAAAACAAGGAGATACTAAAACATTGTTAACAGGGATAGCTCTTTCTTTTTGCATGTCTGAGAAACACATAATGCCTAGAGATCGCTAACATAAATTCATTATATTCAGCCTCTCAGATAGTCTTTCTCATTAGCAGATTTCGGGGCTCAGCTGCAAATATAATGCCCACATCTGTAAAAGGCTAAGCAGCCCATCTGTATTTACAAGCTGGTATCTGCACTTTCATCTCTGTTGTATAGCCTAGATATAGTTTCCTAGGTGGTTCCATGCCAGACTGCTGCAGCTGTGTCCAGGCATCCTGGGTTCATATGTTTATAAGCTTCTTTTGGCCTGCATAGGCTATTTGCCTCATTTATTTTTCCTACCCTTGCCCTGTGTGGGGTACTTTCTGTTCTGTCCACAGAAACTGGGCCTTATGCTTTGATTGCTGCAAGTCCTGGAGCCAATCCTCACTGCTCCAAAGCCAAAGCCCACCTTTTACCAGAGCTCTGGCTTTGAAGGCAGGGGGAGTTTACAGACCCCTTCCTCAGGGACCTGTGTCACTTAAAGCAAAGTTATACACAACTGTAAACATTCAGAAATCCCAGAAACTCTTTCCCTTTTCCAGCACTGCTATATAATTTGTTATATACTGCAAAATAACACATGCCCCACTACCTTTCCCTGCTGGCTTTCAAGGGCACTGTGATCCTGTGCCCATCACAGAAGTTGTGCAACATTTCTATTTTCATCTTCTTCACCAGCCTTCCTCTCCAAATGTCCAAGGAAATACTCTTGCTTTTATAATAACCGGTCATCTCTGCAGTATGTCCTCTGCCTCACCAGTATTGCCTCACCAATTCTGGTGCTCTTTTTCTTTCTTGGTTTACTTCTGTGCTCCATTTGAGAGGACACCATGAAAATTTAACGTTTTTTTTTTTTTTGTTATCATTTCACCTTCTGTAAATTTTAGCTCAACTTAGGTACAGAAAAACCCTAAACCAAACACATCAGAGAAGGTGTCAGAGCCTCTCATTAAAACAAAGCTTGAAGCTTTTACTAATACTCAAGCTCCCAGTATCAAACAGAGTTCATAAGCTTCCCACAGACAAATTACCGATATGTTTGATGCAACTGGCAGGTATGCACCTCATCATACAGATGGCACTGTACTGTAATACACTGGCACGTGTATTACTTGATCTGTATTGCAGATATTGCTTGGCACTCCCAGGAACAGACAAGTGTGTGCATACTGGGTGCAAATGCAAATAGCATCCCTTCGAGAGATGACCACGAAGCTGCCTGTGGTCATGGAAACCACTTCTGTCTTCCCTCCCCTGCAGCACAGTGGGACTGGAACAGTTTGTTCTCTCAGTAGCTGGCTGTCTTGTGCACATCTGAGAGCTCCTGTGAAGCTGAATGTGCCTCGCCTTTGTGCTCCGCCATGCTTCCAGTGGCAGGCCACATCCAGTTAACAGTCTTCCCCACACCTCACCAATGCCCCTTCAAAGAGAAAATTAGATCAAAGTTTTATCAGTTCACTGTGTTTGAGAGTAATACATGCCAGGATTAATAGTTCTCAATTTTTCAGAAATATTAAAATTTGCTCTCTATTGTCAGGACAATAAATCTTTTACCCTGCAAGTTCATCTTGCTCTGAGAACGACCAAGCGATTACTGACCCCAATTACACAATTAAATCTTTGAAATAATACTGTTTGATATTAAACAATTACATTTCTCATAAGAAAATATCACCATTCTCTTGCCAGCTAAGAGGGTATTAATAATGCATCTACACAGATTCTATTGTGTGTTAATAATGAATGTCTACAAAACCTTATAGAATGTTCATACCGCATGTACCCACAAAGCTCTCTTGGATGCTAAGACCATAGAAAATGCAAATAGTGAATCCAGAACACAGCAATGGTATTCTCTGTCCATTCTAGTCTCCAAGGCAGCAGAATATCATAGGAGGACTTGAAAAAAAATTCAGATTTGAGCAGCAGGAGCAGCCACATGGTCAGGAGATTGATTTGAGGGACAAGGGAAACAGCAGTGCTTGGCTTGTTGAGGTCTAAGATGTATGAGTTGTGACTATCAAAAGTTATGTTTGAGACCCACCAAGAACCAGAGATTTTTGGCACTGACCTGAGTGGGGCTTTGTCTTGGTTTGAAAGACAGGTGTCTGTTAAGGAAGGCAGGAGCCCCCCTTGGAATGGCAGATGCGACCCCCCTTCCCTCCGAGTTATTATAATTTTGAAATCAAGGGGCTTTTAGGCAAAGATGTGGGAAACAGGAATAACAGTTCTTTACTATGATATATCTATATGTGTATAACCAGTCAAACAAACAGCAATAACTCTGGCAGTAACAGCAAACAATCCCAAACCCAGTCCCAGCCTTCTCGGCTGCCGGGCCCTTTCCCCTCGGGTGCAGTTCCGCTCGCAGCCGGCAGGGGCGCTGGCGGCTCCCGGTGAGCAGGGCAGGTGCGATGGTTCCCCCGCGGCTGCAGGGGGCGCTCCGGAGCGAGCTCGGGGAGCACACGGCACCGGTGCCCTGGGATCCCGGGAAGGGATGGGACAAAAAAGCTTCACAAACCCCTGGGCAGCCGATCCTGGTGTCCGGCCGGACCCTCGGGAACAGCAGGCTGGAGCGGCAGGGACAGGCACAAATCCCGGGTGCCAGACGCGATGTATCCAAATGGAGAAACCCCCGGAGGTCTGGGCAGGCAGGGCGAGCAGGGCTACAACGTAGCGAAGGCTCGAAGCAACGGCAGGGCAGGGCAGCCACAGCCTGGCTCCCAGTAGGGCAGGGAAAGGTGGGCTTGGGATCCCGGGGCTTGTCCAGCAGAAGGAAAAGCAGCCGAAGAAAGCAGCCTCTCTCTCTAAGATAGACTCTCAGCACATCCCGGTGAAACAAAAGAGTAGCCAGATGCACACCTCCTCTTTTGTTTTCTTAAGTACCCAGCCATTTGTCCCCCTAGCAACACGTATGGGGAAAATTCCTTTAACAGAAAAGAAAACCAGGAGAGCTCCTAAAACCCCAAAAGGCTTGGATTGGAGAGTGTGAGGATTTAAAGAGGACACATGGGTCAAATGGAAACATAGAAGGTGTTGGTATACTGAGCTAGAAAGTGGTAGGAAACCCTCAATCAACCTGCAAAACACAGGTATGGCATCCCTGGATGGAATAAGTAAAAGCTTTAAATTGCACTGAGAAAGGAAAGATGGGAACTGCCTGGGAGAACTTAGATACTGAGAGCTGAAATATGTGAAGTCCTGAAAAGATTAGGTAGAAATCTCACTGCTGGCAATAGTTAAAACCAGTCTGGACTAGGCTGTACAAAAAAACGCAGAAGGGAAGGATATGGTCCTGGCTCCACTGGTGCTGGACTAGGTGACACAGATGGTTACTTCTGTCCGTGCTGTCCCTCATTATGTCATGACTGAATGTGCTAACAAACCCTTGTAAGAGTGTATGCTGGCTAAAAGCATCCACAGAACTTTCAAAGCAATATTTACTTTTGAGCTGCTCTGGAACACTGAAATATGTGAGTCTTCATCGCTGAACTTGATTTAAAAATAAGCAACTCCTGCTGCATGTTGTTGGATGATGGAAATGTTTCTCCATAGTTTCCTGCCACAAGCCAATAATTCAAACCTACCAAGTGGAGGTTACTTAGTAATTATGGAAAGATGCCTTTTACTATTCACACTGGGTTTTGAGCGCTGCAAGCAGAGAAACTTCTCTCTTCATTGCTAAACAATATATTTTATTTCATTGAGGGAAAGATCCCATGTGGAGCAGGCAAGCTTCTCCTGTTTCCACAGAGTGGGGCTCATCCATGTGAGTGAGCCTGTCTGTATGGCACTGTATGTGCCTCAAGTTTTTCATGGCAGCACAGGCTGGAGCAAGCAGTGACTGGCTCGGCATGCCCAGCAATGATGGTCACTCTTTCTGGTTGGATGGGGATTATTCCAGTGCCCTGTGCTCAATGGAGGCTTCTGAGACAGGCTGGCAAAGGCAGAACTCAAAGACAATGTATTTAGTATGCAGCAAGATTTGCATGAGAGAGTGACTTAGGGAGAATATAACCCCTGACCAGGAGAGCTAGAAAAGCAAAACAAACCAGAAAAAAAATACCCCAATACTAAACAAATGTTCAGTCAGGTCCCCCAGGAACAGACTGGGGCACTGTGTAACAAAAGAACTATTTGCCTCAAGTATAAAACACTCCTTTTGTGGTCTCTTCTGTGTGTATTGTAGTGAATATATTGACTGGCAGGAATGTTCATGGGAACAGTGAATTTTATGTAAATATTAGAGACTATTTGCAGGAAGCAAAATTTGAACTCATAAAAAGTAGTATTCTCTATGGAAGCCTGATCCTAAAGGTTAGTCAGAAAACAGAAACATTCGATGGGATTTACTGCATGTATTTAACAAAAGTGTGTCTAACACAGCTTAGATTTTGAATATCGACTATCTGGGGACAGTTTGTGGACAAACAATATGCTGAAAATTATTTACTGAGGCAAGTCAGCAAATAATTGCAAATGACAAATAAATTTGAGAAAATTACAAACTGCTGATGGACAATTCATGAACAGAAGCAAGGTAAAATTAATCAGATAAATTATTCACAATGAATGAATCTCTCAGCTCTAATTAAAACTCTGTAGCATATTAATAATACATGTCCAGAGAACCACAAACAGAATCATATAACCGAAAGGATCCATCTGTGTCTGCATCACAAACCTTCCCATCTATAAAAGGGTGTTGCTGTATCTTCCTTGCTGTAACATTCTCAGAGCCTTTTTGTGTTTGCATGGTTTGGTTCTGGCTGCAGCTGATAGAAACTCTCTCTGCACACAGTGTATGTGCTTAGTGTGGCATGTTTCCTCACTGACACTCGTGGTGAATGGGATCATATCTTCCTAGGTTTTTTTGTTATTGCTTTTCTAGCCCTAGAGGAATTCCCACAGAATATGCAAAGTAAGATGCATAAGCCTGGGCTTATCTGAAGTTGTTAAGGCTTTTCTTTCATGAGTGTTGCAAATGATTCTTTTCTAAGATACAGGTACAAGCAAAGACCTAAGGGTTTAATCCTGAAAATGCTCAGGAGTGGAAACCATGCTGGCTCTCCCATCCCAAGGCTCCTCTCACCAGCTCTGCCAGTGCTCCCCCTCCTGCCCTTTGTACTGCAGCTGGGGACCCACTGTACATAACTTTGCCATAACCTGGTGTATGCTGCCTGCTTGGAGGAAGCCTTATCCTAAATGGGAGTATTTTGAGGAGCTTGGTCGCTGTGTGTAGCAGGAGGCCCTGCCATGGGCATTAAGCAGAAGCTGATGGCAGTAGGCTGGGCTGGGAGCTGGGTGCCTGAACATCACTAGTGCTGCATACTTAAAAATTCCAGCAAATGAAGGAAATTGGCTCTTTACTTGTCCCCCACCTGCATAATTTGGCTCTGCTTTTAATATAAGTGTGTCTCTGTACTCGCAGGAACTCCCCAAACCCGTTCCCCCCACTCTGATTCCCTGCCTGACAGACAAGACCTAGTCAATCAGAAAATTGTTTCATATTTTTTGCTTTTATTCCCAGGAGATACCCTGGCCATTCATCAGCCCCTTTCTTACCAGCCACCCCCACCCTTTGTGTCTTTTATCTGCTTAAAACCGATCACTCTTCCCCTCTTCTTTTTTTTCACTTCAAAAAAGGAATCAGAATTTAATAAGAGCAAGCTGCAAAATATCAGCATTAATCCCCCTGTCCTCATGGGGCTGGTGCCATGAGTCCCTGGGTCCCTTTATCGGCACCAAACTGTATTTCACCAGTTAGAGCCTTTCTGATAGCATAAATACCTGCCATGCAGGTGTCTCCAGCTGACAAGATAACACATTATCAATCATACATCCCCAATTTATGCAAAAAGCACATCTTCCCTCTGTTTATTTCATCTCATGGTGGATGGAGAGCTAGGGAAGAGAGGGGCTGAAATATTAAATCTTTTCTCATACATTTGAAGAGCCAAATGACACATCTCCTGCATATACAAAGCAAAGGCCTTTCTCTCCAGTAATTCACTTATTAGCAGCTGTGCAATGGTGTTGTTGCAGAAAAATGGGTAGGGAGTAATTGACTGTGGAATCCCATTAAGCTTTGTCATAATGCACAGTCCCAGAGTGGGTACTGCAGAAACACCTCTATCAGAATTACCTGCCGGAGGGAACGGTGGGGGGATGATTACACTGATGACGAAGGCAAAAGAGTACATCCTGCTCTTCACTGGCCACCTTACGTTCTTGTTTCACTCATACACAAGGGCAGGGACATGGCCTTGTCTCTGGAAGCTGCAGGGCTGGCTCAGCCCTAAATCTTCCTGTGTAAGTAAGTAATAAGGGATACTTTCCAAGAGAAGCTGTATAGAGGACTGGGCGGAGACACTTGGCTTTGGCAGTGGCAAATTTTCACATGAGGGTGATAGCAGTGGGCTACGCCACCATCTGAGGGGGGTGCCAGAGTCCTTCATGGAGGCAGCTTAGGGGAGCCCTCGGTGCCAGCAACTGGCATTCCTTGGGGGAAAAGCCTCAAATGGCTATTGATTGCAGAGGCTCACTGGGACTGCAGGCCGAGGAGGATTTGCTCTCAGTTGTGTCCTCTGATGCAATTCCTCACCATGGAAAGGGGAGGAAGAGTATGGGTTGTGCATGAAATAGCTGTCTTTCCTTCATCCTGTGGGACAGAGTAGGGCTGGGACTGATCTCAGTGAAGGAGATGCAGCAGGGGCATAAAGTGCATGGAGGATCACAGGCTTTCTAAAGCTTTAGTTATATCATCTGAACTCCATAAGGTTAAACCGGTGCAGCCCCCAGGTCTGTAACAGATATTGCTATAAAGATGCCTTTACCCAGTGCAGCTTGTTCTGCTCAGTCTAGAAAATTAAGCTTTAATGGTAAAAGGAGCTAATACAGGTCTCACAGTTGTTTTGATTGAAACGTCCAGTTAAGGTTTCACTAACTCAAATAGTCAGACCTGTACAAAGATTGAGTTGACCAGCTTGACCTACACACTGAAGTCTGATCTCAGTGGTAGCTGTCATATACAGAGGACAAGCCCTGCTGTTAAAAAATAAAACAAAAAACCCCCCAAAAAAAACCTAATGAAAGAGTGGTACTTCATAAGCAGCAGTGCCATTTCCATTCCTGGGAGGTGGCATTTTCTCTGCTCCACAGCACCTTTGGTTCACATACTGGCTGATGATGTGCAGGGAGGGAAATAAGCAGCAAGAGCAAATGACCTCAGAAACAGCAAAGAACTTGGTTTCCATTGCAAGTGCCCTTATTAGGATGGAAGAAGGTGGGGGAAAAAAGGCAGAAAGCACAAGGCAGAAAAATGCCTAGAAAAGATGTCTTCAGCTGTTTCTGCTTCAGCTGCTCCTAAAAGGCATGGTGGTTCCTTAAACATGTATTTAACCCTTTCTTCACAAGTGTTTTCTCTTCCTTAATAAAGGCAGGTTTAAAAAACAATGCAGGTGCATTGCACTGCAATATTTATCTTGGTCTCTAATCTGTGCTTGATTTGTAATGTGCTTGGAACAGGACTTGTAGCTTTGGTCTTTGTGTGTGTAATACTTATCATAGTGCATTTCTGTTCTGCAAATACAGCTCCTATGTGCTGTCTCTGTATAAAAAATTAGAGATAATAATAAATCATAGTCAGGTCTGATTCTGCGAAGACCAGTTGTGTGGGAGAGGAAAAGAACAGTGGTTGTTAAACCCAAGTCCTAGACATTCCTGCACACTCTTTAAGTTGTCACCTCTTGTCCGTGTCTGCCCTTGCTACTTTTTAAAAAGTAAAATGACTCTTCTAGGATGAGGGGCTGTACTGCTGGTGCTGAAGATCCAAGCTTTTAAGCTCTGGGGACAGGTGTGGTATCTACCATCACTCACAGAGCTTGGAAATCAAAATGCTTGCACCTGTTATATCAGTGAGAGCGGCTGCCTCACCCTGACAAAGGACTCCCTTGACTGGTGGACTAGCAATAATGAATTACTATCCTAGCCAGTGTCCCTTTCCCCCCTCATCAAGGGTAATTAGCATTCTGCACCATGTGAGTCCCTCAAGCCTCAAGAGTCCTCACCTCTGCACTGAAATGCTACAGGGAGATCAGCCCTATCCCCAGACCCTCCAATTTTCCAAGTTGCAACTGATGTCACTTGCCAGATCTCTACCTCCTTTTTTGCCCTTGGGACCTCTCCATGAAGACACCTGTCTTATTAGATTAGGACAGTTCCCTGTGGGGACATGGAGATGTATAGATCATGTCTACCACAGTTTCCATCTCCAAACGATGACACATCATCGATCAGTAACTTTCTGCTCTTGTGTCTCCTCTCTCAGACATTAATGTCCTTGATGGACACCTTCTGCTGTAAAAGTATATTGAACTACCATCTTTTTACAACACTGAAAAACATGCCTGTGATGCCATCTGAAAGCCCCTGTTTCTTCTCCAGCATTAAAATTTTTGCTATTTCCACAGTGAGAGAGAGCATTAGCATGAATGAACATGATGGAGAGCTATAAAGTTTTTATTATCACAATTTTAGGCTGTTCATCTTATGAGTGGCAAACTAACTCCTTGGGAGGGAAGTGCTTTAGGAAGCACTCTCTGAGCAGCTTGGGGAGGAGTCCCAGTGGGGACAGAAGAGAGGAAGGACAAGAGAATTTGTGTTGTACATAAAAGCAGAATAAAGGCAGTTTTGCCATAATCCACCCTCCTCAGCTACACCCAAGTAGTGTGAAATTGTTGTCTCAAACTGGTCTGCCTTAATGTAATAGAGAACAATATTTAACCTCTTAAACATGCTAGTTTGGGATTGGGTAATGTGATTAATAAAAAGCTGCTTGCACAATACCCATCCAGCACAGCTGCCGTGGCAGACGTACATGTTCTGTACATGTGCCAAATATGTAAGCAGTTTTCTTGTATTTACTCCCCTTGTCCCTCCTGCCCCTTTATAAAACACAGTTTCTGTACATCTTTCTCTGGTCTCTGGACTGGGACTTTTAGATGGTTCTGGATAAGTCTGTGCAGGTGGGGGTTGTTCTGTCACTTATTGCCAGGGCACTGCAGAGCTCTCTGAATTTAAATTTATGTGTTCCAGCTTTTATTGCTGGGCCACTTGGCTCCTTTGAATTATCTCAGTCACCAAATGAATTTTATAGTCCATTGGGGGCTGTCCATGCTTGTTAAGGTGATATTTCCATCTCCAGCGTGCTGTGGAATCTCATCCGCCACGCAGTGATCACTTCTACATGCCAGCTGCCTATTGCTTCTTCAGGAATCATCTCTGCTCCTTGGAGACTCATGCAGTTATGGGATCGGTTGTGTGTGGGGCTTCTGGAAAAAGAGCCGACTCACAGTGCACAATGGACATAACTTTTGCTCAGGAAAGAGGTGAAATAAATGCTGTTGCAATGTTGGGTGGTGCCAGCTGTCAGGCTGGCTTTCTGATGTGGAGAACCAACAAGGTGTGACTTTTGGGTACTGTGCACCCCTGGGCCCCACTTCAAGGGTTTCAAGGGCATCCCCCAGTAAAAGGGGGTTAGCAAGGAGAGGAGGTCATCCCTTAGGAGGTGACTACAGAAATGGCAAGGACCTGGGCATATGCAAGGCTGCAGCTGCAGGAACTACAGATTCCACTTCAACCTGGTATACTGCTGACAGTGCCAAGCCTGTTTATCTGGGCCTGACCAGGCAAAAGGATGTTTGACTTTTTGTGGGGTTTCTCACAGCACCGGCCCTAAAGACTTGGCTCTGGTGTAGACTCCATCTTTGTGCAGAGCTGCCTCCTGTGCTTTTGTGACAGGGACACCAGCATGATGCTCCATCATGGTGCAGTAAAAAACTGAGACCACATCTAGACATTTCCTTGCATTTCCTTTTGCATTTTCCTTGCATTTCCTTCCTTCTGATACCACCTTTTTGCTTTTCATTAAACTGACCCCTCTCCTTCTTCCAGAGGAGCTTCTCATTTTGCAGCTGGCAGTCTCTTTACTGAAGCTGTCAAAGTTTTGGGGGCATTTTTGGAAGAATTCCCCATGCCCTGAATCAGATCTCACATTGCAGCAGATCTGCGTGGTGGCAGAAGTGGGAGAGGATATGAGGATTTTATCACTCTGCAGTGATGAGTGCTCAGGACTTAATATGGTGCTGCAGTGTGAGGAGTAGTCCAAGGACACCTCTAATAGCTTGCATTCCTAGAAGGGATCACAAGTCTCCCTTTCCAGCTCTGTCTTGAAGTCCGGCATCATCTTCCATTGGACAACATTCTCAGGCACCATTCTCTTGTCATGTCCTGCTGCACAGGGCCAGGAGTTGGACTCGATGATCCTGATGTGTCTCTTCCAACTAAGCATATCCTACAATTCTATTCTATGTCTTTTCCAGGAGACTTTACCTCTTCCCAGTGTTCCTCATAGGAGCCCTACAGACACACTTCACATTGCTGCTTAGACACCTCAAAACAAACTTCTCTGTCTTGGAATCTCTTACCTGTTTTGTTTGGGACCACTACCAAAAAACCCTTTGTGCCCTTTGCTGATTTGACTGCTCAGCATCCCCAGCACTTCTGCAGTCCTGGGAGCCCAGAGCTGGAGAGATCAGCTCTTTGCTTCTGTGTGATACTGGTTACTCTTCAGATCCTCTGGGGTTCTTACATTTTTCTCCCCGATCCCCTTAGCAGAGCTCTTGTAGGAATAAACCACTGGAAGATAACTTACCAGTTTCTTTTTCCTGTGCAAAGGGCTGCTGATGGAATTTCTCCATTAGTCTCTGCGGGACTTAATGTGATGTTGTTTCCTCTCTCCGTTCCTCCTTTGTAAACTACTGATCTATGATGTATTGCGGCTGTTTCCACAATTCATTTCCCTAAGCCTGTTGTCAGGCTAATTGGTTTTCTGTTTAAGTCCTGGTACTTGCAGATTACCGTGTGTGGCCACTTTGCAGGATCCAAGCCCCAAATTTTCATTCTCTACTGTCATTAGCTGTGTTAGAGCCTTTGCTAATCCCTCTCCAGCTAACTATCTTCATACAGCAATTTAACTGCTTTATATTAACCTGGCATGCCTCTTCCAGCAGGGTTGTGCTGTGTTCCTATGTCACCCTTGTGGCACCATTGTGTTTCTCCTACTGAGTGTAAATAAAAGCAAATTGTAAACAAAATAAAGCTTAGAGCTATACATTTCCTTATTTTCCTCCCCTTGTGTACCTCCCAAGAAAATGAGATTCCTGTAAGGAATTATCATGTCCATCATTTAACTAAACTGTACATATCTAGCATTTTTAATCTCCCTTCATAAATCAGTGCCTCCAGGCCCTTATCTCATTCCACGGGTCTGGAAATTAAAAAAATAAAATAGAGCTCACAATAAGAAGTCTGGAATGTCTTTTGAGGTGAGGGAGAGGAGAGGGGGAGGGACTGAGCGGTAGCAAATAATTCTTGCTGGTTTATAACCCCTTCCATCTAAGGACCTCAATGTACTTTGCAAGCAGGAGTAAATTAAGGGTCACCATGTACCCCATGAAGCTGGGAAGTCTTGTCACAAATCTGTATAGGTCAGCACTGGTCTTTATGAAGCACGTGCAGGTGTTGAAGTTGCACAGCCACTGCAGGGATAAAAGTCATTTCTTCCTGCTGCAGGAAATGAGCATCTACCTGTTTGAGTTGGAAGTGGAGAGGAGAGTTTGCATTGGGAGTAGGTGGCCTCTGAAAGAGATGAAAAATTCTGACCCCTTATAGTAAAGGTAACTGGATTAAATATGAATGCATTATAAATACTTGTTACTTTAGAGGCAGGAATGCTCAGACACAGAAAGACAGAGTGATATGTCCAGCTCATGCAGCAAAATAAAGACAGACAGAGGGAATCTTCATCACTTTGACTTCAGAACAATCCTTTCTGCAAGTAGCAGCAAATTTTCCCCACTTGTGGCCAGCAGCATGAAATTTGGGCAATACAGCTAGGGATTCAATTGAATGGCTTTATCAGAAACTCCAGATTTGCTTAGAGGCACCAAGGGAACAGTCTTTCTCAGGAGATTTCCACTGCTTCCTGCTTTAAGGAAGATTGTTTTTGAGGAAAACGAGAGCAGCTGTCTTTCTGGTGGTATCTTGACATTCCATACTGGGTGCCTCCAGTTCCAGGAAGGCACACTGGCCTGGTCTGAGATGAGATAACAGAAGGTACCATGAGTTTTTTTGTCAGATTTGACTTAATTTCTTAAAGTAGGCTTGCATTTTTTCTCCTCTTACCCTTACCGCTTCAACCCATCCCCAATACTTATCTCTCAGATTCATCCCTTCCTTCTGTCCTGATTCTCCTTAACTGCTTGTTCAGATTAGGAAATATCCTTTCAGCCTCTCTCTCATTCTCATTAAATCTTCTTTTTATTTTTTTTTCTTTATCTTCATCTCCTCCTTCCTAGACTGTCTCTAAATTAAAAAAAAAAAAAAAAAGAGAGAGAAAAAGAAAAAAAAAAGTAAAGAAAAGCTCTTTAATGTGTTTTTAAAAATCTCTTTGAAAATTATACTGTCTGTGTCGCTTCTGTCTCTCTAGTTGCATGCATTTATTTATTTACTTATTTATTTATTTATTTTTACAGACCAAACTGAAAAGTGGTTTATTGACAAAAGTCAAAGGGCTGCTGATGATTAGGTGCAAAAAGGCTTTTCCCTGTTAGGATGGATAAATAACAAGCAAGTTTGCCAATGATACCAATCTGTGTTGAGCAGTTGAGATGCTGGAGGGTAGGGATGCCATCCAGAGGGACCTTGGCGGGCTTGGGAAGTGGGACCATGTGAACCTCATGAAGTTTATCAAAGCCAAATGCAAAGTCCTGCATGTTGGGTGAGGCAACCCCAAGCACAAACACAGGCAGAACAGAGAATGGATTGAAAGCAGCCCTGAGCACTTGGGGATGTTGGTGGACAAGACTGTTGAAACAAGCTGGCAACACGCACTTGCAGCCCAGAAAGCCAAAGGTATCTGGGGCTGCATCCAGAGCAGCATGGCTAGCAGGGGGAGGGAGGGAGTTTTGCCCCTCTGCTCTGCCTTTTTTGAGACCCCATCTGGAGTGGTGTGTCCAGCTCTGGAGCCCCCAGAATAAGAATGACATGAACCTCTTAGAGTGAGTCCAGGAAAGAGTGATGGAGATGCTCAGAGAACTGAAGCAGCCCACCTCTGAAGACTGGCTGACAGGGTTGGGATTGTTCATACTGGAGAAGAAAAGGCTGCAGGGAGACCTTAGGGCACTTTCCAGTACCTGCTGAGGGCTACAGGAGAGCTGCAGAGGGACTTTTTTAAAGGGCACATAGTGAGAGGATAAGGAGGAATGATTTTAAACTGAAAGAAGACAAGCTTAGATAAGGAAGAATTTCCTTGTTGTGAGGTTGGTGAGGCACTAAAACAGATTGCTCAGAGAAACTTGGAATGCCCTGTGACTGGAAGTGTTGGCCAGGTTGGATGGGGTTTTGAGCACTCTGGTCTAATGGAAGGTGCACCAGCCCATGGCAGGGAGGTTGGAACTAGATGATCTTTCATGTTTCTTCCAACCCAAGCCATTTTAGGATTCTATGAAATATGCAAAAGATGTCTTTTGCCTTTAAAGGACAGGCTGAATATTTGCATTCTTCCTCCTCCTCCTTCCAATACCCCATGACACAGGCCCAGATGTCCAGGAAAAAGACTGGACTAGAAGCCAAAGATAAAAGCACTTTTCCCACAAATGTGCACTTAACCCCAGGCACTGATTCCAGAAACAGCTGATGTCTCCAGGCCCTTGAGAAATGTTCTGGGTTTTAGCAGACTGCAAATTGCAGCATCCCAGCCCTCATGGCTTCCATCAGTCAGCCCTAGCTAGGAAATGGTACAGAAGAACAGCTTCTTACCCTAAGGAAGCAAGAATGGGATGTTCTCATTCAACAAGGAAAACAGCAGCACTTTGCTCATTTCAAATATGTGAGGACCCAGACCAACTCTTCAAAATACCCTTAAGTTTGGGGAATTTTTTATCTGGATTCACGTATTTGTAGATGTTGAGGTTAGGAAAGATCACTAACACATCTTGGCTCTTGTCGCGGGTTCGGTTTGTAACCGGGCAGAAACACCAATTTAGTGTAGTGGTTTGGTCTAAAATACTCATTACTGTTTATCTTCTGTGAGATAAGAATTAGGAGAAATGCAAAGCAGGCACCAACTTGAATGAATATAAAGAAGTTTATTAACAGACCTAAAAGAAGAAAAGAAAAAAAAAATTATACCACCTTTAGAACTCTCCTCCTCCCCCCACCTTCCTCCCTTCTCCCACTGACAATGTAAAGACAACCCTTAAGATGTTCAGTCTGTTTACCACTTCCATAATAACCTTGTTCAGTCCATTTAGAAAAAGAAGTCTCTTTTTGCTCGTGCTATGAGAACAGTATCACACCGAGACAGCCACCCACTTCCAAATATTGTTCAGTCCATTTAGGAAGAGGAGTCTCTCTGCTTGCAATGTGAGTCCCTTCCCCCGACTTGCAGCTTTTCCAGCAACTGCTTTCGAGGGTCCACTCTTGAAGTTTTTTGGGGTACAATTTTAAGGTTGAGCCATTCAGAAACAAAAAAACAGAGGCCCTTCTCCTTCCCTGGGAGTAAAGGGTCTTTCTTACCTTCAAGACTATCTCTGGGAGCATCTCTAGGAATTGAGGTTTTTCTCCTTTCCTCTTTGGAGCAAAAAGTCCTCATCTGGTTCATCTGGTCCATCTCTCTCTGTCCAAACTTCTCATGAAATTACAGCTGCGGCAGCATCTGCCTATTGCTTACGAGTTGAACACTCCACCCCCCATATCTTCATGAAATTACAACGGGATACTCTGATATATCATAGCTTCACAACAGACTTTCAGCTTTAAGCATTTCCTCTCTCTCTTCCCTCAGGTTTTCAGCTCTTCACAGCAATAAAAGGGTTAATCTAACCTCAGCCTTGCAGCTGGAATGTGGCTTATCGCTGTTGGTCACTGACCTCTGCCGGACAGCGGGGCCGCTTTGCTGAATCTTGGCCGCAGTGGAGGGGGGGGAGCCGAGCCTCTCTGGCCGCCCACGGCAAGGCAGTGGGGGGGGTTCCATGGCTGGAACAGGCCCATGGCTCCAGGCTGGCCGTGGCCCAGCCCGGCCTGGCCCAAGCAGGACCTGGCTGGGCCCGCTGGCCCCCGCACGGGGCCTGCAGCCACCTGTCCCAGCGCTGGAAACGAGAGAGAGCTTGGGGGGGAGTTTGTCTATTCTTAAGTGTGTATCACAGAGGTGGTCACAACTTTAAGCGGCTTAAAGAATTGTCCATATTCAAACTGGCCAGCTGATAGGTTCTGTCAGGTCCCAGAGGAAGCTATAAGCACCCCTTAGCAAGGATATCCCTTCCGGGACTATGCTTGCTAACCTATGACAGCTCTGATCTCAAGGTGTTTCTATAATATGGCCATGTGTGTCCATGCTATCATTGCTGTAACCACCTCAAGTACTGAGAGGAATGAAACTGCAGCAGCCCAGCATGTTGCCTACATGCATCTATCCAGAGTTGTGTGCCTTTGGCAACTAAAATTTATGCACTTGCAGCTTTAGAGCTGTTGAGAAATAGGACAACCAGGTTGAAAGTAGCTGGCTGCAATTGCCCTTCTGGTATTGGTAATGGAACTGGTAACTGCTGGTAGCAGAGATCCAGACCATCTGTGCAATCCAGTTTAGGCAGTGGATGGGCACTGCTGTGAAAGAGCAGGTTTGATGGCTGCGTGCAGAATCACAGGAGCATGGTAGGAGGGGACTGCTTGTTGGACCTCTAGTCCAGTCCAAGCTCTTGCTTGAAGCCAGACACCTCCCAGGAGCCAGTGTGTCAAGATCAAAAGTGCTACATCATGGTGGGTTAATTTCTTCTCCCAACATTCCCTGCCTTGTGGCTGCTGCTACATCCTTGCCACTCTGCCAACACCAAGGGCAGCTTTGGCTGCCCAATCCAAGTCTCAGTTCCAGAGGCCCATGATGTGGCATGTTGCAGAGCCAGCATCAGTCCAGATCAGCTTAATTCTCAAGGGCTTGTGACTAATGAGTGAAACCTCCTTCAGCCATTGGGGAACGCTGCTGCAGCAGGCAAGGAACAGGTCCACTCCCTCTGTGTAAAAACCCTGCTGCAGAGAGTGTGCAGACTACTGGGAGAAAGGACAGAGTCCCTGCATCATTAGGAAGCTTGGTAAACCCTTCCTGTCAGTCCATCACTCCCCGCCATCCAACTGACTGGAGAGTCACAAATGAAAAGGTACATCATTTCCTGCTGGAATATCTGGCATAGTGATGAAGTAGAAAAGGGAAATAAAAAATAAAAAAAAAATAGAAACAAGAACTCAAATAGAAGAACTGAGGTAAGATAAAGATGGAGAACATTGCAAAATGAGGAAACTTTGCATCAAAGAAGGGTCACTACAAGTTCTCCTCAAGAGGAGATCCAGTCATGGAACAGTGAGTTTCCATTTTTCCCCCAACAGTAAGGAAGCAGCTGAGAGAAGCTCTAACACCCTGAATAAATTTAGCTATGTTTGGTCACTGGTGTGGCTTGTACTGGAAGACACCACATAATAATACAAACTAGCATTGCTGCGCAGATCCAAGGAGCTCTGTTGTCCTTAGTTTTTCATAGCGACTAAATCTGGGTTCTCCAACAGCACCAACAAAATGATGCTGAGACTCCAGATGAAGGTACACATGGAGCAGGGGAGGACCTTTGACCTGACTTGTCCTAGTCAGTAAAATAGTAGTATTTTGCTCAGAGGTAGAAACTAGCATGACTTCTGTGGTGGTGCCAAACAAAGCCCAGAGTATATCCATCCATTTGCAGTTTATGCTGTATCATTTTGAAGTTGCCTTTGGTTCTCCTGTTTCTGTGATTCTGCCTTTTATCTGCCCCTTTCTTTCTTGGTACATAAGCAAGTGTGATACCTGTGCCTTGATGTCTGGATTTGCCACTCCTCAAAAACACTGTGAGGCTCAGTGATAACATGCCATCCAAACAGTGGGGAGCACTTTAATGTCTTCTGTCTCAGGGACATAGCTGGCATTTACCATCTAAATCTCTGTAGTCCCCTTCAGTGATTATTCACTAATTGTTATCCACTGCTCCCACAGAGCACTTTGTTTTTGATGACTTAGATAAGTGGCACATTTATTCCCCTCCAAGCTTTGCGGGTGAGAACAAATCTAGTTTATTCTGCTAAAGTGAAAATTAAACCAGTGGGCTGCACTATTGGAATCAGGAGTTATGCAGAATGAGACTGTAAAATACACTGTCAGTTATCTATGTGACACTCCCGCTCCCTTCCCAGTTCTGCCTTCAGGAGCTCTCTTCCAGCCCATGACTCCTGCAGCCCTTTGAATGCAGAGCGATCACCAGGAGTTATTCTTCCTGAGTGAATAATGTACATGGTATATGACCTTTTGGGATATATCCTTTCATCACTAAGGAACCATGGAGTGAAAGTGCCTTTTCAAAGCCGCTCCTGACCCCACTATTCTTACCAGGTTTTTTTACCTAGAAAAGGAAGGAGGTGTACACTGGTATAGTTCCTTTCCTTCCTCATACACTCTTCAGAGGATTTCTGGAGCATCCTGTTCAGGGTGTGATGACAAGAAAGGCAAATTAATCATTCTTGGGTTTGCATGTCCAGAGTAAACATTAGGCCCTCACCTTTCTAATGCTGGCAGTTGAGAAGGTGTGGTCCTCCAGGGCTCACACAGATCCACTTGTGTGTCTTTTGCTGTCTTGCATGTTCGGATGGGAGTCTCTGAGTAGCTATGGGGGTCTGTTTCCCCAAGTGCCTGCGCAGGACCCAGCACTCTGGAGCCTCACTACTACTGGGGCACATGAGCACAAAAACAACCAAGCATGGAGCCTGGGATTTTGCTGGGGAAAAGTTCCAATCACAGTGTTACGAGCAAAGGAGGTTTCCAAGTTTCCTCAGATGTGGAATGTGATCAATTAAACATTAAAAAAATGTTTAATTAAACTTACTTGAAAAAGCCTGGAAGGGTCACGAAAACTGAAGGTGACGATGCCAGTTCCCCACAGCATATGGCAGAGCAGCCGCTCTCCCCGTGCTACAAACACAGCACTGTCACTTCAGAGGGACGTGCAGCCCTTTTATTTTGCCGGCTGTCGCCATGGCAGTGGAGGGATCAACCTAGGAGCCACCATCCCCACTGCCACCTTAGGAACAGGAGTATGTCCCTCAGGGGACCTGATTTCACCAGAGGAAGGCAAACAGGTCAAAATTAGCCATTTTTCCGCTGTTGGAGACTGGCAGAGGACGGCATAGTGCAGGAGTGTCACTTGCTGTGAAGGCCTTGGGGGCTCCTATGCTATGTGCCACTGGGATTGAAGCACTTTATTCCTGTATCAAAGAGAATTTATATTGGACATCTAAACTCCTTTAAAAGCAGAGAAGTTTTGATGTTCCCTGTGTTCATGGCTGTTTGATGTGGGGGCATTTCAAGGGGCAGGTAGCCCTGTTTTCTCAGCTCCACCTTGCACCACATGCATTCTCAGGTGTGGTGGGGCAGGGGAACCCAAGGAACCCAAGGCTTGCCATGGGGAGCAGGTCTGTCTGGCAGCCATCAGCTGGAGAGATGGGTAGCACTTTCAGTTGTCAGAAAGGATGACTGATGGAATAAAGGCTTCTTTAGATCTCTTAAATGATCATGATGAGCCCTTTCTCATGGGAAGACATTATGAAAGCTAGCTTGAGCATTGAGGTAGGGAGATCCTGGTGGTGGAAATGACTCATCACCTTGGCTTAGAAAGTCCCGTTGTCCATTTGCCTGTAGTGGCTTCCCTCAGCTCAAGCAGCAGCCCATCATTTGGTATTCTGTTTTATGAACAGATAATGTGCTCAGTTATATGTAGCCATGAAAGGTAAAATCACAAACTTGAAAGGCCCTGGGATTGCAGGACACTGGGAGGACCAGGAAGATTACTGAGTGTTGGGGGCTCTATTGTTGTAGTGCAGGGGGAAAATTTTTATAGGGTTACAGTGTGTCACTGGGAGTTTGGTGTTCAAGTATCATGAATTTCCAGGTATTGGGTTTTTTTAAACATGCTAGTCTTTCCATACACTTTAGCTGTATAAGAAGAAGGGAGTGGCTCTGGCAGCCCAGACTCAGGAAATGAGCCCACACTCTAGAGGAGGCCAGGAAAGAGGCAGGAAGTGAAGTCAAGAAAAGGGCAGACAGGCTCAAACTGCTGTAGGTTTTTGAAAGTAAGAAGAAGAAATTGAATCTCAATCCAGCAAACACTTAAGAACCAAAGGAGGGATGAAGCGGGATAGATGTGCTATAATGGGATTTCAGGGTGAGGAAAAAGAATGCTAATGGCTGTATTGTGTATGCTTAGTGTGTCAGAGAAGCTGGGAAGAAGTTGCACTGCCTGGAAGTGAAGTAGTAATGAGCGGCCAGGCATGTCTCCCAGCTGTCAGGACAAAAAAGAAGGGCTTGGGTGCTGGCTCTGTTGCAGAGTTGTTTTTATCCCGAGGGACTTCAATCAGAAAGTACCTTTCCTTGGGAGGTTCATTATCTCCCCATTATCTTCCCTGCAGTCTCTCATTCTCTGCACGGACAGACGTGGCCCCCAAACTCCAGAGACCAGGCTGCATCATAGTGGCACCGTTCTTCCTTGCAGACCTATCAACTCCCTAAAGGCTTCTGCCTTTCTGCACTCTGTCAGGAAATTATTTTGCTGAAGAGACAAGGCATAGTCATTGTAAAAACTATTCCAATTAAGATATTTAATTGCAAAGGAGGAAAAAAATCTGTAAATTAAATGAATCACCCTGTTTACAGCACAGAAGAGTAAGGAATGATCTGAGAGGAAGCTGACATTTTGTCAGTCTGAGACAGCTGAGTGCATCAAAGTAGCAGAGGACATAGTGGCTTTTACAGCAATAGCAAGGCAATTAACCTTGCTTTCCCTATACTTCCTTAGACATCTGGTTGATTTTAAGTACCAAAATGTGCCCTGTGTTCCAGCTGCCCCTCCAGCCTGTGCTCTCTGCTGGGATGTAGGATGTAGGGGGGGCTGTGCTGAGGCAGGGGGCGGCAGGGAAGGGGCAATTGCTGCAACCACAGCAGTGGCCACCTGTCAGCTGAAGCTCATTAACTCATCTAGCACCTGCTCCCACCCTAATGAGATGGGGGGGCCACCTCCAGCGAGAGTTTCTCTGCCTGGACACAATGCAATTACATTCGGGGTTGTTTGTCTGTCTCTGTGTGAAGTGTAAGCCACCAGAGGTGTAGAAGAGGCTGGAGTATCCTGAGTAGGTAGGGGTTGTGGCTGCCTGTGCCGTGTGTATATTTATAGTACAGCCTCCAGGCTTTCCTCTGAATTGCTGTTGCTGTGTGAGGAATGAGCGTGGTGAGAGACATCCAACAAGTGGTCAGAAGGAGGTGGGATCTGTGAAGCAGTCACACTTGGTAAGATATTGGCAGCAGTAGCTGTGTGCCTGGTTGCTTAACTATTAAATAGCATGTCGGTACTCCCATAGGATGTTCTGCAGTAATAATTAATAGTGATTACATAGTGATAATACAATGGTTATGCTAATAGTTTTATCAGCCTGCATGTAAAGAAAGATGAGCTAATACTATAAATATAGTACTATGTGAGGAGCAGTCTTAATGACAAGCGTATTGCATACAGTAAATATGCTGATATTGTTTATAGTAAATGCTATAGTTCCTCACCTACCATAATCAGTCTTTGCAGTTTCCCCGCAATTAACTTTCAATGTTTCAGTCCTGCTCTTCTGTTTCTCCCTCTACCCTCAGCTGCATAGAGTTGCATCAAGATTCATTGCTTCCAAGTCAAGTAAGGAACCATACAGGGCTGAATAGATGCCCATTAACGTGCATACTAAAGCTCCCAGCAGAGACCTAAGCACCCATGACAGACAGGTGCTCAGAACAGCTACACAGTCACAGCTTAGAAGGCTTTTCCCAGATCCCCAGTTTCATTACTATTTCATTTCCTTGCACTGTGTCACATGGAAATAGCGAGGAAGGTGGATGAGGGATGGAATGAAACCTCTTAAACTGGCTCAGTTAGGTTATGGTGTCCATTTTATCAAGGCACTCTTACAGGTTCACTCCAGCTGTGCAAGAAAACCCAGCCTCCTCTGAGCAACTGAGGTGAGCACAGAGATACACTGGTGCGTGCTGCATGCTTGTGCATCCTGCCAGTGCCTTCAGGAAGGAACGTGGAGCCATTGTAGGGGGCTTAGTCTCTAGCTACTGATGATTTCTCAGGGTGCCAGCAACAAAAGATGAAAGAAGAAAGCTCTGAGGTTAGTAATGTCTTATACTCTAAAAATCATAACTGTAGGGAAGCAGGGATTAATCAAAGGAAGATCTTCTGTAGCAGCACTACTCAGGTAACCAGCTACAGCTGGGATGAAGGGGTGCCCTAGGGAGAGTAAAGCAGTGGCTGGGGAAGCTAGTTACTATTTCAAGACTCTCCTCCTCAGCAGAAACCTAGGAAGGAGACAGGTTCAGAAGTCCTATGAGGAGGGATCCCTGCTAACTGAGGAGCATCCTGTTACTCATAGATTTCAAGGGATAGAAGACACTGAGGTTTCCTCAGGCCCAGACAGTTACACTCTGCAGAACAGCATACAGCATCTGGTAAGCTGACCAACAGGCTGAATGTTCTGGGATGATAAAAAAGCACAAGGTATCCTCAGAGAGAGGAAGAAACCTCCTCAGGAGTGTAACCACAGGTGAGGGATTACACAGCCTGGACCATGCCGGAGGCTGCCCTAAGGCAGGTAGCTCTGCCTAGAAACCTGGCCTATGTTCCTGGCCTAACAACGAGTTATACCTGGGAGGGAGCAGCAAGTGCAGGCACCAGCTGTGAACATGCTCCTGCTTGTTAAAGCCATGGTGTGAGGCATGACCGTGGTACTTGTTAGAGATCCAAGGAGCATCCTGGCAGCACAGATCTGTGCAAACTCGGTGTTCTTTGCTATCAACTGGTGAAAGCTGCTATACTGAGGTGCTCAAAAATATGAGCTGTAGTGTTTCTTAAGTGGATGCGTGTATGGAGTGCATTTTAAGAATAGGTCCTGCTATTACAGTTGATTTGGAAGGCATTCCAAATTCATTGGAAGGCATTAATAGTGTGGATCAGATTAGACTTCTCAGTCAAGCACTGGATTGATAGCATTATAGAATTAAAGACTTTTTTTCCCCTGGTGTTGGCTGAAAAGGTTGGAAGAAGTATTCTTTTGCAAGAGATGTCTTCTTTTTTGGCTTGGGAGCTTGGATGAAGTACGTAAACCCTGAGCTGTAACAACCCAGCCAGCTCTCTTATGAAATTCCTTTGTGCAAACTATTTTCCAAGCTCAATTACCCATTGCAGTCACATTATTATTGCTCTGTATAGTTCTGTGTATGGCCATCTTGGCAAAATTTTCAGGAATGCTTCAGCCCTTTCTAAGGGCAGAAGTGGCCTCATGGTGTGGGGGAATGCAGAGGGCTTTGAAGGAATGCAGAAGGATTCTCGTCCACTGTCTTTGTTCTTTGAAGATCAGCATGAGGTACAGAGGGTCCAAAGTGCTGGGAGTATGATGTGCGTGGTAACCTCTGAATCAAATCTGTTTGCTTAGGAGTTCAATGTGTTACTTCCTAGTTTCATTCTAAAGATTCTAGTCTAGTGCCCATGTCCATTTCAGAGAATATGCCTTTTTTTTTTTTTCTGTAGAGTTTACAATTCTATTGTACCTTGGCTTAAAACATTGTCCAGCATTCCTGCTGGTGCAGCACCTGGCCCAGCAGAGGTGCCTCGGCTTCCCCCGTGGGACTTCAAGCCAAAGCAGCAGGGCCTGGGATTGACAACACCTGTGCAGCCAGAACAGCTAGGGATGAACTTGATGCATGTAGGTAGCAGTCTACACTTCCATGCTGGGCATGAGCAAAAGTTGATTCAGTCTTCCTCACAGCCAAGCCAAGTGAATGAACCAAACCATGTCATAAAACACAGAGCCTATGGTGAGGATAGGACAAACCTCTCTATGCATCACTTGTTCCCACTGAGGAACCCAAGGGATGTAATGGAACAAGTCAGAAGTAAAATGAGAGCTGGTATCTTAAAAAAAAAATTAAATAAAAGGAGATGGGCGACAGGAGGACTAAAGGGAAAGAGAAGGAGAAATTACACTCTCATTTTGTTCTCTCCTTCCCTTCCCATTTTTGCCTGTTTGAAACTGTGTCAAATACCTTGGTGCCTGTTCCCCTTACTTCTTCCAAATTTCATCTCTCTTCAGAGCTCTGGCTTTAAAAATGCACACATATATGCAATTAAATGCAGGCCTTGACTTTTCACCTGGGAAACTGGAGGGATAAGGTGAGCTAAGCTTTTAATTACGAGTGCTCATTCTGGGAGGCAGGGAATTTAAACTGACAGTAGATGTTGCAGCACTGCTTAATCATGTCTTACAGGGAAGAGGAAAAAATCTCCATGAATATGCTGGAGAAAAGATTTCCTGAATATATACAGAAAATATTATTTCTTTTTGCTTTTCCCTTTTCACCTTCTCCTTTCATTTTTTTTTTCCTTTTACTTTTGTACCAAGTGGAAACTAGTGTTAAATACTGAGGATTTGATTATGGCTTTTATTAAGGTGGAAATGTTAATGTGCAGCTGTGACCCCTAGGATAAAGCTCTTTGTGCCAGGGTATTTTTGGTTTGGGTTTTTTGTTTGTTTGTTTCTTTTTTTTTTTCCTTGTCTTTTCTCCTCTGTATCTTTTTTAAAGCATTTAATGGAGCAGGTTCATTTGGGCTTTTTCATTGACATGATTGGAGTTTTACCACAGACACCTTTGGCTCTAAGTGATTTTCTTGATGGGAGGGTGAACAGCGTAGGAGTTTAGTGGCACTACTTCCCAGACAAGCACAGTTGGAGTTGTTTGAGGAAGAAAAGAGAAAAAAAATGCTAGTTTTTGTCCCACAAAGAAATCACTGACAAGTTTTCCAGCTTTCAGGAAGAAAAAATTGTTCTCTTTTGCTGACCACAGGCCAGCTATGATTCATAGTCCAATCTGATGTACACTAGTCACTGGATTTTTTCCACTTCATTCCAGGATTTGTCCCTGTGCTTTAGGGCCTGCTAAGCAAATGGAAATGTAGACTTAAGCCAGGAAACTCTGCTAGGATAATGGGTATTAGTTCCAGGCAAAGGCCTTCCTACAGAAGAAAAGCAGACATTTTAGCAACAGAGTATCTTTGCCAAGTCACAGGAAGGTATCCCATCTCCACTCTTTCTGTCCATGGTACACAAGCTTGTGCTAGAGCCGTGTCAGGCAAAGCCTGCTACCTCTTGGAGCTCTTCTTGTGCCAGTTTCTGCAGTGTAGCTTCTTCTGATTTGTGCTGAAGCCTCTGACTTGCCAATCTCAGTTGAGGCTGGGATGTGGAAATGTCCTGGTCCCCGCTACAAGCTGCTGCAAAAACTTCCAAACCTCTCCCACTCCCTTCTTCAGATGAAATAGTTTGGTGAGTGTGAAGCTATTGCATCTGAGTGTGGCAATAAAAGACAAAGAGATGCCTTGCCTCCCATAAATGACTGCAAATTACTTATATAGGGATACTTAGCTAAGTGGTACCTTGCACAGGTGTTTAACTTCCTTGATATTCTTTCAATGTTTAAGTTAAACTTTACTGAAACTTTTTTACGCTCTTTAAAGAGGACATTCAGGGCCAAATTTGTTAGAAGCCTGTCTGAGAATGAGGTAAAGGTGAGAGCTGAGAGTTCAGAGGACAAGTTCATCAATAGCATTATTGAGTTCTTGCTCCTTGTTTCTTTCCATGCTTCAAGGAAAGGTGGATTAACATCAGCATTTCAAATGGGATGCTTTTTTGGGTTTGAATACCTCCATCTGAATCTGTTCTTACAGTCCTTGTTCTGGATGGTGTCCTGCTTTTGGCTGGGATAGTTCATTTTCTTCCTAGTAGCTGGTGCAGTGCTGTGTTTTTAATTCAGTATGAGAATGATGTTGATAACACACAGATATTTTAGTTATTGCTGAGTACTGCTTACCCTAAATCAAGGACTTTTCACTTTCCTACACTCTATCAGCATGAGGGTGTACAAGAAGCTGTGAAGGAGTATTGCCAGGACAGCTACTCCAAACTGGCCAAAGGGATATTCCATATCATAGAATGCCATGCTCAGTAAACAAACTGGGTGGAGTTGTCTGGAATAGTTTAGGATTGGTCAGTGAGTGGTGAGCAACTGCGTTGGGCATTATTAGCTTCTCCTGGGCTTTATTCCTCTCTATTGCAGTAGTAGTAGTAGTAGTACATTTTTCTTGTTTTCAGTTACTAATCTGTTCTTATCTCAACCTACAAGGTTTAGGTTTTTTTTCTCCATTGATTCTCCTCGCCACTGGGAAGAGGGTAGTGGGAGAATGGCTGTGTGGTCCTTAGCTGTTGGCTGGGGTTAAACACTGGGTTTCTACTTGGCATCTCCTGGCAGCTTTCTGCTATGGAATGTGACTCTCTGTGCTGCATAGTAGCTGAGGCCTTTGCATAGCCTGCTGTTAACTAGGAGACTTGTCAGTCTTACTGATATGAAAAACCTCTCTATTTTGCTACTGCCTCTGAATATCCACCACAATGCCATCAGGACCCTTCTGATTAGTTTCCAAAATGCAGCTTTGCTAGGAAGACCTCAGCAACCTTGTAGATGACCTCCCTAACCTGCTGTTACTCACAGGATTCCCACTATTAAGAGCTGAATAATCTGGCCAAACTTATCCCCTTCAAAGGGATTTATGGAATGGCATGGCCTTGAGTTACAACATGGACTCCCTTCTCCAAAGATATCTCATGCACGAAACTTTTATTTCTTGCCCTCAGCTCTTTTTAGATCCTGTTCTTCCTTCATTCAAATCCTTCAGCTTGGAAAACTGGTGTTGTGTCTGTGTACAGTGTGAGTCAGCTGTGATAAAGAAGTGCCCCAACCTATGTTCATTTTAGGATTTAGAAGTTTGTATAAGGTCCTTTGCTTTAGACAGATTTCTCGTGTGACTTTAGTCAAGTGGGAGGTGTAACAAGGAATTTGGTGGTTGCTTAATGAATCAAGATCCATAGGGATCTGGGCTGCCAACTTGTGCATATTCATAGAAGGCATTTAAAAAACTAATATATTCTTTAGCTTAAAAAAGATAAATATGCATGGGGTTCTCAAGAACACTTAAAATCCCAAAGGAGCCAGTTGTACCCTTTGTGAGTCTTTTACTGCCACTTAGTCACTAGAAAAATGCTTGGTGAATTTTGCTTTTGGTCTTCATGATTGCCTTATTTTGCCTGGCTTGTGTATTGAGCTGTGAGCTGCTTCCCTGAGACACAGCAAGGAGTGGAGTTGGTGTTCTGCAGGTGTGGTGCCTGGGAAGGAGGCAAGGGTACTCTATGGATGAGTGTTACAGGGATTCCCTATCCGTGCAAAGGTACACGTGAGAGTTGGGTTGGTTTGTTGCTGTGGGAAGGGGCGTCTTGTTCCTGTTTTCAGCTGAGGGCCTGTTTCATACCGCCTCCTTGAGCAGGTGAGAGCAATCTCAGCCCAGGGCAAAGTCACTTTCTTTTCTCAGTTGGTTCTGCTGCTCCTAGGGAAGGGCTTTGTGAACAAACAGCAGGATAAATGCAGTCTCTGTTGGTGCCCAGTTTTGCTTAACATTTACACGTAATCTGTGAGCCATCACTGGGCGGAGCTGAGGTGCAGGGGAACCATGGAGGTCTGAGGTAAGGACCTCAACCTGCTGGTTTGCTGCTTCCCTTGTTCTCCACCTCCAACCTTGACATCTCCTTCTGAGAGACTCCTGTGAAGAAGCTCAGCACAGCCAGGCCAGATTAAGCACTCTGACCACTCAATAACCTACGTTTCAAACCACCTTCATAGCAGGCAGTAGCCCCTGAGAAGGGGCTCTAGTTTACATATCAAACCTTTTGGGGAGGGAGCGATGGAAAGAGGAAAAAGAAATGACAGCAAAGTAAGCAACATGCTAGAGAAGGGAGAAGCAAAAGGAGAGGAAGCATTCAGTTTGATTTGTTGTCAACTCAAAATGCCTTGGCCACGGACTTGCCTTTAAGATGGTGTGAGAGAGGTGAGACTAACTGCAGTCAATATGTCAAGAGTGTGTGTCTGGGAAAAGCATTTATTTAAGACAATTGTGATCAAATATTCATCAACTTGCTCTCCCACCATCCCACTACAGCTTCTTTCTTGCTTTTCTCAGCTGGAAAAGACTTCATAGTGAAAGAAGGAGCAGCACTTAAATGCTTATTTATGTTGTCATTTCTAGGCATTTTATCAGGTCTCTAATGAAATAGATTTTCTCTCAAGAGGTACATATTTTCTGAGCCAGAGGGGGAGAGCACTACAGATTGCTGAAAAGTCTGCCCACATTCAATACATTTGTTGCATTATTAATGATGATAAAAGCGAGAGGTTATAAACATTTTCTTTTCTAAGTACTAATTGCAGCTGACCTTAGCTTTAAAAAAAAAACTAAACCAGACGGGGGAGTGTGGTGTAGCAGGGGAAGCACAAACAAATCCATTGAGTCCAAAATGTAACTGTCAAGGCAAAACTTCTTTCTTGACAATCCCCAATGCTTTCACATATATCATTTCTAGAAGCACTGCCAGAGCCAAACCATTTGAGACTAGAATTATAGCAGAGATTAGCAGGATTCTGTTCCAAGAATATCTTTATGGTGATCACTTGTCACTTGTCATTACAAATAAATCCTACTGGTCTTCTTCCCTCAGTCTCATCCTTGGCTTACTTACACTTGAGAAATCATTCTTCTTGTCCCCTCTTTTCCAGCAAGCAAAATTCATGTTGTTCCTTCGAATGGCTGCTGGCTTATCCTGACTCAATACAGCCCTAGTGGAGGGGGATAGACACAGGAATTTTTCATGCTTGTTTTTCATCCAGGTGCTGTTAAAATGTGTTTTCATTGTTATTGTCAGAATACTGGGCGATTCTGTGGCATCACTTGGGACAGTAGTGTGTACAGAAAGGTTTAGGTAGGTTACCTTATATCCAGTTGCCTCAAACAGTATGAGGGATGTTGGGTTTTTTTGTTTGTTTGATTTGGTTTTGTTGTTTTGTTTTTTGTGGGGTTTTTGCTTGGCTGGTTTTTTTTTTGTTGTTGTTTAAGGTTTGGTTTTTTGGTTTTTTTTTTCTGTGATTATGTACCACAACAGCACCCAGAGCATTCAACCAAGGCGAGATTCCTGTTCCATGTACATGCAGCGAGGGGTTGTCTGAGTAAATGGGTAGAAAATGAGGGCATGAAGAAATAAAGCAAGTTTTTCTTATTCCTGCATCTGTTCAGTGGGTTCGTGGTAGGAGAACCCACGCATCATGAGTCTTGCAGTGCTGTTGCATCTCCTCCTCTCAGATACTAATACCATCCAGGCTCTGCACAGGGTGGTTAATAACTAGACTATTTGCTGGTGGTGCTGTTGTTCAGAGCAGCATGAGGCAAGTTCTGCTGGTTGAATTCATCACAGCTATAATGAAAGCCACTGAGTTTTTATGGGTGATGCTGAGAGCAGGCTGTGGCATCCTAGGTCTAAGCAGCAGAAATGGGATTTGAAACAATTAAAGATGATATTGTACCATTACTTGAACAATTTGTAGTTGTTTATCTGTATGAACCCTTGGAAGGGTTCAGGGTTGAGTAGAGCTGCCCACAGACTTGCTGCTTTTTCTGGAGCTTAAAAAGTGATACTGTGTTTTAGCACTGGAGCTTAGGCTGGTGTTTGGATATGCTTTAAAAAAACTGAACACGTTCACTAATATGTTGCCTTTGTTTGCAACAGAACACCTTATTTCTATTTATTATTTCACTCATTTATTATTTATATTACACTAACAGCTAGAGGCCTCTTTTTGCTAGGTGTCAGACAGATTCTTTGTAGCAGGAAAGTTTGTATTCTGATACTCTGCCTGAGAGGCAGGAGAGTGTTCAAAGGAAGTAGCAAATGAGCTGCAGAACTTGGGAAAGGACCCGGCTCTCCTGAGTCCTGGCTTCTTGACTTTAGACCCCCATAAACAGCTACATGAAACAAAGCTATTGCTCTCGCTTTGCATGAAGCCTTTAATTTAAACTGATTCTGAATGGGAATGTTTAAACACACCAAACAAGCAGTGCTCTGTTTGGATGGAAGGATGGTGTTTCTGCAGTGTATCGTGCATGGGAAGAGGGCTGCGCTGCCTGAAGCCAGCGGCCTCTCACTGCTTCTGGAGCCTAAGCTGGTTTTTCATAGGCTTTCTATACAGCAGGAAAATAGAGCCCTTGCTTAGCTTCTCTTCTTGATACAACATATTGTCCACGTCTCATGAGATACCAGGGGAATCTTCCCCAGATGTGCAAGTTAAAAACTAAGGGTTTTGATGGCCGCATGCCTCCCTTGTCTCTGAGTTTGAAAGCAACCTGTCAGAAAGGGACCAAACCCTAGGGGATTCACATTTGCTTTCGTTAGGATAATTAAAGAACAGAATAAGCAGAGCAGACAGACTTGTCCCTTTTAAGATGCAAATGAGGGATTCTCTGAACGGCATTTTGGCGTCAGTTTCCCTTCATGCTTGTGCAAAGAAGTAAAATACCAGTTTGAAACATAATGGAATAGCCTTAGCATCTTGATTTAATGAGTTTTCTACCAGTGCTGGGACAGAGGTCATTTCCCCGTATCTTGCATACTTTTTCCACGTGGCCATTTTCATCGATTATGGCCCCACATGTCGGATTCTTGTGTGGACTGTGAAAAATAAGATACTCTTCGGAGCCTTGGGCTCTTCTCTAGAGACCAGCTGTAATCCAGGCAGCCCATTTGAGACCTGTGTTTTCCTCTGGACTATGCTGATGACTGCTGGTCATTTGCTACACAACTTGGTATTTTCTGACATGGGCTGAGAGTTGCCATCATCTCATGAGGGCAGCTCCTGTCACTGAGAGTGCACAGCGTTTGCTGGGGTGGGACATGGCTTTCCCACAGGCAGTGTGTTGTTATACAATGACTACAGTCATGCAGGGAATGTCCTGCAGCACGAATTTCTGTGGAGACATCAAGCTGCTTCCTGGGTTCTAGGAGCATCCTGGCCTGTAGAAATGTTCCTTACTTCTCCCTCCATGCCCCAGCAAGTATCAGGACAGATTCCTGAGGTTCTCACCTCCAGGGAGCAGACAGCTGCCAGTGCACACAGATAAGGTCTGTGCTGGGAAAAGCTCAGCAGCAGTGGCTACAGTGGATCATAAAAGCATGAGACCTGGTTGTGAGCCTTAGAAACTGTGGTACATTTGCCTGAAGTAGGGATGGTATAATTAAGAGACTTGTGCTGTGTTTTCAGAGGAGTGTTTCTGACATCTTGTCTAATCTACACGGTATTCTTGTCCTTTGCCAATGCAGCAGCTTCTTACATCCACTAATGTTCTGGCATGTCTGCACACTTATTCATGCCATTATTTCTGGCATCAGCCTACTTCTTTCTCCCTTCAGTTAGGCCAAATAAACATCAAAGAGATGCCTTTTCCTCAGGGATGTCACTGCACTAATTTCTGACGGACAGGGTGATTTTTCTTATTATTTATTTATTAATTTACTCTCAGAAGATCTAGGCCCTTCCAAAAGCACTGCTTGGTTTACTCCCAGTGCACTGAGGCTGTGTGCACATGCCAGCCCTACTCCACATGTGCATGTGGTGTCTTTGTATCTGACACATTCAGCTCTTGCTCGAGGGGTAGACTTGCCCTTCTCTGCTTGCTGTGGTGTCAATACTTTTGCCAGAAGCCACATGCAGGGAGGCAGCAATTCCATGGAGACTACACAGGGCACAACGCTAAGCAGGTAAGTCATTGCAGCATACTGGCCTTTACCTCTCTTTGTAAACATTCAGGTATTAAATATAAATTAATGTTTCAAGGATGCATGTTTCTTCAGGGACTCCTGTTTACTTCATCATTGTTACAGGAAAGTTGGTTCTCTTGGGGGCTGGAAACCAAGAAAGATTATCTCATTTTTGCTCCCCTTCCCACTTCCACACTTAGGATCATAGAATGGAAGAGAATAGAATCTTTAAAGTTGGAAAAGACCTCCAAGATCATCGAGTCTAGCCTTTGACTGAACACCACCGTCCACTAAACCACAGCACTATGCCATGTCCAGTTCTTCGTGGAACACTTCCAGGGATGGTAATTCCACTGCTTTCCTGGGCAGCCTGTTCCAGTGCTTAACTACCCTTTCAGAGAAGAAATTCTTCCTGGTATCCAACCTGAACCTCCCCTGAACCAACTTGAGGCCATTTCCTCTTGTCCTGACAACTTTTCTCCTCCTTTTTTCTTACTTCCTTCACCAAACAGTAACAGTGCAATGACCCTTTCCAAGCAGGAGTGCCCTCATATACACAATACAAGTGAAATCTTAAGCATGCTATAAACCTCAGCTGCTGCCCTCTTCACACAGGAGCTTTCCCTGACTCTGGACCGTGTTTCTTTAAGTCATGTCATTCACCTGGGTAGCTACCCTGTTCCTAGTGCTTGATGACATCCAGGTCACCAGGGGACAAAGGCTGAGATGATAGCTTAAAATCTTCTGATACAGTTGTGCAGTAGGCCAGGTGTGTGTTTTCACTGGCTTCACTTAATTGCTTCAGACATAAATATTTGTTCTGCTGTTCTTTAGTAAATTTACAAATTAAATAATGTAGCTGGAGACATCACCTTCTCATTTGGGTGCTTTATTTTTATATGGTAAGTTGCCTTGCAGCAGAAGCAAGCCATCATTGGCTGAACTGCAAGTGCAAGATTATTACTGAATATATTATCTTAATTACATCATATGGGTGTCATGTCCACTGCAAACTACTGATGAGATAATCCTAAACCACACCAGCTGTCAGCAAGAGGAAAAGGGGTAGGTTAGGGATGCATTCAATTTTTGTACGCTTGGCTATTTTGCATAAACAAGCCATTGCATCAGTATCAGTTTGAAAAACATGCAGACTAATTATGAGCAGAACTCTTCACTTTAAAAAAAAAAGCCTGTTATGGCATCCAGGATGTAACATGCCACTTGTATTTTTTTCAGTGGGGAGCTCACAGCTATGTCACTCAGCTTCTTGCAGCAGGGAGCAGGCAGAACCAGCAGCTGTAGGATGCTCTGGTCCCAGATGGATGAAGCACATATGCCACAGTACGAAAGCCGTGTCACTAGGGAAGTGATCAAAGCTTACTAATTAAAACTATCGCATTTTCTAGTCTCCCTCTGCCTTAAATCCAGGAGCACAGTTCTTCCCTGTCCCAGCTGCTTCCAGGAGAAGGTGCTGTTAGGAGTTGCAGAAAATCACTAGCACCCACAGCCACTTCATCCAGTCACCTTCTAAAGTCTTCCATTTTTCAGCTTGTGCGGTGTTGCCAAATGCACAGCAGTTCTTCTTACAAACGGGATTTGGCAAAATAAATGAGCTGAAACTCTGCAAGGGGATTATTCATCATAGCAGAAGCCTGAGCTGCCACAGTGTTTGTCATCTGTAGTGCCTTTGTTATCAGTTCCATCACCGAAGCCAGTGCACGTGTCATGTGGTAAAAATCAGACCACTGGCCAGGGGACTTTCCCTTCTGCTTTTGCAGCTAAGAGGAGAGGTTGAGACATGTGAAAACAGTTCACACTTGCACTCTTTGGGCACAGACACTGCAGTTTGTGAGTGGAGTATTTGTTTATCTTGCATTTGTTCTAGCTTAAGGGTGCGGGCTTTTTTCCTCACTTCTCTGCTCCAGTGGATAGAAGAGAGAGTGGTTGTTCCATCTCCCCCACCTCACCCCACATGTTTCTGTTATTTACCCCCTCTTCTTGCAGTTGCATTGGTCTTTCTGGAAAGGAGATAAATAGGATAGTTTAGTGAAAAGGAGGAGAGAAAGATGAGAGAGCTGGAAACTAATGGAGGGCAGGCTGAATGACAGATAACCTGTCTGCCTTTCTTACATATTTCCTCTGCAACTCTTTCCAGTCACGCTCATGTACTTTCTCTCACTTACTCATATGAAAACATAAACAAACTGTTATCTAAAGTTTCATTTTCCCACCCCTACCCTTTTTCCTCTTCCTTCTTCTCTTCCTCATTAATTTCCTCTATGGAATGTGTTCAAGGGGAGATATAAAAACAGTTGAGATTCATTATGGTATGAGAAGGTAGAAGCCAGCAGTAACGTGAGCTGGTTTTGAGGAGGAAAGGAAATTCAGACAACATGAGAAACCTTGGAAACTCCATTATTTCTGGACTTTACTGAGGGCAAGTGCAAGTCTTCATATGAGAAGGAAGAGCCTTCTGTTATGAGAAACAAGCTGCTGTTTCTCATAGTGACTTTCTCATGTCCTGCTCTAAAGTCAGGGTAATTTCAGTGGGATCAGTACCCTAGGCACTGTCCTGCACTAAGAAAAGCCCTGGGAGTGATCACCTTTGCTCTAGGAGGTCGCCATGGCCATGAGGGAAAAAGACTTGACAGTATTGCAGAAGAGGGAGCAGCTGAAGTGCCCTGTAACTTTGGATGCCTTGCTCTGCTCAGCATTTGAGACTGGCACGACTTGGATTTTCAGAATTCACTGTCCAGGGCACCTCAGGCTGGCCTCCCAAAGATGACCTCATCTCTTACAACATAGCTTCTTTTCCAACACAGATACCCTACGGAGAATAGGGTCTGTAGAGAGAACTGTATTTTTATGACTTGTAACCCCATCTTGCCTTCCACCAGCTCTCTCTTCCGTTCAAACTGCTGTTTTGAACAAGGAAAAATGAACCAAAAGAACTGCAAAAGGGATGTGCACACAGATGTTTTTATCTTCCCTTCCAAGGGAGGCCTGCCCTTTGTACCCTTTTCCCAAATAACCAAAATCCATCAGATAACCTCTTAAGACCAAGCCTAAGGCAAAATCAATCTCCAAAGGAAATAGCAATCGCTGTTGCTCAGACAGCAAGCGGAACGTGAAATCCATATTGGCTTATTAAAAGCATAGGCTTTGCCTTGCTCATCTCTGATGATGCCAAGCAGCAATTATTTTTATTACATGCACACATGGACACACGTGGGTAAAATACAGACTGTTTTAAAGGCAGGTTTCCTGCAGGTGCTTGTAGCGATTCTCATCACTCCATCACTGAGGGTGAGTGAATTCTCCTCCTTGAGCAATATCCTGTGTCAGCAATTGAATGAAGTGCTCTGATTTATCTGTTTCCCTCTGGATTTTATTATCTGTTCTGTTTCCTTGCGAGGGCTGAATTTGGAGGGGAAATGTATGGAGGTTAGACAAGCAAGTAGTGTGGCTACACCAGCTGGGGCTCTAATGTACAGCCACGGTTTTTTAAAAGTCAGTGGGATAATAGCACCCAATTGGTCCCTGAAAAGAAGGATGCTTTGAGCAGAGGGTTTTTTTCTGGGCAGGCTGGAAGGCTCCTAATTACTAGAAATCAAGAGGAAAGTCAGTCAGGCATGAGATAGAAACCTCACAGTGGGGAGACAGCTCAGTGGAAAACGGCTGTTGAGCAGGCAAACTTTCTCAGTTCTTCATAAATGTAGAAAGCGATTACTGTCAAACTTTTTCCTTCACCTTATGTTGCTTCTCTGTGGAAAGAAAAAAATCTCTGCCTCTCCCCTCCAGTCACTCTGGGATCACTGAAGTCATGTAGGGCACCCTCCCTCTGCTTCAGCAGTGCCTTATGCTGGCACCCAGCAGACCCCACAAAGTAACCGGGGACAGTTTGATGAGCTGGCAGTAGCTTTCTTTAATTATGTCTCTTGCTTCAAGTTTATTCTTCCCCTTTCCTGCCTCCACCCCCAAGCCCCTTCCCCAAGTACATCCCTGACCAATTTGGCTGCATGAGCTGGTTATGTAGCAACCTGCTGTGGGCTGTTTCATAACCTGGAGGGCTTTGGTTAACTGGAAGAATTTGGTGTCAGGTGAAACCAGGACACTTTGTACTCACCCAGTGATAGGTAATTCCTTAGGAACACAAATTGAAGGGGAAGGTGAAGTGAATTAACTCTCTGATAGGCCTGGGGACCAGTCAGCTACTGCCTTGACAAATCTGCCTTGTCATCGGGTTTTTCTATTTGTCACTGTGAAGATTTCCTCTCCTTTGTAATTTCTCTCCTGTGGTTCAAGAAAAGGCTTGGGAACTGAGAACCCTGAGTTTTCCCTAGATCCCTCAGAATTTCATGGAGTCACCAGTTTATTCAGATCAAAACAGACTTGTGTGATCATTTGTGTCACTTGCACAGGAACTGCTTTGTGTCTTCCACATGCCTGGCTTTGAGGGCTTTGTTTCTGCCTGTGGTCTTGACTCAAAATGTGATGCTGAGATGCTTCTTACTTTCTTTCATTATGCAGTGATGTTAGCCTCTTGTAAGGCCAACGTCTCATGGAGGTGGAGAGGGGCAGGTAGGGTACAGCAAGAAAGCACCTGTATTGTGTTTGGTTTCTAGCAGGTCTGATCAGAGCTTTTTGTGACAGCAATGTCACTTCCAAGTTTTTTTTGACTCTCTCATCTCCTCCCCATAGTTCTATATGCTGCTGCTGATCTGCTCAATTATTGAGAATGTGTCACTCTGTCTTTTGGCTGGGCAAATCACCCCTTGCAATTGTGACTACAGCTACTGCCATTGTACTTAGGCCGGTAGATCTGTAGGACAGTGGTGGACTTGACACCTTTTACCTGCAGTAGTTTGAGGACAGCCCTGTCGTCTGAGTTCCTTCAGAATTTTGCTTTTGGTTGAATTGTCCCTCTTTGGTGTCTTGACATGGAGAGTAGCCACTTCATGAGAAGGGATAGCCAGTTTGGGCTAGTAGAAGAAGAAAAATATGCCCCTTGCTGCTTTGGGAAGCTCTGAGAAAGGGAGGAGTATGACAAGTATAAAAAGTCTATCAAGTCCTTGCTTAATCTTCCCATGAAGAGCATCTCAGCCTTAGCTCTCTCTGAACTCTGATCACATCTCCAGAACATTCATGGAAAGCAATGCTGAGGCAGGAACATGTAGGCTTGGGGTCACAGAAGAAACATATGGATGTTTTAGCTACAAACACTACCAGATGCAGGGAAAATCCCTGCAGCTGGAGCTCAAATCACATCTGTAAAGTATGCTCTATCACTAGAATTTAGTCTGCAGGCTGTTGTTTAACACCTCTTCTCCAAAAGAATGGAATTTCCCTAATTTCCCTGTATTATGGATGAGATAAGGAATGGACATGTGAATCAGAGTCAGCAATTTAGTCAGAAGTATGAAGTTTATCCTAGGATTTACAATACATTCATGTAATGCCTGTGCACTTAATATTCTAGATGTTTCTAGCGGGTTGAACCTGAGTTGATGGCCAAACCGGCTTCCAGGAGAATCTGGATGATCTTCTCTCCTCGCACTAGGTGGGAGGGGTCATCCTGAAAAAATGGGAGTTTTATTTCACTGTTAGGATGGTGAGCTGTAGAGGTCTGCCCTGACACGTTTTTTGTGGGAATGAATGTGCCTGATCCTTTTCCAGCAATTCTTGCTGTACACTGCTGCTGCCATGACTTACTGTCCACCAAGTCTGTGCACAGGTGATTTTGTGCAGCTTGTTTGGGATTCTTCCATGTCTTCTTGCTGTTACTCCAAAGAGGCTATCCGTATAAGAGTCTTTATTTGTAGGATATTATAGTTATAAGGCACAGGTATGTTAATGTAGAATAAATTTGGCTTTTAGTGCTTACAGCCTTTGTTGCCCCAGGAGGTCATCAAGTCAATTATTATAAAAGGATTTTAAAAAGAGCCTGGATAATTTTATGACCATTTGTAATTATGTGTTAAGATAGGGGTAATCAAATCTTATGCTTTGTGGCAGATGATAATCACAGGGGCCATGAAATGGCTCATTTTCTCTCTCATGCACCAGTTGACCATTAGGGTGGAGTTTTCATCTTTCTCCAGACTTTAAATTAATTGCTGCTGAGCACAGGAAACTAACTTTCTGATCTCTCTAGCAGGTTGAATGCTGCTAGGTTTTGTCCTGCTGCTTTGGGCCTGGTTTCTGGGAAATGATAGGGGAAATGGATCCAGTAGAAACCCAGAGTTAGTATGGCGTGGTGGGAACATTTCCAGGTGCCGTGTGCTTCTCGTGACTGACATAGCTCATGTCTGAATTCCTGGTCATGGGGATTGCAGAGTGTGGGCAGTAGAGCATCATCAGGGCCACGTGGCCTGTGTTTTTTGGCTACAACAGCACAACCAGGGCAGCTTCTGTATTGCCTGGCCTCTAGGCAGTGTCTGCATAAGCAGTGTCTCTAGGTGAATTGGATTTTAGATAAGAAGTCCTCTCCTTTTTCCAGGCATCAGCTGTAGTGCTTGTGTTGGCTCATCTTTAAGATGTACATTGGACAGGGGAAGCCAGGCCAAGGGAGGTTGGGAGTTTGTGGAATTTTTTGTTCTATGGCTCTGCTGTGCTGGTTCCATTGTGATCCATGGCTCTCTGCTCCATTTGTTTTATAGCATGGTGAAAATAGATGAAACATTTCATTGGATAATGAATTATGGCCTTGGAGGTCCTGCAAACCATTTGTGAGTGTGAAGAAAGTGACATTCTTGCCAGCAGCTGCTCTGGCTTATGCAGTTCCTTGTGCAGTTTGGTCATCAGCTTTCTGTATAAAACTGTGATTTCATCTGTGTCCAGTTTGAGTCACTATTTGACAAACTGGTTTCCTTCTCTGATTTTTTTAACCTCTTTGTTCGCAGGTAGACAGAGATCAAAGTGCAATGTGTCTCAGAGCATGGGTGAATAAAATATAGCCATGCAGAGTTTTTATCTAAACACTTCTTTTTAGTCTTCTGCATCTGAAAGACACTGCGCAAATGCAGATATTTTGGGGAATTGGCCACTTCTTGGGATAGATGTGGTTGTGGCTTGTACACATCAATGTTAACCAGTATTGTGGGGCTACAAAGTTTAAAAACTCTGTATCAAGTAAAGGAATATGGAAATGGCATTTCTCCATTTTATCCAAGCTAGAAGACTGCAAATGTCTCTGCAACTCTATGCAAGAGCCTCTTCAGTGCCTCTTGCTTCAGTCAGTAGTGCTCTGAACTGGCTCTGAAATGCTGTTTTGTAGTGTTACGCTGCCCATCTCTTACCAATGGGAATCCTCAATACTTGATGGAGAGAAATGAGATCAAAAGGAGAAAAACTGCAGGATGGTTGGCAAAGGAGAATAAGAGATGCTGTCAGGAGAGGAACTGAACTGAGAAGGGGAGTAAATGAGGCAGATAGAGGCAAGAAGCCTGTTCAAAAGGCAGGACACACAGAGGAGAGGCTCTCAGAGCAAAGCAGTGAAAGGGTTACCATGCAGGGTGATGCACAGTGAGGAGAGAAGTGGTTAGATAATGTAAAAGCTCTATTTACATTTATGTCTTGACATCCATTCGAACCCTCCCTTCACACCTGACTTTCCCATCTGGCTCCCACCCACTCCCCCCTCCTCACCTTGTGTTGTATCCTGCTGCTACCTCCCAACTACTTGGGCTTCAGGGCTTGGAAGAAAAGCTATTGATAATTTTCCCCAGCTGTCATTGGCTAGAACAGGTAAGGATTAGATGATCCCATGATGCTTCAAGATAGGGTTTTTTCCACCTATAGTAAAGAGGCAGTTTAGTTTTCCTCGAAAACACTGTATCCTCCCTTGCCTCAGCTCAGTCAGCTTGGTGGCTCTGCACATATTCACTCAATATACATATCGCGATGTTCGCTGTTCTTCCACAAATTGGGCATAGGAGTCCTCAGGTCACAGGACTGTATGTTTTAGTGAGCTTGGTCTTCTCATTACCTTCTGTAATTGGGGAAAACTGTAACTTCATGGGACAGAAACTGTCAAAACTGGTTCTCTAATATGCCCTTAACTGCAAGAAATTGTAAATAGGGAGTGCTAGAGCAGCAAAGCACTGATTGGAGCTCACTGCAGGGTTTACAACGACCACTAATTGCCAGCTCTGTTTGGATGAATTGTAAATGGCCGAGATAATGCAAATTAGGAAGACACTTTCTTCGCAGAATTTTAGCAGCTTCTGGGAAGGGGGGAAGTCATGCAGCTCCCTTTGTAACTGAGAACAGAGCCCAATTTGCCATGGTTTCTGTAATGATTGCTTAGGCTGGGAGTGTGACAGTGGAGTCCAACTGCATCACATGCTGCACTCCAGGAGTTTGTTGCTAGTTAATCCCATACAGAATTGGGACATCTAGTTTTGGGTTTTTTTCAGTCTACTCTACTTTTTTGTTGTTGAACATTTAAAATAAAAAGGCGGGGGAAAAGCTTGTGAGAAATATCATTTATATTGACATAGATAAGGTTTGAAAATATTTTGTTAAAAGCTAGGTTTTTTACTTTTATCAACTTTTTTTAACCATACTTATTTTACATTGAAAAACTTTCTGCCTGGGGGAATACTGGTAGGGATATGGGATAAGCAGAGGAAAATATTTTAGAGATATTATTGTCCTTATTCCCCATTCACTCTGCAGTTTTTTGAGCTACCTGATAAATTTATGAGTGCAGGTGGAGTGGGGTATGCTTCTTGGAGAAGGGAGGAGGGGAAATACATCTTCCACTGCCTGGCCCCTTCCAAGTTTGTTAAGTGTACCTTCACAGACAGCGCCCTGGCCCCATACGTACCTGCTTAGGGATGTGGGGGAACTGCAGACTTGAGCAGGCTGTGGTTTCATGCCATCCCACTCAGGGAATAAAATTGGGTGAGCAAATGGCCAGAGCAGCTACCAGTGGGCTCTGGAATTAGCTTTCTGTTGCATGTCCTCCATGGAAACATGTAAGCCATGTTTCCAGGAATTAACTTGTTGAGAGTTTGCCCACTAGAATGTTCATGGAAAGCAGTCACAGCAGAGGCATGAGCATAACCAAAGCACAAATGGTTTTAAACCCTAAAAAAATTATTAATGGAAAGTGGGGGTTTTTTCTGCTATCCAGTCAGCTTTTGGGGAAAAAAAAACAACAACTGCGTGGGAAGACGTGTTTGCATAGGAGCCCTGTGTTTATAGTGGGTAGCATGAGCACACTTGTAAGACTCTCAGGGAGTGAAGTTCCTGAGACCGGTGGTGTAATTATTTTGAATTTAGCTTTTTCAGAGTCAAGACTTGAAAGAAAATGAGAAAAGCCTGGAGCTGTGAAGGACTTTGACTTCAGCAGTGGAGGAGAGTGGGTACCCATAGTGAAAAAACCCAGAGGCTCAAACCTTCCATGTCTCCTCTTCTGCTCAATCTCTAAGTGCTGCACTTATGTTAAGCAATCCCCATCCACAATGAAAGCCAGTGTACTTTATTTAATAACTATGTCACAGGGCTCCTCTGAGAGTGGGAGTGCCAGAATTGGTTGGCTTTTTAATGGGGCCTGTCAAGGGAATTGGTTACAGATGGGGAAATGAGGCACGTTCACTCTTCCCCCGGTTTTAACATCCCAGCTCTGGAGTAGAGGGTGGTGGGTTTTGTTAAGTGCACTTTGTGGCTCTTTCTCTTGTGTAACAGTCGACTACTTAATGCAAAATGCTGCTTCTGAGCCTTAACACCGCAAGGCAAAGTGCTGTGTTACAAAAGCACTGTGGGAGGGGAGAGAACGGGGAGGACAGCACGAGTGTTTATTTGCTCCCATTACGCCAATGCTGCCGTGAACACCGATGAAGCTTTTCTTCCAAACGGCCCCTTGGCACAGGTTATTTGCACATAAATGGCCGCAGGCGATTTATTTATTCGGCGCAGCTGGGTTCTGTAAAAGAAACTGTAGGCTATACCTGCCAATAGGTTAATACTCCTCCCTGCAGTGCTGGGAGGGCAGGAGGAATTTGCTCTGCTGCAGGAGACCAGAGACTCAAAGACTTTGGCTGAAATTTTCGAGGCTGTGGGATGATTTTATAGCTGTCCTGTCCTTTTGGCTTGCTTGTTTGTTTTGCCCTTTGACTGTGGTGCAAAATAGAGTTTAGGGCCTTGAAGAAGGGAAAAATAGAAGGCTTGTGTTGTATAAACAGTGTGTTACCCTGTTGAAAAGAAAGAAGAGCCTGCATGTGAGGGAGCAGCAGACACAGACTGCTGTGGGATTGCTCAGTGCATGGACCTGGTAATTCAGTAACTCACTGTGTTGAATGCCACATGGCCATGAAAAAGTTATTCCTTATCATGAGGTGTTTTAAATCTGCATCAGATTTATCTATATAGGTGGCCAACTCTAGATCTTGATGACTGAGTTTTATTCCTTGAATACCAGTCATGCTGGTTTTGTGTCCTTTAGGACTCTTAGTGTCCACCATTCTACAGCCAGACATCATGGTCTGTGTGTTTTCATAACTCGCTAGAGAGGGTAAAGTTTATCCCAAAGACTAAATTCAAAACTTCTGAAGTGCAGGGTAACACATGTTTACCTCCAATAACCTCTAGGATGAAAAGGACTTCCTGCATAGAGTACCTGAATTCTGGAAGTTGGGTACCTAGGAGTTTTTGGGAGAGGAGTATTGCAGGAAGGATTGTAGGGATTGGGTGGTTATATACCTCAGTGAGGTGAACTGAGGATGCCATGGAGAGAAATTTATTTTAGAAACTACCTTGTAAAATTTCGGGTCCTCAGAGCACCGGTAGAGAAAGCGGTCTGAAAATCTCTCACATCTAACTTCAAAGGTGCTCAAAGACTTTCAAGTGCAAATGCTTAGAAACTGAAACATCAGCTGAGAGCAGAGAAGCTGGCTTGTTTTCCTTCTCCTCCCTCTTTTTTCCCAAAGTGGAATTATCCACTCTGAGAGTTCCATAAAGGTTTTCCACAATGAAAACCTGTCTCCGTTGGGCAGTATATTTGCAGAAAAAGTGAACAAGCCTCAACCCTACAGCACTGGTACCCTACACCCCAAAGCACTTCTGACATTAGACACCTTTCTTCAATTAAAACCTTTTGTTTCTCTCTAGCCTGATCCATTGCCTCTGCACTGTGACTCTACTCATCCAAAATTTTAAGAGAAGGAGGTTCTCCCCTTCATTCTCTTCTTCTTCCTCCACTCCCTCATAATTGGATGAACATCCTCTCCTCAGAGAAGAAATATTAAATATTTAGGTAGCTGCTATCACTGTCCATCTGGAGTAAGGGTGCCCCATACAAGACTTTGCATGGTGGGGTGGGATAATATGGTACTTAGGGCACGGAATGAGATTTGGAAGCCCTGGGTTTGTATGGTCTTTGTTAGTTCTTGGATGACTTCTTTACTTTTTTGGAGCTTTATCTTGCTGTTTGCAAAATGTGAATTTGTAACATTCTCTTAACCTAGAAGAAGGATTGCAAACATACAACCATATTTATATAATAAACATATAAATGTTATTGAGTCTAGGATGCTGGAGACTATATAAATGCATAAGTCTTTCAACCAGTAAAATGAGACAGTGAGGTTCAGCTTGAAGGGACTGGAAGGTAACTGGGGATTAAGTTCTGTTCTGGATTCACACTCCTCCAAACCTTGCACATAACAGGTTGAAATCAGTCTGGAACTTGACATCCAATTCCTAGAAAAACAGAAATATCATCTACAATGATGGTACACTTAGGGCACTTAGGAAGTTAGCATATGTCGATTTTTAACACATCTGAGGTTATTTAGTCTTTGTCTGCTACTTCTGTATGAACCAGGATTTTTTTTTTAATGCCCTTAAAAATAGGACAATTTCCCAAGCCTCTTTTTGCCCTCTTTTTTTTTATGACAAAACCCCATCTACTTAGGGTTAGCTCTATTATAAAATTTTCCTTTTAACAAATTCAACATCACAAAAATGTCATGTGAAATGCTTCTCTTCCATTATTGAATGATAAATCTAAATGTAGAAACTGGAGTTCTCAGTGGAAAAAAGGTCTAATTTTTTTTTCTTTCTCTTTTGTTACATCCCTGTTTCTGTGCTTGGAAATAGAAATGTCCTCATGTAAAATAAAACAGATTCAACTTTCTTGAGTTGATGGAACAACTTTTATTCATATTAAGTATTGGATGCAGGACCAAAATGTGAATGCATATAACATCCAGCTATTCCTTAAGTGAGTATGCTTTTGAACAATCAGATTGTCTGGTCAGGAGAGGGTAGGAGTGATCACAGAATCATAGAATGATTTTGGTTGGGAGGGGACCTCAAAGATCATCTTGTTTCAGTCCCCCTGACATGGCCAGGGACACCTTCCACTCTACCAGGTTGCTCAAAGCCCCATCCAACATGGCTTTGAACACTTTTAGGCATGGGGCATCCAAACTGTGAGAGTGCCTCGCCACCCTCACAGTAAGGAATTTCTTTCCAGCATCTAATCTGGCCCCCTTCAGGTACTGGCAGGCTGCTATAAGGTCTTGCTGGAGCCTTTTTTTTCCAGGCTCAACAGCCTCAACTCTCTTAGCCTGTCCTCATAGGAGAGGTGCTCCAGCCCTCTGATCACCTTTCCCGCCTCTGGACTCGCTTCAACAGGTTCATATCCTCTTTATGTTGGGGGCCTCAGAGTGGGTCACAGTTCTCCAGCTTGGGTCTCATGAGAGAGTATTAGAGTGACAAACCAGGAGAATCCTCTCCCTTGCCCTGCTGGCTGCGCTTCTCTTGATGCAGCCCAGGATACTGCTGGATTTCTGGGCTGCACGAGCATGTTGCCCATCATGTTGAGCTTCTTGTCCACCAGGACTGAGTGTTTCTGCTCAGGGTTGTTCTCAATCCATTCTCTGCCCAGCCTGTATTTGTGCTTGGGGTTTTCCCATCCTAGGTTCAGCACCTCGCACTTGGCCTTGTTGAACTTCATGAGGTTTGCGTGGGCTCACCCCTCAAGTGTGTCAAGGCGCCACCGGCTGGGGATCCTTAGGAGATGGTCTTAAATAAGGAATGTGGAAAGGTTTAGAGCATTGCCTGTAGCACCAACAGTGTGAGGCACAGAGGGAGTATCTTGCATGCAGATTTAGCCAGAGTATATCTGTGAAGGAAGTTCTGAACATCTGCCAGTTTTAAATGGTTATACATGTGCTTAGTTGCAGCAATATAGGCGTTTCAATAGTGTGTGAGCATAAAGATCACCAATAGAATCACCTTAGGTGCCAACTGGCTTTGGAGCAGAAGCCAGGTGGTGTTTTTATGGCTGCTACAAGCACCTACATGTTCAAGGTCTGTTTAGGGATTTAGCAACTGGCTTTCCAGGAATGATCACGTAGCTCTATTCTGCCTGCCAGAGATGTCATGAGGATCATTACACAATAGCTAGGACATCAGAGGTTAAAGGTGTTTGTGATCACCTACAAAAATGAGATGAGGTTGGCTCCTCAGGGATGTCTGCAAAGATGAAGCTGGAGCTTCAGTTTTTTGAAGGAAAGAAGAGCAGAAAACCTGTTAGTTCATTGCAGTAGCTTGTTGCTGGCCTTTATAGGTGTATTTGAGTTCATGTAGTGAAGAGAATGTTGTTCATGGCATGGCTGGAGGTAGCAACGTAAGATCTTGAACCGGAAGCATTTTCTGCAGTCCCAGATGAAGAAATATTGTGCTTCTGCAAGGACATGTGTGAGGCAGTGTGAGATGAGAAACACTGCTGAGAAAAGTGCACAGGAGAAGCTGTAATCAGGCAGCAGTGAAGCTTTGCGAGGTTTTCTCAGCTTTTGCATTTCACTCAAGCCTGAAAACCTCTAAAGGTCAAGACAAATTGTGTATTTCCCCAGAATTACGGGGTAGGCTGTGTTCCTGATGTCTTGGGGTTTATACACTTTTTTTTGTTTGCTTCTGTTCCTCTCCTTGTTAGTCTGTGTGAGTTTTGCAGGTTGCTGAGAATCAAGGGAGTAAAAAAAGTTTTACTGTTAGGGAAAAAATAGCCAGTGCCCCTCACGTATGCGTGGCTTGTGCACATACTTGCTGCATTTGACAGCAAAATCAATTAATCATTAGGAATCTCCTCCTGGTATAAGCACAGAAAGGTTTCTACTCTGCTGAAGGTAAGAAGCACACAGGAAAAGGCAAAAAGCAAAACCATTTTTCCTTTTATTTTTTTCCTCTCTCCTGTTTCCCTTTCCCTGCACATAGGCACATGCTCACACCTGCAGATGTTGACACAGCAGTCTAGCTATCCAGAGCTGCCAGTTAGTGCAAACATGATGGGAAGGCAGTAAATATCACTCTGTGGAATAAATGGCCCCCATGAGTCCCACTTGGGAGGATTATATTTTATAGGTCTCTTCTCTTCTGCCCCTTGTTCTTTGTTCACTCTTGAGATTGTGTCCATGGGGCTCCCCTTTCATTTCCCAGGGGACATGAGTTCCCCTTCCTACTTCCCGCTTCTTTCAGGGAAGCTGAGCCCACAGAAAGACAGCTCTTTGAAAATCTGATCAAGATGTTTTCTCTGTTCATGGAGAGTCTAAGTCCCTTCTGTAACTTCTGGGATACTTGTTCCCCATGTCCATGTTTGCTTCTGATTTAATGCAGTGCTGAGAATGAGCTGTGTTCCCAAGCTGCTCTGTGGAAGGAAGGGCAGATATGTCATCTCTGCTAGCTGAAATCTTCAAGGTGACAGAAGGGATCAAGCAGAAAGGAGAAGGGACTCTATGTGAAGGTGACCTGGCAGTCATAAGATTTTCATTTGTTTGCAGAGGAAAGCTGTGGATATGTGTGTACTGCTGCACAGAGAAAAAAAAAAAAGTGTTTGTGGTACTTTGGTCGTGTACACTGCTATTACAGGTCCAGCAGAGGCTGACCTTAGTCAAACATGATTACCCATAGCTGGCCACCCAGAATTTCCTGCTGGAAGTATGCATGGCCTGACACTTCTTCCTGCTGCACCAAGGGCCCATTTCAGGCAATCTCACTTCTTGTAAGCACTGGTAAATGGATCTCTCCCTGACAGTCCTCAACAGGCACAAAGCAAATAGGTTCTAGGTTTTCTGTCTCTTCTTAGCAGAATGCAAGATCATGCACAGGGGCAATGATGAACTTTCACGTGGAAAGGTTAGGTCAAAAAGGTGACTCAAGCCTCCACATCCACACAGAGAGAGAGAGACCTGTCTTTGCTCTGTAGGTAAAATTCACATTCACAGCAGTTCCACAGTGGTTATTCCCACTTATCCCACACTGCTATCATTAACTCTTCAGCCCAAGTATTGGGGGCCAGAACCCTTTTCCTATTTGTCCAGCCACTTATGGGCATGTATTTCTGCATCCCAACCTGGGAGACAACATTGTCCTTTGGGATAAAAGATAGAAGATAGCACAGCTTTCCCGCTCCTGGCCACACCCTCGCCCCCTCCCTTAACTCACTCTCTGTGTCCTTAGTGCTATAACATCCATTAGTTCACTAAAATGTCTGAATGAAAACTCCAGTTACTCCCCATCTTTGGTAGATTTTTAAGTTCAGGACCCCATTTTAAAAAAAGTGAAACAAGAAGACATGTTGATATTAGCATTAAAACTCATTAAAATAACTGCAGCATGTTTGAGCTGGAAATTATTTGCTTTCTCTAATCCTCAAAATAAGCCAAATAAACCTAAACCGCCTGACTGCAAAGGTGACTCACTTTTTTGTCTGTTTGGAGTTGGCTCTGATGATCCTGAATATTTTTCCGTGACTGAAAGGAAATAAATTTCAGCCTTCTGTGACTGCAGCTCTGAAAAGGCTTGGTTTATTCCAGCTGGTTGCAGTGACTTTAGAAGCTGTGTAAAGAAAAGACACTGTGGCTGAAAGTAAAAAAGAAGGATGAGGCACAAGTCTGCTTCTGACTTGGTGAGGGACACCAGTCAAGTTATGAGAACTTGGATTTTTCTCTTCTGTTCATGCCTGACTGACAGGCGTGCTGCACAAATACTCTCTCTGGTACAGATTTTCCACTCTGGCCAGAGTCTGCAGCTGAGGATGGTGTTAACAAGAACTAGTGGCTGGCTCCTTGGCTTAGGAGTCAACCCTATGCAAACCTCCATGGAGAATTTAAAAGCAGCTTGATGTAATATTAGCCTTTGAGCTCCTTTAAACTCTTCCATCTGGCCCCTAATGACCAACAAACTGAGCCCAAGAGTGACAATGTTCCTCCCAGCTGCACCCTGTCTCACCTCCTTTGCTCCCCTTACCCTGAGGATTGCAAAGGGAATCCACTGACACTGGATTCAACTCCACACCAGCTGAAAGTATCCGTACAGTGAAGCCTCCTCCAGCTGAGGGCAGCTGGCAACTCATTGCCCTGCCAGCATGGCTTAGTATCTTCCAAGAAGAGTTTTAGAGAGAGAGATTGATTTTTCAAATCAATGCTACAATGAAAATACTTGGTTTTGTTCTAAATCTAGTTGGTTTTGTCTTTTTAAATACTATTGTCTCCTGAGAAATCATTTCTATTTGAATTTCAGGGAAGATTTATTTTTATTTTCTGCAAGTCCAAAATGTACATTTTTATAAATCACTAAAGGAAGTGCTTGATCTCTGTTCTGCTTGGTCCTCTGTAAAATCGTGTACCCTGATTTAATACAAGAGTTGTCTGTCACTGACAATGGATGACTCCACCTAAAAGAACTGTTGACGCACAAAAGTTATTTCCATCACATCTACAAGCCTAAAGAACGTGTTTTGCAGATGCAATTAGTTTGAAACAAACCCTGTGTATCCTGTAGAAAAAATCAGGACACAGCAAATTCAGGTGAAATAGAATGGCAGTTCAGCCTCTTTGTCTGTCAGAACTGCGCACAGAGCAGAGTTATTCAGAAACAAGACACTGGGACTGCTCCACCCCTGGAACTGCAAAGCCAGTTACACAGTGCAGGGGTGCTGTGGAATCACGTTGGATTGGAGAGGTAATTTCACCTCAAATCCCCAGTTACAGAATTGAGAATATGCTGAGTTGGAAGGGACCCACGAGGATCATTGAGTGCGACTCCCTGCCCTGCACAGAACCAACCCCGAGTCACACCGTGTGCCCAATCTAGTGAATAGCTACTGCAAATGACATTGCCAGTGCCTTGGGCTGTAATAACCTTTTAAAAGGCACCCAAAATCTGTGTGAAGTTGGAGAGGAGTCTCTTAGTGTCAGTCACCCTGTTAATTACCTGGACTGGTGCTGGGAGGAGGAAGGAAGGGAGGTGAGCTCTGATGTATCAGGACTGAGGTAGGTACCGTTCCCTTCACTGTAATTTTGGCTTGTCTAATGTACATTGCTTGACACTTGAGCCTTGGTGAAGGACATCAAGGACACGTCTGATGTGCTTTCTGTATTCAGTGCCCTGTAGGATAGCACAGCTGATGGGATTGCTTGGCCTTTAGCAGGATTAGTATGTTTGTATTACCACTACAGGAAGAAGGGCAGGCAGCTGCCAGCACCACTGTGTGCTAGGCAGTGTGCAGGCACAGTGCAAAGGAGGTGGCTCACCATCTTGCTCTGCAGAGCTTTAGGGCTGTTTCTCTGTTAAAATCTACTGCACTGATTTTTATTTAATTTTTCTTTTCTATTTTCTTCCTTTCTGGGATGGGGCAAAGGCCTGATCTAATCTATGGCTTGGTCTTCATAAAGGTCAGCGAGTGTTCAAGCCTGAACCCTTTGAATGTTAGAAGTGATGCCTGGCTGTTTTCATTACTCATGTCTTGCATTATTGAGAGACTGGATATAAGAGTGTTGGAGCTTAACATGTGAGGATAGTTGGCAGCAAGTTCAGGCAGTGGCAAAGCAAATAATAGGATTTATTAAATACCTGCTTGCTGTCTAGTCAACAAACTTGCCAGCCAGCATGCAGTATCCAAACAAGTGCATGGGATCTTTGGACTGCTAAGGCTGACCTCCAGTACCTGGACAAACAGGAAAGCATTATAGGATATTAGTAAGGACAGGCACCACATGCTCCTTTGAGACCCAGCCATCAGTGTGCAGCACAGGCGCACTGGCAGAACAATTGCACAGTGTCTGTAATGCTTTGTGACAACTGAATTTCAAAGGTTTCCATACCAATGTGCTTACCATTAGGTTTCCTTATTCGTGCTCCCACCTACCTTGGCTTCTCCCCAGAGTTGGAGGAGTGGGAGGACACTGTCAATTATTCTATTTGTGCTTTGTCCATAGTCAGAAATTCTGCCCATTATTCTAGGGAAGACAGCTGTTTTTGTTGAAATGAATGGCTGCAAACAAGTTAACAATACTGACACTTAAATTGACATAATTAGGCTTCAGAGTCAGTGCCCTCAGAGACCTGTGTGAGGAGCTGATATTTATCATAGCTCTTTCAGTTCTTTTGCAAAGGAATAAGGTAGGGCTGCACTGGGATATAACAAAATAGAAAACGACAGAAAGGAGAGGAAAAAAAAAAAAGGTGGTTTGTAAGCAAGGATTATCACTTTGATAAGTGGAAAGCTGAAGAGTCTTATAGTCTCTGCTGGATGCTGCTAGAAGATGTGTTCTAGTGCATTGTTAGCTGCTAATGCAGTGTGACCCTCCTCCTGCTTTCTGAAATATTTTCCTCATAATCTCATGGTTTAATTTTTGAGCGTGCTTCTTGTATAACACACCTGGCTTCACTTTTTGCCTTCTTGCTCTTGTTTTTTAAATTCTGTTGCAACTCTTTCCCTTTGTTACACGTTTTATCTTGTTCCAATGGAAAATTTTAGGTCCTGGCATGCAAGTTTTTGCATTCTTGTGTGAAATCTGCAGTAGCATCCATTTGTGCCTTCCTCTGTTCCTGTAGTATGTTGCTTTTCTTCCTTGCCTGTGTAGTGTTACTGAGTGGCAGCCTTGTTTACAGTACACTACCTAGAAAAACAAAATGAGTTTTCATAGAGGAAAAAGAAATATCTTTTCAATAAACTCTATAACCCCTTTGCTGGTTTACCTGGGAACAGCTCTGAGCAGCCTGATACTGGCAAAGATGCTTGAAGGGGTTTTTTTGTTCCTGTGGAACAATTGCAGCACAGTGCAGAAGAACAAGCTCTACCTCTGCTTGTGTAATGAGACCACTGGAGGTAGAAGTTGAGACACAGACTGAGTTGTGCATGAGAGATGCTGAAATGCTCTTAAAACAGACCCACGTAATTAAAGTACTTCACATTTTCCTGGAACACTGGCTTCGTGCTATGGGTTCCCTGACAAGGAAGTCTGTTTAATGTGTTTGATTTATTGTATTTTATGTTATTTTTTAGCACTGCTGGAGCCAGTGTGTAGTATATCCAGAAGCAATGGAGCTTTTATAGGAATCTGTGTCTTTCAAGATAGCATTTGCTCTTTTGCAAGTAAAAAAACCCGAAATTCTGAAGTCTTTCTAATGCCCAATGAATTCCCCAAGTCAGCCACAGAAGTCTGAAGGCCTGTAGTGCAAGGCACACCACAGATCCAGGCTGTCCTCCAGGACACTTGTTTGAAAACAATGAAAAGTTCTAGAAATGCAGAAGCCTGAGGAAAAAAATCAGTGTCCTGCAAAGACAAAAGATACCAAAAGATACTTTGGTTGGGAGCTGACCTGAAGAGCCAGGGTGTAAGTTTGTCTTTGCCTCTTGCTGTATTTCCAGGTTGCTTAGATCCAAGCCCTTGTGGTTGGCTTGGGTTATTCCAAAAAAAAAAAAAAAAAAAAAAAAAAAAAAAAACCACAAAAAAAAAACACACACAAAAAAAAAAAAAAAAAAAAAAAACAAAGAAAAAAAACTCCCACCAACCTATGAAATTTAGTTTTTCCCCTTTCCCTACAAAAGAAGAAGCTAGACTAAAAAGTGAGGAGGATGAGAAGAAAAGCTGTAGGGGAATGATAAAAATGCAGTACTTGGCTTCCCAAAGGCCACTGTGGACTGCAGCGATCCCTGTGTCATCAGGCAGCCTGCCCAGACCTGAGGGAAGCTTGAAACTTCCCATTACAGAGGTGCACTTTCCCAGAATGCCTCAACGCCCAATTCCTGGGGGTTGACTTCCAGGTCCAGGCTCTTTGCCACATCTCTAACTAGTAAGTGTAGGCTCTGCAAGTCCGTTTCTCTACCCTGGCCTCTGATGTCTCTGCACTCAAATCAAGGACTTTCAGTCCAAAATGGCATTTATTGTAGATTAAAGAAACCATCAAGAAAGAGAAAAAGGGAAAGAGAGCACAGTGTGTTTATCTTGAGTTTCTTAACGTGAGAAATGATTCCAGCCTCTCACAAATTAGCAAACTGAATCTATGGACTAAAGAGGCTGGCTGGCTTTCAAAGAAAATAGTGGAGAAAGAGCCTAGCAAAGAGAAAATAGTCATTACTGCATGCTTGTGAGGACAAAGAGTATTTTAAACCTCTGTCCTGCCAGTTGTTCTGGGTGGGCAGATATGTTTTGCTAGTCAAAATCAAAAAGGGGAAAAAAAAATTAAAAGGGTGAAGACTCGGGGTGGCTGGGCTGGTTTTTTATTTTATTCAGACCAAACAGTGAGCAAAGCCCTGACCTCTGAGGTAAAACATGGTTTTCTCCCCTCCACAGGCTGTATCTGACTTTCAGAAACTTATCAGAAGCTAACTTTCAACTTGGTATAAGCTATGTTATACAAAACTCAAGCATAAAATTAAAGTATCCAATTTAGGAGGATGATCTTTGGAAGTGTGTTTAATGGTAACAGTGACAGATTAATCCTTCAGTCAGTCTCCCTCTTCATTCTTGAACCATCTAAGATGCCCAGACTCTCAGCTTGTGCTGCTCAGCTGAGATAAACCTGGGTAAATGGCAGACACCCCCTATGCTTTGTAGGGGATCCTTACTGTTGTGTAGGAAAAGTGTGTGTTCTCAAATTAGCATAAAAAGGGTGTATCTGGAGCTCTGGTTTACTCGAGATTATCTGAATATCATGGTTGTTTGAACTAGACCTTTTAGGGATGCCTAGTCCATGTGGCTCCCTGTCCTAATGGCTGCTCAGGGATGTAACTGGAGGACTCGCTGAGATGCTTGAACAGGAGTAAAGATCTCTGGTATCTCTTTGCAGTCCTTAAACAAACTGAACTGACAGGTCTCCTACTCTATTATCCTTCAATTGAGACACAAGTTTTTAGCCCTTGGTTGAGCTGACAGCAGAGTCAAAAGCAGCTGGCTGGGAGTTGAACGTGAACAAGGGGCTAGACCAAAGCTACATCTGTTTACTTAGGACTGAAAAGGCCGAGGCAACCAGATCAGCTTTGCTTTTCCTGCATAATAACAAGTCACAATTGAGGTTTTGATGTTTGTCCTGAAAGATGAATCAGTACACCTTCCATATTGTCAAGGTGCAAGTCCTATCTCGCCTCTCTCATTCCCGGGCAGAGTCGAGGCTTCTCTTGGAAGTTTGGAGTTGGTTGGGGTATAAGACAGTTGGTTTCTATTAATTTTTCAGCAGCCATGTGATGAATGGCCCTCACAAGTATCTCAAGTGTCATACTCTACCTTTCCTCTCCAACTATTATTTGCATGTATACAATCAGCAGAATATACAAAAGAGACGCTAGAAACAAACAAACATAAACCAAACAAGTAATCCTCGTTCTCCTCTCTCAAATGTACTGCAGTTGATCTAGGGGAACAAATGAGGAAAAGAAAATGATCCCTGACAGATGTTAGTCGCATCATTGCCTTATTACTGGAAGTTGCTTTGACTTCTTCCCAGTGAAGCGGTAGAGAAGAGCCTGCACAAAACAAACACTGAATACTTTTCAACTAAAGCATATTTACATTTTAGATATTGACTGCTTATGAGCCACACTCTGTGTGCTGCAGACCAAGAGGGTAAACAGTTTTTTGACACAAGGTTTAAGATGCACCTAAAAAAAATATATATCTGTATCAAACTATTTTCATCAGGGTTGCTTTGAACTTCATGCCATCTTTAAGAATGTTGAGTGCTTTTCAGTTTCAAACTTCTTCGTGTGCACCTTTCGATTAATTTTTAATTGCTCTGAAAGAAGAGTGAATATTGTTCTCACTTCATATTTGAGGAAGATTAGGACTGACATGACTTGCTGAAAGTGGTGAGAGGAATAGGTAAGCCTTCTGTTTGGCATAGTTGGACAGATCTTTCTTGAAATCTTAGAGCACAGGTGAGTTGGATGTAAAGGCTGTCTTTTACTGGTTGCCAAGATCATGATTTTTTTACTCTAATTGACAGCATGTAATCAATCATAGAGGCTGTACAAATGGGATCCATGCAATAGGTATTTCTAAAGAGAGGCCTGGAAAGACTTAATATGTGCCAAGAACACCAGTGCTGGCATTTTGCTCAGTAATATCCTTGGTTTCTTTACACCATTTATGAATGGGGAGGGGGAAAAAAAAAAAGTTGTCAGTCATTTAAAAGAAAAAGAAGAGAATTGTTAATGTATAAATGTATAGTGCTCAAGCAGGCAGCAGAGGAGACCTCTTAATTCCAAGAAGACCTGCAGTGGGACAATGCCATATGTTCAAAACATATGGACTGATGATATAAAATGATTCTGGAGGGAGGGTGCTCTGAGGCATTACACCTTTGTGTGGCAACATTCAAAACCAGAAAGTAAAAAACCCACGGGGGGGGGGGGGGGGTGAGACAGAGCTACCTACTGCACAGACATGCTAATGAGGCAAGTGGAGAGTTAATGGACTACTGATTAAGCACGTTTTAGACATTCACTTAACTAAAGGAAATATTATTGTGCTGCTGCTCCTTACCCAGGAGGTCAGAGATTTAAAGCCATAAGAAGCATCCCTGAGGGTTATTAAGCCATAACCTTTTAGATCTTCCAGGAATGAGCATTCAGCAATGTGCCATTAGCCTGTGAAATCGCAAAGTCTTTTTACCCTCCCTTCCTCCAATTTCTGTTACATTCACCTGCTGGGTCTTGTCTTAAATTAGACTGTGAGCTCTTCCTGGCTGTCTTTGTATTTGCATAGAGACTAGCACAATGGGTCCCTGATACTGAATGAGGATTTTGGATCATACTATAATACCAGCATATGAGTAATGAATAGCTAATAGTAATAATAATAATAGTGTAATAGCGTCTGCTTTGTGTGTAAGCTGCGGGTTTTTTTCCTACCTGTTCTCATTTGTGTGAGTTACCTCACCCTCAGTGGCTTGAGCACACAATTTCTTTTCTTATTTTGCTTTTGTGAATTGAAGTGTCTCTGGTGTAGCAGGCAGACTTACACTGATGTGCTGGGGAAGAGCACAGGGCCCTTGCAGGAAGAAGAGGGCATATGACAGGTACCACTGACGTTCGGTCAGGTCAAATAACAGCGTTGTACCTTGAGTCTCAAGCTTCAGCTGAGCTGCCTTTATAGATGTTTTGGTAGCCCCTCTCCTGCGGTTTATTCTGATTCTTGTGACCTTTCCAGCTCTGTTCCTTGCTTCACAGTTGCAAAAGGAGAGGATGCCAAGGGCAGTTTTACACAGAAGCCCATACTATAAAGAGGAATGGCTTCTCTAAGGGAATTTTGCCTCAGCTGAAAGAGATTTCTCAAGAGAGAGCTCACCATACCCTTGGAGGGAATAGACTGGCAAAGCAGAGAAGGCAGCTAAAGTAAAAGTAAAAACAACTTTTCACTAAAATTGTATGTGTCAGAATTAAAAGATTAAAGGTACAGTTAGTTACCTCTGAACTGCCATCCATGGTCTAGCTCTGATTACAGTTCTGTGTAAATGTTCAGGAGCTTCTAATGGCTGCCTATTTTCTTGATTATCTAACCTTTTAAAACTGAGGGAGATAAATTTCTTTAGTGGCTGGGGCTTGGTTTTGGAGGGATTTTTTTGCTAATGTTAAGGTGGATGCTTGACTTGTGTAGTTGCACACACCTTCCCTTTGAATTACCAATCACTTTTGATTTCTGTATTGTCTGTTTTCTTTCTTCCCCTTATCCCTTTGAAGGTGGCCCATCGTTACTCAGCAGCTGTGGGTAATGAAGAGTGAAGCTTTGCTTGAATTTGTCATTCCCAGTCCAGGTGAAAACAAGGACACAGTAGAATCCTTACAGGGAAGTCTTACACTGCAAAGAGCAGTTCTATAAGGGACCTTCTGTAGACCCTTTTTACCCTCATGCCCTGTCCTTGCATTGTTTTCTAGTAACTTCCCTGCTATCAGTATTTGTACTTCAGGGCCAAAGAGCAGCCCAGAACTCCCTTACTTAATTGTCTGAAGAAGAGGAACTACTGCCAAAAGAATTCTCTGCCCCTCACATATACATGTCAGCTGGAGATCTGATTGTGGCCCTGGGGAAGCAGCGTGGAACTTTATGTTTTGGAGAGGTGCACCCATGCCCTGTTTCAGGTGGGAGATGATGCTTTGGGAAGACTGTAGTCTTCCAGAAGAACTAAAAGCTTTGCAGTGCATTGCTGTCTCCTGTTCTCAGAGGTGCATGCACTCCATTGACTGCCTTGGGGTATGTTCTGAAGATAACCATGAGTTAGTCTGCCTGTCTGTCTGAAGGGGATACACTGTAAGAATGGGTCTTTCCTAGTATAATTTTTGGCTGGAAAGAGACTCTTGAGAGGGGTGTAGAAAAGGAAAGAGATAACCCCCAGGAAAGTCAAACTATCTATTTATTTAGTTATGTGTTTTGGGTTGCATTTTGCATTAATCGCTGCCACACATAGGAGCCCTGTAATTTATTATTGGTGATAAGTGTGGACAGTAGCTATTATTTTTGTTCCCTGTTCTAAAATGTGGCAAGCAGGGACACTTAGATTTATGGAACATGCATTATTCAAATCTCAGGGCCCGATGGCTCAGCATGAACAATTCCAGCTATTTCCAGAATCTTTCAGTCTTTCCTCCTTTATTCCTCCTTGTTTTTGCCTTCTCTTATTTTTCCTTTCCTTTTTGTTTTGTTAGGCTGGATTAGGACAAGGGGAGTTTATTTAGGCTGGGGTAGTTGCAGTGAAACTCATGTTTCCACACCCGTGACAGGACAGGTCTCACAGGGACTTCACAGAGAAATGCAGAGGGGCCTGATTAATGCCCATTATGAGGAGCTGGAGGAAAAAGTGGTGTATGTTTGGCTAGATGTCTAACTGTTAGAAAATACTGATGTGGTGAAGTTAAAGTTGGGTGAATATTCTCCTGGGTCAGAGCCTTTATTTATTTTTTAATGGCTGACTTTCTCTGGAACTCTTGTAGTGCTGAAGCAAAGACTGTCGGTCTCTACCTGGGTTGGTGTCCAAGGCACTAAAACTACTTTATCTCTCATTGTCAAGAGGGAACTTTCTCAACACGTGCCTGAAATCACTCTCACATCTGCCCTCATGGTGTATACAGGTGGATTTCACACCAAGGATCTGGATACCTCCACTCTCTTCTTTGGTATAAACTGCACGTTTCTGCAGGGTTATTGGTTACACCAGTGAAAAACTGTGTGAGGTTAGGGACTGCCCCTGGCAGACATCCCCTCTAGTTAGTGCATAGATTTTGGCCAGTTTCTTCTTCTACCTGGTTGCAACTGCTGCTTAATGAATAGCAAAGAATTTCTGCAGGAAGGCAGAAGAGTTGTTTTCTAGGAAACTCCTACTTACATGCAGTTAGAAGCAAAAGAAAAAAAAAAATTCTGATGTAGAGCCATGGGAAAGCTAGTAAATTCTGAGGAGCCTTCACACCAAGTGATAAAATCCAGTGGTGGTAGCAAAACTAAAAATGAAATCTTTATCACTAGGAATAATGTATGGGGGCCTAAGCAGGACCACAGCATGGAAAGGCAAGAATTGTCAAAGAGTAATGCTCAAAGCAGCAGCAGAATCTCAGCAAAATGAAATTACGAGTAACTTTTATCAGTGACTTGATACCACCTGGGGAAGTCCAAGTAAAACCAAGACTACACACACTCTGCTGAAGTCTTACAAGCTTCCATGTGAGCATGTCTGTGTCACCTGGGGTCTGTTTGTATTGGAATGACTTCCTTTTTGGTGGGAATGGAAATGAGCTGTTCTAGTAAAACATTCGTACGTATAAACGTAGGTACATCTGCTCTGGGCTTGTAGGATAAAACCACTACATTTTCACACATGTTGCCCTTGTCTCAAATTACATACTGCCTTTTAAAAGTGCTGTTGGAAATAAGCTGACAGAAACCTGCAAAACACGAGAGACAGTAGAGAACTGAAGATGACAGCCAAGCTAAGGAGGCTCAACAAACTGGATTTTGAGGGTTTATTTCCTCTGCATTCACTGATTTTTATCTGCCCTCCTGTTAAACTGTAGAGTGGGGAGCCAGGCGGCCTTAGTAATACTCAGGAAAATATAATATATGGATAACAATATACTTCCTTACCCAACACGGTTGTATTTGTTCAGTCTGTTTGTGTACCTACCAATGAGCCCTAGTATTCTTGTTATTCCCATACTGAATCACAGCAGAAGAAATCTTTTTTTTCTTTTCTCCTTTCTATTGAGACTGCTAGGATATGCTCCCAGGGCTAAGTATTCTTAGAAAAAATAAGCAAGTCAGAATTGGGGGGAAAGAGATAAATATGTAACAGTGTAAATAGCAATTCTGAATCACAATGGATTGGGGAAAATCAATGGGATATCATAAATTCTGTCTCTGTGTGGGGAAAAGTGTTGTAAGGTCACAGACAAGCAATTGTCATGGATTTGTGTGGCCTCGATCAAAATACCAGTTCTGATAGAGCCTTTAGTGAGACAGATTTCAAGTCTGAAAGATAGCACCATGTTAACTGTTTGTCAGCCTCTGAAACACCACAGTGAGGAGACACAGCCATGCTTTTGATACTTTAGGCAAGAACTGAAATCAATACTAACTCAGAATTGGACCAAAGTTAGAAGTCCTGATTGCAAGTGCTGCTGAACTTTGACATGTCATCTGGAACAGAACTTTGTGGTTTGTGCCTTTCTATAATAGGATTACTCTGAATTATCCAAACTGAAATTGAACACACATAGCAGTGGCATATGGGCTGGAGAAACAGTTTATCAGGCTCAAGCAAATGTTTGTAGCAGCTAATTTCTTGAATGCACAATAAGTAGTACTGGCTCCCATTTTAGGAGCTCTGGTTATAGTTCTGAAACAGAATATTGTCGCTGGTTGGAGTATTTTTTGGTTTTCTTGGGGGTTTTTGTTGTTTTTTTTCTTTGAAGCATAAAAATAAAAATTAGTCACAAACAAGGATGGAAGGTTGGAAAGGCAAGAACAAAAAGATGATAGGAAATTAATTTATAGGAAAGTATCTGAGAAAATTGAGTATGCTGCCAAGCAAAGCTTTGATGAGATTAACGCATACCTGCAGAGTTATTTTATTTCCACAAACTTGCATTTTTATAGAGTTTTTCCAACAGAGGTGACAAGAGGTTTTTTCTAACCAGCGTTTCTTATTGTGGCTCAGTCATTATGAGTGACTCGAATAGACAAAGTCTGTTGTCTTCCCAGGGGAATCACTTGAAGAGTGACACGACACAAAACTTCAAGTAAGTAGATTATTAAAAACTCAGATGATAGTTTTAAGAGTCTAGAGGGAAAAGTAAGGATATTGAAATCCTTACAATGCTTTGTGTTTTATTTATAGTGTTAGGATAACGCCTAGAGGTGAAATACAGTTCCTGTCCCAAATTTTGTACGTTTTCAACAGCAAATGCTCGAAAGTGTGTTAACAGGCTGCTGCTGAGTATCTGAAAAGTATTTTCTCTGTCTGTGAATGAAAGTGAGAACACCAAACTGTGTGGATATAAAAGAGGTGAGAAGGAGAACAGAATAGACAGAATACATACAAATTTTAAATGTTCTCAAAACCCGGAACCAAATCCTTATGGGTTGCATTTATATGAAAAGGGGAGAAAGACAAGATGATCAAGGGTCACCATACGCTTAAATGCATCAGCAATGCCAATAGCATGTGCCAGAGATTTATGGCAATAGGTATAAAGGAGAGATTAATGGATTTATGAGATGAGAAGCATTACTGACATGTATAAAAACAATTAATGTATTATTTATAATGTGGTTCTTTAAAAAGTGTCTGAAAAATGGTTTTGTTGGTAGGTCCCAGTTGGCACCTGTGAGGATTGAATTTGCTCCTCCCTGATTCAGGCAGTGGAGTGCAGGGAAAGATGTCCTGTTTCCAGCAGTAGCTGGGTAACCTGGTGCTGCCCAAGTACTCTGAGAGGCACCATCCTTGAAACCATAGCCCATGCTGTTAGGGATGTATTAGTTAAATCCAGCATCTCAGTCTTTGCTGGCAAACCTAGCTGCTATATTTCCCAGATCTGTCCCTTCCACAGTTAGATCTTGACTTTTAACAGCTTCCCTTTCTCTGCTTATTTCTGATCCTTACATAGTATAGTTATTCTCTTCTTCTTCAGCTTTGAGGGATGTTTCCAGGGTAAGGTTACTTTTACTTCTTCCCTACAGCTCTCTTTGTCACCGTAATTCTGAAGATATTGTTAATCTAATCAGAGACTTCCTGGTTTTGACTGGATCTTTCAGTCCAGTGGAGACATTTGTACGCAGTAAATTCTGGTACAGTTCAGCAGGTAACATGCAAGGGATTTGCCTCTACTCTGGTTTCTCCTTCTCTCTTAACAGCTATGGTTTGTTCCATCTATCATTGCCTCAGTTTCCCCACTTGTAAAATGTGTATTATAATAAAGCCTAAGCTTACCTAGAGCGGGAGCTGGCATAGTGAGAATCTTAAAGATGTGATGCTGGCAGATGTGGAAGGAAAGGCTGTATTGGATGCTGAAGTAAAGAATGTTTATTATACTAAATTTCTCTCAGAATACCTCTTAGGTTCCTCTAGTGATTTTCTTGTTTTAATCCTAAACTGATTAGTAGAGTTCCCTTACAGAACACTTAAATTTTTTCAAGCACTGGTGCCAAACATCCATTATTTCAGACAAATATTACAGACCTTTCCATGCTGACAACCTTTTAGAAGTTTTCAGAAGGAAGACAAGCAATCTTATTTAACTAGCTGCCAATTCTCTGCTTTACTTAGGGTAGCTGCTGTTTAGATAGGTGTAGTGGGGTGGAAGAATGTCAGTGGGCTTTTCTAGAATGAAGGTGAAAGGATCTGGTATCTCTGTGACCCACAGCTTGTAGATTAGTAATGTCAATGCATGTAATAAAAGCATCTTAATGGGCACCCCACTTGCACCCCATGTTGGTACTGCACCCCACTTGGTGCCCACTTGACTGCATTTTGCCACTCATCTGTTCCATGCTGAAGTTCTCTCCAGAAGGTCAGTCATCTCTTTGGGTTTGAGATAGATTAGTCCCTTATCAGGGATCTGGTGCTATTAAAAAGCACAATATTGCCATCTGTGAGGAGTTGAGTTGGTTACATCATTTGATCTTTCAGAGTCATAGCATGTATTACATCTAACAAAACAGTGCAATACTTAGGAGAAACCCAGAGTAGGGGGTCTACCATCTCCATGTGCATCAAACATGAGAAAAAATACAGATATTACTCTATAATTCTTACCTCAAGAGTTTCATAAGGTGCACCTTGTTTCATGAGGTACACCTTCTTCCAAGCTATTGAAATTAGATGAGCTTCCCTGAGAAATATAAAAACCAACTGCAGCTTATCTTTCTGCACGCTGAAAGCAACATCATAACTATTCCTTAAATCTTGGTGTACAATCAGCACTTGGAGTAAAGCTTCTGGCTAGAACTAAGCTTGAGATGAGGCAGCTGAGCTGCTGAAGACCATGCTCCCACAATATTGCTGCCTTCAATCATTGGCAACTGCCTCTGTCTTTTCTTGGGCTCTTTTACTGCACTCAAGGAAAATACTTTCCCTTACCTCCATTGTCATGGTTGCAACAGTTTACACTTGGGGAATTTTACTGAAATTTATTGCCAGTTAACATAGACTTTTAATTACTGGTTTGTGGCAGGGGAAGAAAACAAAGGAAAAAACAAAACAAGTGCCAGGAGAAAACCCTTTCCTCCCTTTCCCCCGGCTCAGCTTCAGTCCAGCATCTCTCCTTATCCCCTTAAGTTATTCTGCTGTGCTGATGGGAAAGAATGTGCATGTGGTTGGGCTGTAAAGAGTCTCAATTCAGGGCAGCTTCTTCAGCCATTTTGCTTTGCTTATATATTAACTATTGAATGTCTCCTTCTTCTGTGTAATCATCAAGGCCAGTATGGAAGGATCAGGAACTAGGCTTTGCTCTGTAAAATTTGGATAGAAGACATGAGTATCCTGTGGTAGCCCAAGGTCAGGAACATGTCATGACATTGGGTTCCTTCAGCTCTTCCCCTGGGATTTGTTGGAGGAGAGCTGCATGCATCTGCTTTGTAAATACTTTAGGAGGAGCTGAAAGATAAAGGAGGATCAAAAAAGTCTAGAAAACTGGTATATTTGACATTGGATGGGAAGATCTCCCCTTGAAGTTGTCCCAAGACCTGTCTGAAAAACGAGGCCTGTCATAGGTAGACAGATAAAGACCAACTGCTTGATAATGGCAGCAATAACATTTTATCATTGGTAGGAAATATTCCATGAGAGGCCTGATAACATAGCCAGGGATCATGTATGACTTATTCACCTGATGCTAGTATCTCTCCTTCAAAATAATTTCTGTGGGCAACAGAATACAGACCAGCAAAGTGTTTTGCCCTGGACAGCAGAACACAAGCTGGGCCTGGGGTCCCTTTACTAAAAGAAGAAACAACTAGCAGCATCTCTGGGACTCATTGCTAGTGCCAGCTGGATGTTAAAGTGAGCTGAAATAGGTAGATGACAGAGTACTGTGTAACCAAGAGTTCACTTTAGAGCTAACTCTGCAACAAGGAATTACTTTACTCGTTTCGTCAGTGTTGCGTAAAAGAGAGGAACCTTTTTTGACAGTCTGCCCTTTTCACAGTCTGTTTGTGTTTGTCAGCCTAATTTGAGCTTTAAAAAAAATCTTGCATCAGCATGAGTATCACAGTGGGAACTTGAGGAAGCTGGACGTGCTTGAGTGTCTGTCAGGTAAAGGTTGTTTGTGCTCATCACCAAAGGGAGTGTGCACAGTTTGGGATCACTGGGTACCTCTCCTTTCTTTGGCAAGGCCGGGGACTGGGAGACCAGAGAGAGCGACATGTCAGCTCTGAGTTCCATCAGGGCAGCTCTTGGGGCCTTTTGACTAGAAGAGCATCTGTTAGTGGGGGTAAAGACAAAAGCTCAACAGCAAGACAGAAAGGGAGTTAAGAGGCATTACAGGATTTTCTGTCGATAGCAGCTACCAGAAAATGTGGAAGGACACCCTCAAAATTCTAAATAATCTCTCTCTTTTTGATCACATCATGCACATGACCAATGTATGTTTAAGATTTTCTAGTATTCTTCTTTCAGTTGTACTCTGCCTGTTCTGCACAGTGCATTTCTGTACATTTTAGGTATCTGCTTCTCTATAATTTAAATCCTTGTGAGACAGAGCCTGTGTTTGCCCCTCAGAAATCCCTTAATAGTGGATGCTGTTTCCCTGCAGTAAATATGGCCCTGGAACACACCAGCATGTACACAATGTCATGTACTACAGCTAGTAGATGCAGAGTCCTCTTTGAGCTAAAAGTATATAGCATTTAATTTCTTTTCTTCTTTTACCACTATGTCTTCTAATACCACTGTGAAAAAAGCTTCACCAGTCTGCACGGAGTATTTCACCTGAGCCCATCCCAGCGGTTGGGGTGAAAGCAGCTATGCTTTTGCCATAAAATACAAATTACCATTTTTCTTCCATCCAAGCCCTCTACTGTGATTTCATCTTTATGACCACTGCAGCCCAGCAGTATTGTTGTTGAAGATCAGGCGTTTGTGCTAGGAATGTGCACGGAAAGAATTTTACCCTCTCTGTAACATGCAGCCGACCATTACTACTGTTGAAATAACATATGTTTTGATCTCTGCTGTGTTTGTTTCTCTCACCATTCAGTCAGGGCTCAAAGGTGACAGAAGAAGCAGATTGTCCTTTAGTCTAATAGGTTGCCCTGCTGCTTTCCAATGCAGAGATCCCTGGCTTAATTTATTGCTGGAATGGATTGCTTCCAAATAAGGATAATCCTCCTCATGGTGTTTCTTCACTTGGTTACCTTCCTGTTCTTTTCACTGGCAACATCCGCCTCTGCAATTCTGGCTTATTCTTGCCAGAAGACTCTTATTCATTTGCTGTGTTTATTGTAATTATGGTCCTGAACCTGCTATCTTCAGTAGCTTAAAACTTTCTGAGACAATTGCTTCAGGGGCTTGAACTTTTTGATCATATTTTCAACCCAAGAGTGAGTTCCAGAAGAGGAATCTGCTTGGCTGTGTTGGTAGTGAGGATTTTGAAGTCATGCCTTTTTTTTCCTCTGGCTAGACAAATTGAAAATAATTACTTTGTGCTAGATCGACTCCTGCTTTCATGAGGAAGTGCCAGAAATCTGCTATCATGAAATTCCTACAGGGAAGTTTGACATAATGCAAATTCATCTCTCACAGCCGCTGTTTAATAAAATCAGATGTTTAATCTGGCTTAATTTGTACCCCCTTGGCCCTTGAGGCTAGACCCTGGCTTTCAGCAGGGTGCCTGTGTCAGTAAAGAGGGAGGACCACTTCGAAAAGAAATGAGTGGGTTTTACCTTTAAAATGTCAAGTTCACTCAGATCTGAAGTGGCTTTGGCCCTCTCTACTCCTGTCTGTCCCATTGCTACACTTCCTGCACTCTTGTTACTGTAGAAAAGAAGATATTAGAGATGAGAGAGGTAGAACTCCAAATTCAGTGTGAGTGGTTGCAGAGCCCAGTTCAGACTGATTTTGTTTCTCATTCCCTGAAAAAGCAAAAGGAATAGTATGTGATTATCTCTTCCTCTCTCCAATTTGTGGAGACTTCACATCCTTTCTTCCTGCCTTCTTTTTTTCCTGTTTGTTTTGGGGTTTGTTTGTTTCCTTTGGTGAGGGGACAAGGACATTGGAAAGGAAGTTAAGAGTTCTTGAAACATTCAGATTCAAGCAAACTTGTGGAAGTTGATTGCTGCTTTTCATACAACCTTTTTTGAGGTTCACAGTGGAAAGGCAATGAGTCTCAACTAACACTATAACTCAGTGTTTGTAGCACTGGGAACGAGCACTCTAACGTAATTTTAACTCTATGCAAATTTTATTATCAGCAGCAATTCATTTATGCCAGTAATTTTCAACAAGGAGCTCCTCTTCTAAATAGAGGCTGAAATGAGAGCGTGAGAATGAATTTAAGACAGAGACAACTTGCTGTCTAACCCCGAGAAACGTTCTTATTCAAACACCTCATGTGCATACAGTGCCGTGCTCTACCAGACCCTTGCCTCCCTCTGTGAGGAGCCCAAGATAAGGTTGCTCTCTGAACCTCGGAAAAATGAATTTTTCAGCTCCTGCACGATTAACGTTTCCACTGGAAAGCTGCATCAACAGAGCTATTTGTTGCTAGACTAATTACTGTATTGACAAGGGGTTCGATGTTTTTTCATACTCAGCCTCCACTGGTGCTCTGCCAGGCAGCAGCTGCATTAGCATGGCAGCTGGCTTTCCTGCTTTAAAACCAGTGAAGGGTGTGCTGTCTCAGACCTCCACACTGGCTGTTGGAGGAGTGATTGAAATTTGAAGTTGTGCTCTTCCTGTCTGGCCTTTTGACAGAATGGCTTTAAAATCTGAACGTTGCCCTGTCACCAAGGGACAGTGCAAAGTTGCAACAGGTCCTGGATAAGAAGGCACTGTGGAATGGGAAGTTGACTGCTTACCTGTAGTGCAAAACAACCTCATGGATATGCAGGAGACTTCAGTCCCTGTGACTTTCAACGTCTTCCACAGCATCAAACTGATATTTCAAAGAGATTAAGAACTGAAGGGAACATATGATATCCATTTAAAGCCAAGACTTCAGATTTAATTAAGACTGTATCAGAATGAGATATGATTCAGATATCAAATTACATTTGTTTAGCCCAACACAGATTAATAAATCACAGCAACATTTAATAAATATTTATCTTCTTTTAATCACCAGTTAGTGCTTTTTCTGGTCTCTCCATTCCCTTAATGGTTCGTTCCTGTATTTATTAAATGTGATTTCCATTTCTCAAATAATCAATACATCTTTTTATATTTTATAATTTGGGCAGCTTTACTGAACTTTTGTGAGATTTAATTAAGATTAATCTTTAATCTTTAATTTCAATATATAAATTACCCTGAATTCTCTATTAAGACATTATTTGGTAACCTCATTTGGTTTGAAATCTTGACTGGAAATGTGGCAAGCTCAACAGTAGTTACAGTACAAATGTTAATGAACTTCAGGAGAATCTTTGGATCAGAGGAGGAACTTGGCTGCAATTACATCTCCTTAGCTTATGTGGGTATGCAGTTAATAATGTGAAATGGGCAATAAGGAAGGTAGATTCTGCGTGGCTGACAAAGCTCTTGTTTGCATGGGTATCTGGTGTAGCAGTAGTAGTCAGGATGAGGTCAGCTGGAAAACAGCAACCTCTGGAAATGATAACACTTGTAAATGATGACTCAGGTGCCATACAATGTGTGGCACGTGGGGAGGCTGTGAGTAGGGTTGAGTCTAGCAGAGTATTTTCTATGCCACTTGCCCATCCTTGCTGGAACCCATGGATTCAGCCGTGGCCAGCTAGTTGGAGGGGAGACAGTAAGTCTGGCCTGGGTGCTGCTGGTGGGAATGGCTCTTCAGCTCTTGCCAAAACCTTGACTGCCACCAAAATCTTCCTTAACTGAGGCTGTGCAGCAGTTCCACACTACCTTCCCCATGATTATCAGCTCCCTAATTAAAAATAATATTAATCTGAAAATCTCTGCAGGTGGTTGTCAAAGTACAATTTATATTTCAGGGCACATGCATTTTGTAGCCCTCTGCTTGACACATGTACACCACGGATCTCATCCACTTGCTAGCTGCTGTCTTTTTCCATTAAAAAAAAAAAAAAAAAAGAACTAATGAAAAAATCAAGCAGAGGAATGAAATAAAATGTTGTGTGCATTTTGTCACAACTTGGATCCTGGCGAAAACAGGTCTCCATAGTACAGGTAGAGCTTGTGTTCCCAAAGAGACTCCAGCAGTCTGTTCAAGTCAGAGATGTTTGAGTTTGGCCAGGAGCTCGTATTGTTTCATAACTTTGGCGTTTTGTTTTATATTGGTCAAAAGTTAAACAACTTTTTTACTTTTCAGCTGGTTTGGGTTTTTTTTCTATGGGAAGGTGAAGCCTCCTGCAGAGTCTCATGATATGCAGAAAACTTACTCTGGTTTACCTATAGAACCAAGGATATAATTGCTAAAAAAGCCATAAGGATGAATGTAATATTTATAAAGTTAATGCACTGGTCTTTGAATGTTCTGTGCTTCCATAGCATCTGTCATGTATCAATATAATAGTCTTTGAATTTTGCATGACTCCAGAACATCACATCTGCTGTGGCCCTGTCTAGAAACCTACTGCCTGGAATGGTCAAAATGCCTCTCTTTCCACACCACACCTACTCCCAGGTGGGGTAAAGGCCTTCCTGACTCCAATATGGGTGTCACTCTTGCACAAAACTTTATAAACTGATTCAGAGTTCTCACTTGACCACTGGACAAGTATTTATCCTTGTAATATTACCTGGTCTTTAAATGCTACTCAGCCAGTTTTTAAATGGGCTTTAACTCCTTCAGCTGTTGTCTGTCACGTCATCTCGATGTTCCCTTCTCTAGCCATATGAATGCTGCAAGATACAGACTCAGGTGCTTCTTCCTTCTTTTTATAGACTTCTGCAGCACAGACGTCTTGTATCTCACCTGGGAAACAGACACTGCTTTTACTTAGTGAAGGGCTATCCCCCTCTCTGGTTTTATCAGTGTCACTAGTGCAATATAACTCGTAGCTTAAGATTACTTTGACTGTTGCTCCCTTTTAGGGATCATTTTCCTTCCACCGATGTCTATGTACAAACACTGTTGGAAGTGGAGGAGGTTATCTGAGGAACCTTGCTTCTCTGACACTGGTACTGTAATGATATCCCTCGGGTTGGAAACAGGTTGAGAAGAGCAGACCAGGACACAGAAAGAAATCCTTGGTGCTGCTACACAAGCTGTTTCTGAGCAATAGCATCCCAAACTCCCTATCCTATTAGCTTTTCCACCAGAAGGCAACTGTGGGCCTACCAACACGAGGAAGGAGCAGGATGTTTCCTCCAGCTCTTCTAAGTCCTATAGTTTGCTACCCATCAAAGGTTTTTAAAATGCCTGTAATGAAATTGTTTGCAGTAGCAAAGAGCTGGATTTGATCCAGAGATACTTTAAAGACCAAAACCGGTTTAGACTAAAATATTCCTTTCTAGTGTAGTCAGCAAGACTGGAGTCAGTGGGAAATAAAAAAAGTATAGCTGTATGAGATGCACCAGATTAGGTGCATTAATCCAACACACAGGGTAATGTTCAACTTGAATATCTAAAATAGAATACTTTTCAGACTGCTTAGGACTGCCTTCTCTCTGCCTTGAGGCTTCTCAGTGGTGTCTTGCAAAGAGTAGGGAGCTTGAAACGTGGTTGGGTTGTCTTGCAAATGCAAACTGGAGTCCCAGTATGTGATGGCATCTGGCTGTGATCAGCCTGTGGAACCATGTGGGACTGTTGCCTTGTGAAACCCTGCAGTGTGAGGAATAGTGTGTCGGGGGAAGTTTGCTGTGTAGAAGGCTGGACTTTTGGAATTATCAAACTGACAGTACCCACATTAAAGTCCTTTATTAATGGAACCTACTTTGCTTGTTTGAAAGATACACTCTGGTAAGGTTAGAGGCCTGATCTAACAATAGTGGGAGTACATGACAGGAGCAAGAATACCATCGCTCTTACCTCATTGTTGACATCAAGATGCCATTTGGCTCTGAGGGAGTTTGTTGTGATTTTTGTAGCAAGAGCTCTGATTTAGGTTTCCATGTATTTTTGCCTTGGTTTGTCTCTCTGCATCAATGGAAAATGTGAGTTTCTGCAGTTGCAAAGATACTAGAAGAACAACAAAGTATAGCAGGAATGAGTGTTCCCTTCAATAACATCTCCCCAAATTATTAGTAGTTATCACTTTGAAAATAGGGGACCAGGAGGCTAACATCTGTCCTCTGCCATCAGAGTATGCTGTGCAGTTTTGGGGTGTTTGTAGATTTTGTAGGCCAAAGAGTTCAGAGGAAATATGAAAGGTTAAAGAGGAGGAGATGGCTGCCTAAATAGGGGAAAACATTAAAAGCAATTAATGTAGAGAAAGTGTAGTTCATCAACAGCAAAGCAGGTGAAGTCCCGGCTGGCCAGCCAGCTGTGTGCATCTATCACTGCTCAGCACCTGCACACAGACATTTTGTTGTGCATATCCTACAGCTATTCGGCACTAAGGAGAGGATGCTTGGGGAGAAGCAGAGACAGAGAACAGCAGACATTTGAGGGGAATTTTGGATGGATTTACAAAGAAAAAAAAATATCACACTTCTGGTAAAGCTGAAAAATAAGGTAGGAACACCAGGAGCTGGGCAATGTCTTCCACCACATTAGGTCACTCAAAGGGGAAATGAGGCAAGCAGTTGTACTGTGGGAGCACCGTCCTTCCCTCTCCCACCCCTGTGTGCAGGTTGAGGATGAATAGCCTTGCCTTCTACATCCTGTAAGGATGATTGCTGCTGTGCTATGCCAGTTGCATGGCTGCCAACCTCTTCTAATTTGCATGTAACGTATGGCAAAGCCATAATGTCATTACATTGCATAGATCTTGCCAGAGACCACATTCAGAAGCCTGCTATGCAGTTTCTGGCTTTGACTCCACCGCATTAGTTACCCCATAAGCCCCTTTGGCATTGAGCTTGCAAAATCAAGTACAGATGCCAATTACTTTAATGAGGCTGCAGATTCTAAAAAGGCCCTCCCACACACACACCTAGCCCCTGGCTACTGTTTCCCTGGGAGGAGGCACAGGCAGTTTTGACAGACACTTATTTTTTTGCAATGAAGCATGCAAGAACATCTGGAGAAAGAGGGGGACTTCACAGTTGTCTGTAGCTGAGAAGAAAAAGGCAGCTTGGCGCAACTGACTTGGATGTCTTTGGCTGACAGATATCATGTGAGTTGTGCCTCGTGAATGCAGAACAGCCTGGTGCCTTCAAAGCACACCAGATGCAGAGGTATCAATTTCCTGGAAACACTGCTATTGTTCAGCTTCCTTCTTGTTATTAACATTATAGCCTCAGCAGGATATCTGGAAGTGAGATAGAGACACAGTTAGGGAAGGTTTGGGTTGAGCGTGCTGGTTATCCAAGTGAAGGGTTTGCAGCCAAGCCTGTGGATGCTTGGAGGGAACTCGGTGTGGACTAGCCAGGATTGTGTTGTGCTAAGGGTCTACCAGAGGCAAAGCCCTCCATGCTCATGCACATAAGGGCTTAAAAATAGGCTTTTGCTTCAGCTCTCACAACTATGGGTCTGGCCCCCTATTGCCAAAGGGGAAATTGCACAGTATGGAGGAGGTAACAGCCTGTGTCCTCTTCCCCAAGTTCAATCACTAAAATCCAACACAGACCCTCAACATTAGAGAAGACTCACCCCAGCCATCAAGGGGTGATCAATCCTCAAATCTGTTTTGATTGCCAGATAGTAACAGATCCATCCTTTCCAGGCACAATTACCAAGTCAAATACAAAGGGATGCGGTCGCATCTCCATTGCAAACCCTGGGACTGGGAAATCCCTTTTTTTTCAGATCTTTCCATTTGTTTTGTTCAGCACAAGAGGATACTGGTCCATAGTAACAGAGCCTGAGTGCTGCTGCAGTCCATCTGTTGAGATGGTGATAACAGTGCATAAAATGAAAGAAATCCACTGAAATCAGCAGAGTGGTTTCCACTCTCATGGGACTGAGGCCAAGGTGGGAACAGGGATCAGAGTAATACTGTGATTGTGGAATGATTCATTTCCTCTGCCTGTGCCTCAGTTTCTCCATCTGTGAACCTGTTGAGGACATAGGTTTGTTAAGTTGCACTGTGTATTTGAGATTGCTGTATTGTCTGCAAAGGTGGTTGTAATCCTCAGATGTTGCGGGAGTGGGAAGGATTATCATCATTATTTCTGACAGGCAGCTATAATTCATCTTTGCTTGCCAGACCCCTATGGTAGTTTTATTGTGGAATGAGTAAAGGTTATTTAAGCCTGGGAATCACGTGAGATTATTTGTTGTTGAGCCTGATAATAAATTGGATCCAGACAGTGTTGCCTGAGCTGTGCAAACAGAGAAAATTTTATGATTCTTAATTTAATTTGTGCTTTCTATTTCACACTATTTGTATTCTCTCAAAGTCTGGAAACACTTCTTCACCATTTGATCTGAAATTTTCCTATTTGATGAATGGTGATTATTTCCTTTTCTCCTTCTTTTCTCTGTTTTGTATAAAATACAAAACAATTACTTAATTCAGTCAGTCTCTTGAAAGTAAAGCTTTTTTAAGTTATTTTAAGCTCCCTCCGCTGGAGGCTTCTGCAACAGCATTGGAGAATGAAGTAACCTGGGATAAATACCATTGGACTTGGTTATATGCTGTGCATTCCTGTAAGAATTATACAAAAGGAAGGTGGTGTTTATCTTTTCTTTAGGACCAGCATTTTCTGTGATAGGATCTTAAAGCAACTGACATACACTAAAGGCTTAACCCTCACCACAGACCTTTGGGAAGCAAATACAGTACTTTCAGGGCAAAATATATGGCTCCAGTTAAGAAGCAACTTTAAGGGATGTACCAAGGAACAGGATGAGAGGAGAAATGCAGGATCACAGTGAAAGCTGCAGAGAAGTTTCTTGCACCATTTTGAAAGGACAGCAAATGTAGAAGCAGAAGAGAAGGTCGTATTGTCCAAACTAAGTAAGATAGGAAAAGGAATCAAATGAAAGGCTCACAGGATGGGATGGAATGAAAAAATTCACAAAATGAAAACTCTAAGTATTCGTCTCGCCACCTTTCCTCCCAAGTGTCACCACATGCTCTTTTATCCCATGCCTTCTGCTCAGAAGGATTTTTGTTGCATGCTTCCCTGCAGTGAAGTCACTCTTGGAAACCTGCAGCTTGGAGCACTGCCCACAGTAATGTTACAGCAGGCCACCCTGGCCCTCCTCACCTCTGCACAGAGCCTTGGGAACCCTCCCATGCAGGGAGAGCTTTGCAAAGGTGTGGGTGAGGGCCCAGAGAGAAAGCTGCATCTCATGGTGGGCTTTTTCTGCATTTTTGCATATGGCTTCTAAGAGCTGTGTAATAAACCAGTATTGATGAAGGAGGTCATTTACCATTAACTTATTTATTTTCTGCAATGAGCTAATGTTTAATTAACGTGCAACAACTTTTGCGACCAAATGTATCCTTTTAGATTTACTATAGGGGACAGTTTGAAAATCAACTTAAGTGGCCAATGACTGCAAATGTATTTATTAAGGTTTAAACATGTCTAAATGAGTTTGTGCTTATTTGCAGAGCTGTTAAACTACAGTAAATATGTTATTTGTCAATTGGTGGTTAATTAACATCCATTAGTTCTCCATTAAGAACACAGTTTGGTGTCTGAATTTCCTTGCTTTAGTGCTAACTTTGAATTAGGGCTGCATGTTTTCCTCTTCATACACCAGCACTTTTCAAAATCCAGTGCTACTCCTTGGACTTTACCTTGCAAGGCAGCAGATTCAAAAAGGGAAAAGTGGAATTTTATTGCCCAGTGTCACAGCTCCTGTTTAGGAACCAGGCAGCTTCCCCTTATTCACATATCTTCCTTCATATCTTCCTTCTTCCTTCATATCTTTCTCTCCCAGACTTTTGCAGCCAATGCAAGTTGTGGGGTTGTCCCAGGTGTTTAACGCCTTTGTGCTTCTGTGAGGGTTTAAGGAGACATCAGTGCACGGGCTGCTAAGGCCTGCATGGAGGATGCAGACGGGGCCAATCGTGGAGGTCCTGTTTCATCCCAAAGAAAATTTCCAAGCTTGGCGTTCCTGAGTGAAGGAGGCTTTTGGGGGGCGAGGTACAGGGAGGGAGTATCCCCTCTCAGCCTGCCGCTATGTCAGCAAACAACCACAAGGTGACACTGTCCCAGTACATTATTTATGTTTTGACAGAGGCACGTATATATTAATACGTTTCACATAAAAGATGGTTCTAAGCACCAGCGTCTGCTCCCTGTTTCCTAACTGAGAATTAAAGATCTGAGGCAGGCATCGTGAACTTGTTAAATCCAGAAATTAGGGAGATTTTCAAACTACCTCAAATTTGAGATGATGGAGTATATTGCTTACAGGCAGAGCTAGGCAAAGTCCTGTTTCCTTCTTCAGTTATGCAAATACTAAAGTATAGAAATATAGGCCGGAGAGGCTTTTTACAAACTAGGCTTTTATCCAGAAACATTTATTTATTTATTTATTTATTTATTTATTTATTTATTTATTTGAATGCTCTGTTTATGTGCTGGAATTGGTTTGGGATGGTTTCATCAAGTGAGGTTAAGCTGTGCTATGGGTATAACTCAGGTGTAGAGTTAATAAATATTGGTGTAGACCTGACACACATGTGAACTGCTAACACAGTGAGCATCTGGGAATGAGGCACCATAATGTCTCTCAGGTTTTACAGTCAGACATGGTATCAGAAGCATCTGTGGGGAAAAAAAAAAATCTGTAAAGTACACTAAAATACAGGTAAAAAAATATTTTTGTAAGAGTAGATTTCGACCTGATTTTCCCCAGGTTGATGTTTGTTTACATATGGCTATCCTGGTTTACCAGGTCAGGTTTAAAGAGTTAACTGGGTTGTTTGTGTGCATAACCATGAGTTATCAGCTGAACCTGATACTGTTCACTTGCCACATGCTCTCTGCCTGCAAACATCTACTTTGGTTTTAGCAACATTAGCTAAACTGGTAGAAATATTAACTGCTTCCTGTTGATTTCTCCCTCATGAACCTGCAGTCTGCCTGTGGTTTGTTGCTCTGAAATTATTAAAGGAACAGTCAGGGAAAACAGCGTAACTTTAATCAGCTCAGTCTTGTTTGATCAATCATCAAAGTCCCCCCTTCAGCAGCCTTGTAGCTGGGGCCACCAAGATAAATTGTCCCAGTGTGTGTGTAAGGGGAGTGAGAGTGAAGCATTGCAAGACTCGTGCCAGTTAAGGAAATGCAGTAAATATAAATGAGCTTTCCTAGAAAAGCACCAGCTTGTTCAAGCTCCTTCTGGTCCCATGCACATTTCCAGCCTCACTGGGAAGGAAGCTTTTTCAAGTGGTACTTGACATGGTAGCCAGGTGCCTTATCAGTAAGCATCTGGGTATGTCACCCAGCCTCTGGCAAGTTACATTAGCAGCTTTGGTTTGAGGTGAGACATCTGTAAGTAGCAATCATGACTTGTCCTCCTCTTCCCTGACAATTCTAGACAGGCAGGTCCTTGACAGAACAAATCTCTTAAGTGGGGAACAAGGGGACATGATGACCATATCAGCTGTGGGCATAAACCCAAGGTGGCAGCTGCAGCAGAAACTCGGTCCTTTGGCTGCCTGTACACAGACTTGACCTGAAAGAACTCATCCCAAAAAGTCAAATCTACTGTAGGATGCTTTACTGACTCATAGGAGGGGAGCTGGACTGGATTCTAAAGCATGAAATTGTCCATTGGGGCTGTTTGGTCTTACATTTACTTTGTTAAATTGTCCAGACCTCCTAACTGCAGTCAGTTCTTCCTGTTCAGGAGCTCAGTAGAGGCAGTGAGGAATGTTTTGATGATGTTTTTCTGCAGAATATCAGGATAGGTGGGCCCAGCCTTAGGGAAGGATGGGGACAGGCAGTGCCTAACTAATAGAGTTATCAAGTTCAGTGGGGAAACATGAACTACAGCTCCCAGTAGACATTCCCTTCCCACAGGCAGATGTATTGTTGAGAGACTCAAAACAAAATGCAGTAAAATCAGAATGGCAAAACGTTTGGCTTCATTGAAAGCGGCAACACTTCCTAATCAGCCTTGGCACTTTTTTTAAGCACTCTTGATTTTGGAAATTTAAAAAAAATATTTCAACTCTTATCGCTAATTTAGGATGAATACTTGTGATGAAGTTGTTGGAATTTTCCACAAGGAAAAAGTTCTGATTTGTTTTTTTCTGAGCTCAGCTTTAAAAATTGAGGTAGCTGCACTTGTTTCTGTGAAGTGCTTTGATATCCATGGATGAAAAGAACCATAGAAGTGCTAATTATTGTCATACTGGTTTTAATTATTCTGTCATACTGACGGAGCAACTGCCAGTTTTCAGCCAGCAATATTTTTTTACAAGATGTTGTCCAGTCCACAGTTTTCACAGAAACAGTCAGATACTTCTTTTTAATTGTTTTAAAAGGAAGAATAAAAGACAATCCTCTCCCTCCTCAGCAGCTGCTACAGTTCTCTGATGGAGGTTCAAATCTGCCTGCATTTGTACAAGATGTTAATATCAGGATGATGATGAAGAGTGGAGAGATGGAAAGCTCCAATTGTTAGATATTGCAGAGAAAACAGGGGGAGGAGCTAGGAAGGGTGAGATGCTCTGAAATTTTCTCTCTACAATGATTTAAAGTGAAAAATGTGCTTCCCAAAAATTCAGGAAAGGGGTGATTTTCACCTCTTTTCTTATTGTTGTTCCTTTTATTTATTTGAAGTACATTTTATTCTTTTTCTGGGAGGTACAGTATTTCTAGGCAGCTCAAACCAACTCAGCTGAACTGTTTAATTCAACCAGTTTGAAGAAAAACTTTGTTTACACAGCAGTATTACTGGCTCCCATGAGAGCTGTAGTTTAAAGGCCTCAGTGCTCTTATCTTTTCAGCCATTCTTCCTGGCTGTGCTACAACGCTCCTAAGGCATCACTTGCTTCACCCAAGGCCAGTGTCATGTCAGTGGAACCCCACTGGCTACACTGGAGGAAAGTGTTTATCCCTGCAAAACTACCCAGTAAAAATCTGGGTGGTTTCCCTAAGGTACTTCAGCAAAGACATAGTACCTGGTGAGACAGTACTGACTGGAGTTAAATGCAAAAGGGAGGATTTAGGCCCAGGCAAACAAACAGGCACGAGCTTATCTGGTGTGTTCTGTTCTCCTGGCGGAACTATCAGAGCCATGATTTCGCTGAGGGAAAGGAACCATGCAGTGACTAACTGTTAGTGAGTGACCAGAGCTACAACCCAAATATGAACCAGGACATCTATGGAAATGCTCTAAAGCTATTCATGCTACACAGCCATTCCCAGGGGTTAAGAAGTTGCCACCTAGTAAGGACTATCATGAGTGGGTAACTCAGCTCCAGGAGTGCTGCATTTTGGAGGAGGCTCTTTCTGTCTGTGCAATTTATGGGAATAAGATGAAGATGTGCAGAAATCTTCATAATTGCATCATGCCAATCTAGAGAAAAAGCCCTTGCAGGAGACACAATTGGCATTGGCATGTCACTCCCTCACTGTCATGGCTTGGTTCCCTATGTCAGTAGACCTATCTAGGGCAAGCAGTGACTGTTCATGACTGACAATGGGCAGTTGGTCTCCAGAAAAAAAGTAACAGTGATATTCCTTTGGGGAAGAGACTTTCCCCCCTGGTCTGGAAAATGACATGTCAGACCACTAAAACACAAGAGACACTTTTTTTCCCTATTTGCAGTCTTTGTTTGCTTTCTGTTTGTTTCCAGTGATATAGTCTAGTTCCTCAAAACCAACACGATGCAGCAAATGGAAACCTAAGGGAAGTCTTAAACACCCAAGTCCTTTCACACATGTATTCGTTTTAGTGTTAAAAAAAATAAAAGGTCATTTATGTAAAAGCCTTTGATGCAGCAAGCCGTAATATTGTGTTGGGGTTTATTAATATGAAGCAAAAAGATTTTGCCTGTCACTGCAGTTACTACTCAGTTGTTGCCTGAGGATTATGAGGCTTTTAAACAGATAATATGCAGTTATTTTTCCTGTTCTGGAGAGAGCCTGGTGGTTCTCCATGTGAGTCAGCTGTAAAGCAGAGGAAGCACACACAGTGAATGTGTCACCAGGGCGTTAAGAGCTTCTTTTAGACTGTGATGATTGTTTGGTGCCTGACTAGGCACCTCTATGCCTCAACAGCTAAGTCTCTGGCCTGGTGACATCTGAGTGACTGTCCCACCTGAGCAAGTAAGACGGCAGAAGAAAAAATATTACTTTTTCTTTGGTGACTTGCATGGAGAAAGAGCACAAAGGAAGAGATGAAAATATGGGGACTAGCCTTTCTCTGAAGGGGTAATCGGTATCTTTAATGTGCTGTTGTATCTCAGGGGCAGGGGATTTTCTTTTGGAATGGATGTTGAAAACCCAAACTGAAGTTGTGTAAAAGTAGCTTGTAGACTCGGGGAGATTCTTAACAAACGCTACCACTTAGGAAAGAAAAATCAGAGTGGATTCACACAGGTGCATGGATAGGTAGCATTTTCTTTCCTACCCTATGGTCAGAAGCCATGAACCACAGCGAGACAATTTCGGGATGAGCCTCAGTTTGTCTGTGGGAATTGACACGCAGCAGTTGACATTCTGCCACCCCGCTGGGCACCTCCTTGTGCCCGGGGCCAGGTCCGGGCTATAAACCTTTGTTACTCGGATCGCCGGCACGAGGAAACGCGATGCTGAATGTGACACTACGAGAGCCAAAGTGCACATGCAGCTCCCTGGCCTTGTAATCCTTTTGCCAAGAGTGTTTACTGGAGGAATGAAGAGATAGGAAGTACGTTACAGCTGCATCAGCAGAATGTCAACTTAGGATGGCTTTGCCAACATAGCTAAACCTTTAGGTCTTTCTCACGGGAGCTTTAGGGTGAAGCTGTCTTTGGGGGCGTGTATTAACAGCCTGATGAAAACAAGGCAGTATGATTTTAACATATGTTAAGCAGAATGGCAAAGAAGGAGCTTGAGGTTTAACTAACTGATTTTTAATACATCATGGAAGCATACTGCCTTATTTGTGCTAAGCTGTTAATACACATTAGCTAGTTAAATACATATTTTTTGCACTTCTTAAACCCCAGTATGAACAGAACAAGTAAGAATATTTTTCTTGAAAGAACATCGATGCCAAGTTAAAATCCTAAATGCAGGCCCTCACTGGAATTTTCTGGGTTTTTTTATGAATATAAGCCTTACTGTGTGCTTTCTGTATTTTCTTTCGAGGATGTGTGATGAAGGAATAAGAAGAAACATTCCTACATTGGTTTTTCCTCTTTTCTTCTTATTGCTTATATTCCAAATGTTGTTAAGAAATAATGAGAAAGCATTAATCATTTCTCTGGCTGGTCTAAGACAAAAGGAGAGAATCTACAAATCATACTGAATGCTTTGTGGGGTTTTTGAAACACTTCCTAGTCTTAAACTCTATTTCCCTTTGCCTTAATTTTCCAAAGTGTTGTATTCTGACTTAGTATTAATTGGAAGTAGTTGCTGTATTTGCCAGATGAGTCATCAAAACAGCTTTGTATCTTTCAGAGGGATGTTAGAATTTGGCAATCTCTTCTACTCTGGTGAAATAGTCAAGCATTGTGGGTTAAGCCCAGCCAGCAACCAAGTACCACCTGCTGCTTGCCCACCTCCCCCTCACCCCAGTGGATGGGAAGGAGAATCAGGGAAAAAAAAGTAAAACTCATGGGTTGAGACAAGAAAAGTACAATTGAAACAAGGTAAAATATAATAAAAATAGTAATAAAAAGAAGAGAGAGATAAAAACCCAAGAAAAACAAGTGATCTACAACTCAGTTGCTTACCACTCACTGACTGATGCCAAACCTGTCCCCAAACTGCAAACAGCCCTAGGAGCTGCAATCAGCCCAGCAACTGGGTAACTCCCCCACTCGTATATAAACTGAGCATCATATTCTGCGGTATGAAATATCCCTTTGGCCAGTTGGAGTCACCTGTTCTGGCCAGGCTTCTCACAGGTTTTGTGCTTCTCACTGGCAGAGCATGGAAAATGGGGAGGTCTTTGTCTTACAGGAAGCACTAATTCGCAACAACCAAAACATCAGTATGTTATGAACATTATTCTCATACTGAATCCAAAACACGGAACTGTTCCCACTACGGAGGAAAAAAATTAACTCTATTTCATCCAAAACCAGGACACTGAGGAAGGCTAGAGCTAAAAGCTAATGGGAAAAGTTGTCCTGAACTGCTGGATTCAGGGGATCAGGCAAAGTTGAGCAGCTTGTTCATCCTTGTAGGACTTGCCATTAGAGCTTCATTAGCTCAATAATAATATTCTAATCACAAAATGTTTCTCTATGTCTGAACCCCATCCATCTTTCTTATGGTTATCCAAACACTTGTCAGCTTTATGGAAAGATACTACAGGAACTACAAACAATGGACACCACCTTCACATTGTAAAAGCTCTTGACTGCAAAGCTAAGGGTCATCTGTCCAATACTGATGACCCCTTGAATCTTTCTGTAGGGAGTTGAATACATCTAATAAACTAGAAGTATATTCCATATTCCCCAGTCATCAAGACATTGACTCTATGCTGGCCAATGTGTTCAAACACTGTGTTTTAAGATTGGCTCCTGAGAGTGAGGACATCTCTAGAAAGCTGAAGAACCATAATGGAAATGATAAAGAAGACTTAATTTCTGGGTGAAATGGGGGGGTTTTGCCCTTTCTGTCTGAGTTGATTTGGTTTATTTTCTTTTTGTAAACATTGCTTCCTGACAGACCACAGAGCTTAAAACTTAATATTTGTCCTATTCCATCATCCCAGTAAGCTGGAACATCAGGTATGCCAGTCTCACCTTGCTCATACTCACACACACACAGAGCATGATGCTGTCACATGCCTCTTTCCACAAAGGACTGCACCCTGACCTTCGCTCACCAGTTTCTTTCCTTGCAGTGCCTGGTATCTCTCTACATCCCCCACAACTCTGTTGAACTGTGTAGGTGAAGTGGGGAGAGTTCACCTTGTGTGAAACCTAAATCCTTTGTGCAATTCTCTGTGGCAGTAAGAGCAAACCAGTTTCCAGTCCAAAGATTTAAGCCATGACACATTCCTGCTTTCCTGTGTATGAACAGAACCTTCTGCTTCATGGGGCTTTCTCATTGCAGAGCTTTGAGGGACTGCAGGCATATTATATGTGGTGCTGGTGTCTTGCAGTTTCCTTTGGATATTTTTGAGCATCCGTGGCCCTTTCTCTGCTGCAATCAACTGTGCTTGACTTGCACAGTGGCATAGAAAGAGCTATCCAGTACAGAGCCCGTACCAGAGTTACAGAATCATAGAATGCCTTAGGTTTGAAGAGACCGTAAAGGTCACCTACTTCCAACCCCATGGCCATGGGCAGGGACACCTTCTACTAGAACAGGTTGCTCAAAGCCCCATCCAACTTATTATTGGATACTTTCAGGGATAAGGCATTCACAGCTTCTCTGGGCAACATGTCCAGTGCCTCACCACCCTCACAGTAAAGAATTTCTTCCTAATATCTAATCTAACCCTACTCTCTTTCAGTTTAAAGCCATTACCCCTTGTCCTATCACTCTACACCCTCATTAAAAGTTCTTCTTCAGCTTTCTTGTAGTCCAGCTCAGAAGAATGTAAAAGCAGTAAGGGCCATCCAGAGTTTTTCTGTTACCTCTGTAAACATCTTCATGATGACTCTCAGCATTCGTTTACAGACATTATGTTTACCAAAATACTTTAATTTCACTTCAGCTTCACTTGTGGTTCTTTCCTTGTGTGGTATTAGTGCAAATGCATTCGTGTGATGGTTTTCAGTGAGCAGTCAAGAGTCTTGTATCAGCAGTGGGACTCAATGGGCAAATATTTTCGCACAGGTATCCCTGCTGTTTTTCGAACCTTGACCGTTGCTTACAGATATCTGAGCCTTTAAGCTGTGGAATAGAGGCTGAAAATTTCATCTGGTGTGAACAATGCATCCTCAGTGCCATCAGAGGTATATTGTGAACAAGGCATCGGCTTTTCATGAAGCACTCGGCAAACGCTTACCAGCAGTGGACAGATTTGCCTCAGAAGGTCTCAAACAACAGAATGTGATCTGTATGGGATGCATTGCTTGTGGCTAGGAGTTTGATCAGTGTGGCTTCTCAGTGCCTGAGTTTTATTGTTGATTGAACAATGGCAATAAGAATGGCAATTTGTAATTACAGCATATTCAGCTAGTGCAGATATTTCCCAGGGGAATATTCTCGTGCATCCATGTTTGTCTGAGGTCAGAGGAAGAAGCTTTTCAAAAACTTACTATAGTATGTGTTTTATTATGTCCTTTAGTAGAGGAAAGGTCTGGAGTTAATCCATACTTCTTGAGAGCCAAATCTGTTTGAACCCCAGTACCCCTTTCTCCTCACTGAGCACATAACAGATTTCCCTGTATGGTCTTCATGTGCCTCTTGGCTCTGGAGGATTGGCTCAGCTTGTGATAGGACAGAAAGAGGACATATAAGCTCTCTCTATGGCATTGAGTTCTCTTGGGTGGTTGTTTGGTGCGTACAAGAACACAGTATTTTATTTAACAAATGCCAGTGACAGCAGAGCCCCAAACCACAGCTCTTTCTGTGGCATGTTATCTCTTTAGACTGGAGTCTCTTACTGCTGACCATACAAGCACTTTTGGGTGTTGGAAAGCTTTCACAGGTGAGTGGAGGTGTCCCATTGAACATCGTGATTGTGACAGAGGGAAATGGACTTAAGGTACCTGCTTGGCTCTTTCTGTCACGTGATGCAGATACACGTGGGCAGAGAGAGGCTGTAAGAATTTAGGCTTCCTGCTGGCATTGGTTCTTGCATTGTCCTCTGCAGAAAATGTTTCTTGAATAGGGACCTCAGTCGGAACACTACTTTCACTTCATATTGTGTTCTAATAATATCACACAAGAGACATGAAATGGCTTTGATCACGGGGACTAAATGCCACCAAATATTCTTCTTCCTGCAGCCTTTTCCTTGCTACATTAAAAATTCATGGGCAATAGCAGCTTCTTCTTTTCAGGACTTAGCTACATCAGCAGATGGTGAGAGTGGGCAGGAATACCGGGGCATGTTGATGGACAGAACAGGGGTGTTCTGATCAAGCTGGGTGCAGGAGAAATTAGCACTTAATTTGCTTATGCTGTGTCTGTCTGAAGCCAGCCAGATTCACTGTTTGTTCCTCCCTTTGATGAGCAATGAGCTTACTGGAAAATTGTTGTAGTTAAGTTAAATTGACATGAATCTGAAGGTGTGCCTTAATTTCTGCATTTGCTTTGTTCTTTGTGTTGCACTGATTCTCCAGCCAAGAGCAGTTTACAGGGAACGAGAGCGAGAGGCAGACTTCAAGAAATTAAATCATAGTCCCACAGAAATCAGTGGCAAAGGTCCACTTGATTATATCCACCTGATTCATCCAAGGGGCCACTACCCATCAAGGTTGCCTTTGACATCTCAGACACTGATAGACAATTTAAATGGGAAAATTCTTTGTGCTTTAGGCTCCTTCTTCCACAGAATCCTCATCACATCAGTAGGTAAGCCCTTGCATTTGGCAGTAGAGTTTTATCACCCCAAGCCTATAGAAAGGTTTCCTGCCAGCTGCTTCGTGCTGTACTCTCACCAGATGAAAAATAGCTCTGGTAAACCATTTTTACCATTCTTTCTCAAAACTCTATGTGAAAGTGGTTGTCTTACCAAAAGCTCTGAAGCAGATCTTTGAGTGACTTGGAGCCCTCCATTTTACAAATTCAGGCCTTCCCTGGATTCCCACTGATGTCTGGCAAACACAGTGATTCCTTGCAGACTGAAAGAATAATGTGAAAAGGTGTTATGGACAATGATTTTGACTAAAAAATAGATTTTCCTGGAGGACACTTGAGGTAGCCTCACCCACAAGTGCGATAGGTGTGGTATTTGGAGTTCATCTTCCAGTCCATTCCTCTATCAGGGGGCAAGTAATGAAGCATGTAAGTGCCCTATTCAGAGCTCCATCTCTTCATCAAAGGTTTTCTTTGGGTCTTTTCTTATTATCTTGTTCCAGTCTGATCCAACTTCAGTGATTTTTTTTTCACATCACTTGCCTTTGTTCAGCCAGCTGCTGTAGTGCTTTGACCAACCTGCTCTTTATCCTTCCCTGATCTCTGCCTGCTGGAAGAAGCTAGCAGGTTCATTACATTATTTTAAAAAATACTGGTGTGTTGTATAAATTAAGAAAGTAATAAAGTGTCACTGAAGGCCAGGACAATGCACAGCCCCCACGGGTTTCACAGGAAGCAATGCTTCCGCTCCTGTGTGGGTTGTGGGCTCTTTGTTTCATAAAGCCCTGCCAGCTGCTGGATCTAACAGGTTGCTGGAGCTGAGTAAATTGTCTGTGTGTCTGTGTGTGTGTGCATTTGCTGGCACTTCATGGTCTGAGCCAGGTCAAGTCCCCACACAGATTTTATGTCCCTTCAAGAGAACACCTGCTTATTCTCACTCTTGCCTGGAAGGCTTTTATAAATGGCACCCCCAGACCTCTGTTTTAGGGAGCCGTTTCAGGATGTGTGCATTCCTCATCCAGCCCAGCCTTAGCAGAGTCGTAAGCACTGGTTCAGGGAAGAATTTCTGCCCCTTAAAAGGTATTGCTTTTCCTGAAAGATATTGCTTCATCCGAGCAGTTTACAAGTTTGTCCACAGTCGGGTTTGTTTCACTTTATCCACGCTGATTTAAACATGAGTTGGGATGAAGTGGAATCAGGGAGGTTCTGAGATGAGGAGGTGCTGCTGCTGCAAGGGGTGAACCCCACAGGCCATACTGCATGGCCACTGCATCTGAGCACAGAACTGGAGGTCCTTCCATCCTGTCTGACAGAAGGAGTTGCTGGAATCACCTCCAGCAAAATGCCTTCTCTCTCTGAGAAGTTTCCTAATTTCTGCACCTCTTGGTGGGCAGGTCCTCTGTTGTTCCACCTCTGCTCCTATTTCTGGCTTTCCTATGCTTAGACTTGGACCTAAAGTGGCCACTCCTGGCCCTACTTCTTTGCTATCTGGCCCGTATCAAGGACAGTCATATTAATCTTGCATCTGCCAGCTCTCTTAGAGGCTGCTGAAAACACCCTATTTTCCTCTCTGGCACCAGGTGTTGGGCATTTGTGGCAAAGTATTGAACTAGGAACAAAAGCGGTACAAAGTGAGACTCGAACAGGTACAACATAATATTTCAAGGAGATAGTATTTAACAATAGGTAACCATTTAAGCAGACAAAAGCATGATTCAATTCAGTAGCTGGATGATAAAGGAAATAACATTTGTGTTTAAAACAACAAGAAAAATTCTTAACCTGGTGTGGTAATTAATCACTGAACCCAAGAAGTGGATGAGTTTCTGTGGCTTGAAGCAGGCAGCTGGATAGGATGATCTGAGAAGTCTCTTCCAGCTTTAAAATGTATGAATATGACATGGCCTGACAGAAACAGGGCATGGGAGCAACCTAGGAAAGGGAGAGAAACTTGAAAATATCAAGGTGAGAAGTTTAGAGGAGAGTAGTAGAGAGATGAGAAGAAAAGCTGAAACATTAAAAAGTTTGTGTTGAAAGACTAGACATGCACTAACTCTATATGCTGGTGCAGAGACAGGCATGACCTGTAGCCTGTAAGGATGGTATTAACTGGGCCCGTGTCTGTGGGACACTTCTGGTTTTTTATCTTGAAGATCTGGACATGTTAAAGATGTGTTTTCCTCATTTTCAGACCTGACCACAGTGAAACGAATGGAAGTGTTTTCAGAAGCTTGAAGTCAGGCAGGTCACAGTTTCAAAGGAAACCTTCTCCAAATTTTTGCATACAAATTTCTCTTCCTGTTTGTTTCATGTGAGGCTTTCTGACAGTGCCTTGTGTCCTGATAGCACCACAAAACTTGAGAATCTTTCTTGTCTTGCTGCAGGCCTCAATTTAAGTTTCATAAAAGCTATGTTGGAGCTGTTGTAAAGGAGAAGAAAATGCATGGCACAACAGCCTGCTGCACTCTGTTCTTCACAATAAAATTAATTCTCCAGTAATGATGGATAAGTAGCATGTATCATTTCAACAAGACTTTGGAGCTCTCTTCAGAATCATCGCTGTCAGAGTGATTATGCTCATCCATTAGCGTTGTGTCGGGAACTCCATGCCAGAGCAGGCCATCGAATACGCATCAGGGCTCCACAGGATGGGTTTGACCACCTCTTAGTTGTATAGAATTCCTGTCTGCAGCAATCCATGTCCCTTGCAGCTGCCAGGCGGTTGTTTTGGGGCCTGTTAAGGAGTATGTTGTAAATAGGTCACGCCTGGCATGTTCTGTAGATTGAGTCTTGCAGGGGCTTTCGGTAGAGTAGTGTCAGATCGTGTCAGATCACCCTGCAGCCTTCGGTGCTTCGCTCTGTGTGTACGATTGGAAGCTTATGTGAGGATGTCTGCCATGGAGCTGTAAACTTTGACACGCCCTGAGAGACAGGACAATTTTAAATGGTTAAATCAGGTATCCGCTCTGAGTGCCCTCAAGAGAAGATTACGTCTCTGAGGGCAGAGGGAGTCTAGGGAAATTAACTTTTTATGCTTCTGTGACTGCTTCATTAAGAAATTTACCCAAATTCACTGAGGAATTTGGACTGTCCTCCTAGAACTTCCCAACCTTTGGGTCATCTCTCTGCTTCTGTTTTGAGAGGGACTGTTAACCACTGCAGTCACTTGCAAAGTCAGTCCTCAGAAATTACTTTTGCTGAGAGCAGTAAATATTCTCTGGCACTGGGAGAAAAGTTTCTGGGGGATATTAGGAGTAAGCAGATAGAGTTACTGCTTTCCTGTGGGGAAGTGGATTATTTAAGGACATGTAGGGTTGAACTCTGACTCTGCCTGACTCATCAAGTGTTATGTGACATTGGTGAAGCAACCAGTCACTGCCAAATAGAAAGAGATTTTGAAGCTGTCCTCAGTGGGAGGTATGGACTGCTGGTCTAGACTTGCATGCCTAACTCCTATAGTCACATTTATTAAACACAGGTTGACATACTACTGTGTTCCTACAAGAAATGTCAGAACTGGGTTCAGCTATTCCCCTGCTTCTGAAGCCATGAGCCAGCCTTTCTTGTGGGAACAGGTCCCACAGTTTCCCACTGGGACTACTGACTGGGCTGGGGCATAGCAGGCAGCTTGGCTCCCTGCCACACAGCAGCACTGGCTGAGCAGCCTGGCATCCAGTGGTTTCAAAATGATTTGACACCCTCTGGCAAACAGAAGCTGCAGAGTCCAGTTGCGAGGTGTTGGTAAGGAAGTCACTAATGGCATGTGATGTTTCAGGGAAAAGGCAGTGCAATGCTCTTGATGCTACTGATGACCTTTATTCTTATATTGTTTTATTTATGTTAGACTGGAAGGGTAACTTTTGTTTTAAGCAAAAAATGAAGCACTCTCTTTGTCTTGCCCCTCTCAAGTAGGAAGGACCCTTTTACAAATGAGTCTGTAGTTCTATAAGCACTTGCTATGATAGCAAGCAGTAACTGAGGCCACAAACCATCTGCAGTACTAATTCTTTAATTCTGCTTGGTCATACTGATGGAAAAAAGGTATCTTTAGGCTACTATTTTCCTCCTGCCCAGCGTTCAGATTTGGTCTTTAACTAAAGGTGAAACTTCCCGAAAAGTCTGAGCACAAAATCTCTTCATCCAGTCAAACAAGTTTTTTTCTTTCAAAGGTGATAACACATTTCTCTACCCATGCAGCACAGAAGATGAACTTACAACTCGTGTTTAGCTGGTGGAAACCAGCAGAGCTCTTCTGACAGTGGTGGTGATATGTCAGCTTACAGCAACTGAGAACCTGACCCTTGATCTCTAAATTGTCCACACCGAGGAGATCAATTGTGAAACCAGATCAATTGCATAGTAACAAGGTTACAAATTGGTGAAAATCAGCTCTTGTTCTTGTACAGGAGGGGGTTCTGTTACAGCTCAGTGACCATGCTTAGAGAGAGGTGCTGTGCGTACATGTTATCATCCACAGTTATGGCCTAGCTGAGTGCTCTCGACACAGTAAATTCTTCTGCCTAATGAGGTCCTTACTTCACAGGAGGCTTGGTCTTGTTGCATTACTTGTCTGCATGTTAGCCTTGGCTCTAAACTGGCTCTTTTCTTCAGCATCAAAAGCCAGTTTAATTTTTAGGCTTGCAAAGTATTCACAAAAACCATATACATGTTTTTTTTTTTCCTCAAACTCCAGTTTTTTTCTTATAATAAGTGCTTTGTAAGTTTGAGTTTCCATCTTTCTTCTAGCCCTGCTTTTCCTCCTTTTCTTCTACTCCTGTGGCTCCCTGTATCCTAGGGACCAAAGGAGAATGGAACATTACTGCTTAATTGCAGTGGGATGCTGTCCTTGCACATCAGAGCAGAAACGTGTGCATGTAGGAGCTGCAAGTATGGGAATGAAGAGAGGAATGAGAGATCACCACTGTCCTTCCAAGGTCCCCAACCTTCCTTCCCATGTGGTGAAACCCCTTTGGCTCTTCCTCGTTCCTCTCCATAACTCCTCTGCCAATGCGACAAAATTGCATTTTCTCTTCATGGCTGAGAAGCTTTGAGCAGGCTCTGCTGCGTTGTGCAGCAGTGTATCTTGACTAAAAATGTTATAGCTCACAAACCATCATACGTTTTCACTCATTGTTGCAGATATCCCAAATAAAGTCCCTACATGCCTTGACTCTGCTGGAAGAGCCACTGCAAAATCCCCTTAAAACTATTGTGTCAGTCATGATAGGGTCCGGTATTTTTCAGAAATGCCTTTTTCCTGATTCCAGCAATATTTGGGATAAAGTCATCAGTTTTGGTGTGGCTGGTAGCAAGTGAAAGTCAAGTGAGAACAGTTCCATTTTGTGGCTGTTTGGTGTGAGCTGATGAGCCTCACTTCATCCTAGAGGGCAGCCATCCACATCATACAGATGGTTGTTGCAGTTGGCACTGAGTGAAGTTCATGGATCGCTCTTTGCATTTAGTCACCTCAAATGCAAAAAAGCCCCACTCCTATTTGTGGATAGAGTCCATGCTTTCAGTGTCTCTTGGCTCCCCATGAAAAGCAGATGGCACTTCAGGCTTTCACAATGTCAGTTCCTGAGCTGCCACACAGGTAGGCAGAGGTGACCTGAGCACCTGTCCTAGGGCACCTCAGCATATCTCTACACATTTCCTGCCCATCCAGGACCAGCGTGGAGGTTCTCTCTTTTAGCTGGCCTAAATATCCACACTGGGATGTCTTCAGCCCATTCCCCTCGAAGCCAGTGAAACTAGGGATAGCCAGGCTGCCTCAGCTCATGCTGGTGTTTTCCTTCCAGCTTGTACACAAACGAATCCCTCATCCATAGCATGGAAACACAGGTATGTTCCTGAATCTGCCATCCAAACATTTCTATCATGTCTCTGGCCGTGCCTTACAGCCTGTGCTCACCAGAGTGTGTTGCTCTAGGCCCTGTTCCCTTTGAACAGGGTTTAAGTGTTTTGCATTGGAGGGGAGTGATGTACCTGTTGGGCTGGGCTCATGCTGCTCCATCCATTCCTTTCTGCATAGTGACAAAATCTGGTCAGTCAGGCTTGTCCTGCCAGTCCTGCACCCACCAGGAGCATTGATAAATGGCATTAAAAGGCTGCAGTATGGATTTGTGGTGCCCATGCTCTGACTGTTTACCTGAATTTTTCCTCAAGTTTTCAGAAGGTAGGTAGGAAAGTTAGGAGCCAGACATGCTGTTTCGTTATCTGCTTCCAGCAGGGGGAGATGAGTCCAGAGAGTTATTTCTTCTGGGAACACATACAAAAATAACATTATTTATTTTACTCATGAGGCGGTCTCCTAGGATTTGTGTGATTCTTGCTTGTTTGGCCTGTTACACCTATGTAACCCCTTCCTTTTGCTTCTGTACACTTCTAAAAGCAAATAAGACCTATCAGCTTTAGGTTTTGATTTTGTTTTATTTTTCACAACGTTTACAAGACCCTCAGGGGAATTTCTTCCTCATCTCTCTGTTTATTATGATTATTATTATGATTATTATTATTATTATTAAATAGTTATGCTACAGTGGTTCTAATGAGGATTGTATAAGTGTGTAAGAAGATGAAGTCATCCCCTGTACTGCTGTATCAGCAGAGAGGGGCCTCTGAGTCCTCTGTGATGCACCTCTCTAGGTAGGGAGGCATGGCCACATGCAGTCCCACCTTGAATCAGGATCTTACTGGAGTCTGGAGACAGGATTCTTTCCTTCTCCCTCCCTGAAACCCCCTCTGTCATTCTCTGTATAAAACATATTGGTGCCACTTTCTATGAACTATATTTAACTAAGCATTAAATTTAGATTTAACTGGATAGTTATTGCCTCCTAAGTAAATACTCTGAGATAAGGAAATATTTAGCGAGCTCTAGCAGTTGGGTGGCAGATGCTTCTTGCATTGCATAATAGTTAATCTTCGACAAATATGTTTTCCTTACTCCATGAGCATTTAATTAACATACAATAGCTCTTATTAAATGTAGATAAAACATACATGGGAGACCCTTGTAAAAAGGATCCATGCAACACTGGCTTGCAAGAGGGGTGCATTTCTTTCACTGGTAACTTTATATGGGACCAGGTTTTTTAGCTGTACTCAAAGTCTGTCACAGGAGTGCAGATGTTTCCCCTTGGTGATGCCCCTCTTTTGGCATGCCAGCAGCCCGATGCATCTCTGTCCCTTGCACTCTGCTTCATCCTAGAGTGGTGGGTCAGCAATCAGGTGTCAGCAGCATGGAATTCTCCAGAGCAATATCCTTGTGGGGTGGCATCTCTCTCTGCAGTAGCTCGGGAACACTGAGTGTGTGGATTAACCCCTTTAGCTCCTCATTCCTGTCCCCCTCTGGTGCTATCCATGCCAAGTCTACTGCAGAGGAAACGTCTGACTTGCCTCACTCCTTGGCTTGAATACAAAGCAGTCATCTCTTCTTGCTGCTGCATGCATGGCACTGGAGCAGCAGTGTCATGACCTTAGTCCTTAATTTGTGGGCCTTTAACACTTGCAGGGATTGTTTAAGTACCCATAGGCAGTGCGGCCTTTCCATACCAAGGCTGCAGGGGCCAGTTTCTAGGAGTTCAGAAAGCAACTGGATGTATTCCTGGAAGAAGAAAATCATTCAAATACCATTAACTACAAAGGCAGTGCCACTGGCTGGGGACATGCCTTAGCCATAAATCACTAGAAATAAATAAGTGCCCTGGAGCAGTACCACTGCATGCTTGCCTTGTGCTTGTGAGCTTCATCAGGCATTGGCTTTAGGCTGCTTGGGAGACAGGACCAAGGGTTAGAAGGACCTTTGATCTGGTCCCACACGGCCACTTCTATGACAGTGACATTCCTTATGTCTCTTCAGTTTGTGTGCACAAGGCTGCAGGAGCAGAGGTGAAGCAGGCAGTGAACAAGATCTGTTTTTTCCCTTCCTGCACACACATGTAGCAGTGCTGTGACCACACAAGACAGCAACTCTCAGCCAAGTTAACCCCATGGCTTTTCTTGCACCTGATTCTCTGGGCCCCTCTCAAACCTCCCCTTCCCTCTTTGCTTCCCCGTCCCGGTCCTGCCGTGCTTTGGCCGCAGAAGGGTTACTACACTAGTGAAGCATCCCTAGGAGCAGTTCTGATCCCTCCCGCAGGCAGAGATCGGGCTGGTGGAATGGCAGGCAGGCATCAGCAATAAAACATACAGCTTATTCCTTTCCATTAATTTAATCTCCCTTCTCTTTGCGGCGGCGGAGGGCTGTGGGCTGCGGGAGCGTTCCCGGGTGGGCAGCGCTGCTGCCGGCGGGCGCTGGGCTCAGCTGCGGGCTCTGGCAGCCGGGAGCACAGGCCGAGCATTCACACCGCGGGCAGCTCAATGCCGGCATTGTCTCCGGTCCGTCGCTCCGAGGCTGGGAAAGGAGGTGGGGGGCGGGAAGGGCTGACTGGAGAGAGGTGGGAGGGAGGGATGTACAACTGTTTATCTGGCGAGAGGAAAGTCTGAGACGGGAAGAAGCAAGGTTTGAGGCTGCAGAGGCAGTTGCCAAGGATGCTGTTCTGTAAATCAGCTAGCGTGTGGCTTCAGGCCCCTAAGCCAAGTTGTTTGCACTTTTGGCCACGGACCCGCTTTCCTCACTATTTCATCCTGAGAATATTGGCCGTACCTTCCTCCGTCCTCTGTGCCCTACTCTCTGTGCCTCCCTCCCGCTCAGCAGCTCCCGGCTGCTCCTGCCTCCTCTCTGCTTCCCGCTCCAGTTCCCCGCTCGCGCACCCCTTCTCCTCCTTCCTCCAGCCCCCTCTTCCTCTCCCATCCCCTTCCCTCTCTGCCTCTCCCTCCCTCCCTCTCCTTCGGGTCTTCCCCCCCTCTGCCTTCCAGCCCTCATGCCTTTCCAAGCCCCCTCTCCCTGCTGCAGTGCCCCCCTCCCCTCCGCGGCTGCCGTTCCGTGTCCCCCCGGGCAGCCCCGTCCCCGGCGCGGGGCCCTGGGGCGGCTGCGCCCGCGGGAGAGGGATGGGGAGCGCGGCCCGCGGCTCCCTCCGCGCCCGCCGCCGCCGCTGTGGTGCCGAGCTGCCGTCTCACGAGCAAGGCTCCCTCCTCCCTCTCTCCCTCTCTCCTCCTCCTCCTCCTCCTCCCTCCCTCGCTCCGCCTGGGAAAGTGGGTTAGGAGGGAGCGCGGGGCTGGAGGCTGCACAGCCACAGGACTATCCCCTCCCGCATCCCGGCGGCACAGGATTCCTCTTGTTCCTTTTCCTTTTTTTTTTTTTTCCCCACCTCCCTTCATCACTCTAAACGGGTCGATTTAATTGTTATTATTTCGTAGTTATTTTGCTACCTGACTTTTTCCTCTTGCTTCTTTTTTTTTTTTTTTCCCTTTTTTATTTGAAGGCTGTGCTAAGACTTTTTTTGTAAAGCCTTTAAAAAAAAAACGGCAAGGAGGGGAAAGAAGCCAGCAAGAGACTGAAAAGAGCAAGAGAAAGTGGCAGCTGAGGACTGTGAAATCACCTCCCCTTTCTCGGGCTGTCGATCAGAGCAAGAGTTGTACATTATTATTATTATTTTTCTTTCTACATCTGTCTGTCCACATACACAGGCAGAGAAAGAGACAAGTACTGACAGTGAAACTCGACGAGACCAGCCATGGTAGCAAGGGCTCAGCCTGATCGGAAACAATTACCGCTGGTCCTACTGAGGTTGCTTTGCCTTCTCCCTACAGGGCTGCCAGTCCGCAGCGTGGATTTTACCCGAGGTACCGATAACATCACCGTGAGGCAAGGGGACACAGCCATCCTCAGGTAGGGCATTTTGCCAACTTTTCCTCTTCTGTGTGTGCATCTGTATTTCCATGTATGCAACGTATACGTGTGACGTGATACAGATTTGTGTGTATATGTCTCTGTGAGAGTGTGTGTTATTTTACCTCTCAAACTGCAGTAGCAGCAGCTGCTACAAACAGGCTTTGCGTGTGTGTTTGTGCTTTAATATGAGAAAATTGCAAAGCTTTTGAACACTTCTTGCCACACTATCCTCTGTGTAGTGCTCTGGATCAAAAGAATTTCAGTGGGGAAAGATGTGCTTGTGTTAGCCAGCTCTTGTGAACGTACACTTTCCACCAGCCCTGCAGTATCAATAGAGGAATCGAAAAGGGATCCAGCTGTGCTTGCCAGATGTTCCATTGATCTTCCCATGCTTCTTTTTGTACATATGCAAAAACTTTATCCCTGGTGCTGCCAGAACTCTCAGGCAAGTTCTTTTGGGAAACTCTTGTCTTTTAATTTTATTTTTTTATGTTTCTGCCCTATGGGGAAGGAAGATGGATACAATAGTTGAAAAGACTGGTGAAAAAATGGTATAGGAGCTCTGACATTTACAAAGATTGTATCTTAGCATGTTGGGTTTTTTGGAGGGTTAAATAAATGGGTGTATACTGTGCCTGTGTGTCTGGTTGTGATGAGGATGTCTTTGCACATGAAACCTTGCTTACTGGCAGTATTCAATGTTATATTTCTGGTTTCATTGTGCAGGTTTTCCAAAGGTACTTCTGACACTACTTGGGTTTTCGGTTAGGAGTGTCCCAAATAGCTGAACCACAGTAGCCTTTTTCCTGTAGGTTTCTTTTTTCAAATTCTGCCTTGCTCAACTTACCTGCAGTAACTTCCCTACTGAAGGAAAATTCTGCGTGGGTGAGCGTGCACACTGTGTATTATGGCTATAAAACTACTGGGTGTAATTTAAAATAAGTCTGTGATCTGTGTGAGGAGCTGATAGTGCACAAACCCTGAAGCATCAAGGGAGCAATCCCCTAGCAAAGCTAACAGCAGCAGCGAAGTTTTCTTTCTCTTTCTGCGAAATAAATCCTGCTGGATGTCACCAAACGCTCTGCTACACGATCCCCCGTGTCCTGCATCCCTCCCATTTAATGATAGAGGGAAGAAGGATGCTGGAAGAGGGATGTGTGTGTGTGTGTGTGTGTGTGTGTGTGTGCGTACGCATATCGCTTTGGTCGCCTCCCATGTCCTCGGTTGTTTTGATCCTGGAATATCCATTCAGCAGCTTCCATTCCCCAGCTCTCCAGACTTGTTAACTTGAATGTAAGATTTATCCACACAGAGTAATAGGATTTACAGAGTAATTCATCTGCCTTGCATATGCAATGGAAGCGGTTTAGATTCGACATGGTAAACACCTAACAAGGGGTGTTGCCTCTGACTCCAGCTTCTCTACTCTCTCTTCCACTCACTACCAATTCATATATCCCATTAACCCTTTTCTAGCAGGACTCCTAGCTGACTTATCCCATTTTTAAAGGCAAATCGCTTCTATCAATCATTTATTTTGGAGGGGCTGCTCACACGGATGTTTGCCAGCATATGTTTGGTACATGTAGCAGCAGACAAGTCATTAAGCTCACTTGCCCGGACAGGGGTCACTAGATTTCTATTTCCCACTTAACCTTGGAGCTTTTGAGTTTATCTAGATGCTGTGTGCTAAAGCTGTATTTGCAGCCGAGAGGGCTAAGCGGATGGTGGAGATGGTGCTTGCATGTGCTGCGTGTAAAGCGTTCCTTCATCAGCAAGCTCCACGGGGCTGCATGGGAGAGTGGTTTCAGTGATTGTGTGTGGCTTGCCAGTGTTATGTCAGGCACTACAATAAAACACCTGAGCGAAGTGATCCAGCTGTGTCAGCCAGATGTGTGCCAAGTGACACTGTCTGCAGGAGCAGCACACCACCCGGCCATGTAAATGCTTGCCCCGGGCAATACTGTGATCCTAGCAGGCTGCATTTCTGTCAGAAGTGACTGTGGCCAGCGCACAGGCTTTACCTTTTCCCTCCAGCTGCCTTCCTAAGCTCTTTAAGTAGATATGGCCAGCTATATCCTTTTCACATTTCCTAGGAAGGGCAGCTGTCTCATCTCCCTTTCCCTGGGACCAGGCCCAGGTTTCTGGGATGTTTCAGTTCCTCCTTCAGACAAGAGGCAGAAACCAAGCTGTACTGGGAGATTGGACTGCCATATGAAGCTGGAAGGTGTGAGATTTCCCTGTGTCCCATGGACTTTAGGTCCTGCAGGATAACATTTCATGTCCTCAGTTTTAAAGCAAAGGTTTGTTTGCTAGCTTCCCCCTCGCTGTTTTCTCAACCCTCCAAAACATAACTCACTTTAAGACAGCCTTGTTTTGAAAAACTCCCAGTGCCCTGCTCTCCCTGTCTATAGATCCACTATGACTACAGAAGGGAAAGAGCTAGATGGGAAAAAAACCCCATTAGATGATCTATACTAACTGTGTTCAAAGCAGAACTTTAAGTCCGCAGAGAGATAGGTAAGAGTTTTCTATACGTGGATCATATCACCTATCTTTGGTAAACATCTGCTTCAGAGGGATTGTGCAGCATCAGTTTACCAGTGCCCAGTAGCTCCTGTAGCTTGAAGGGAAATGAAAATGTAGGAGGGAGAAAAAAAGATACACCAGTTGGAGAGAAATAAAAGCGGTGTACATAGTGACAAGATAACTAAAAACATTTTGTTCCTGTAAATTGTGATGCAAATCATTCACCAAAGCACTAAGGACAGGATATTCTAAATGAGTCTTCCTCTTTGGGTCCTTATATATTTGTATATAGGGTTACACTTGTAGGTGGAAAAATGGGTGGGTGGACTGATCTATCAAGTGGAGAAAAATAGTTTATTATAAGCCCTAATGTTCCTCAAGGAAGCCAGTCCTCTGAAGCTTCATCTGCAGCTTGTTACTCAGAATAGAATTATTCTGAAAAGTTTGGAGATGACTTTTTAAAGCTATAGCATTTAAAATATTTCCTCAGTATGGGGCTATTAAAAAATGTCCCTAACTCTAAACTGGCTCATCTCCTAAATGACCTGGCAGGAGATTTGATTCATTTGTTGGCCATGCTGAAGGTTGATGACTCTTAGCGAGTATTTGGCATGGGGAAGTTAGGGAATTGCAGAGAGAATAAAAATAGCGCATGATAGGCTATCCGCAGGGAAAAGGATAATGATCTCTCCTTAGAGCAAGGCAGAAAAGAGAGGATGGGTCTGAGAGCTGCAACAGGCGAGAAGGGCTGAGCAGAGTTGCTGGTGTTTGTCCAGCTGCAAACAAGGAAAGAGAGCAGGATATTCAGGATATTTCAAAGATGACACTGTATTGGTGAGCCTGTCAGACTTACTAAGGTTCCACTGTTTTAACTCTGTCTTCAGCAAGTGGAGAAGGACACTGAACCTTACTTTGGGTATTGAGAGGGAACTTTGGCTACAGTTCCTGCTGATGCCTTGCTGGAGTCTGTCAGGTTTTGTATGCAACTTCCCTGCTTGGTATTAGGAAAAGAAGAAAATCTCCAAACAAGAAGTGCACAACAAATGCACCCCAAACTAATCAAAACAGGAAAAGGGAAATAGTCCCCAACCTCAAATCTTCTTGTTGTTTACCTGCCTTCAGCATCCCTTCCCACCTCATTTGCTCTGCACATGTCGAGTGAGCAAAGGCAGGGACCCTGTGCACTGTAACACACTTTCAGCTAGGGAGGGGATGAGGAATACGAGGATGTTGGCTGAGCTGAGACATGCAGTAATGAAGGGCAGCTGCTGCAAACTGGGAAGGAAGGGAACTGTGTTTCTGTGTTGTGTTTGGCCCTTTAGATGAGTTAAAAGCAAAATGGCAGTGGAGAGTCCATGCTATGGGATCAGGTACAGCATGTCAGGAGGAAAGATCACCTGCCTCAGGAACCACTACAGTAGCTCACCTCAAAGTGCCTTTAAAGTGCTAATCTAAGGGTGTCAGCGGGACTTGCAGGTTATCCAGGGATTTTAGAAGTCCTGGCACAAGTGCAGATTTAGCCTTTAGAAACTCCTGAAATGGAGCTCATCACCAGCTGGAACCAAAATGGGTCACACCCCCATTCCAATCTGTTCTGTTATACCAGTACAAATCCACTAAAGCCCAAGGGCAGAGCCAGAAATATTCCATTTGTCTTTGGGGCAGATTCCCAGGGACTGCTAATAAAGAGGTACAAGTGACTCATACAGGGCGTAAGCTGCTGAGCGCTGCTCAGATGGTGTTCAGCCTGTTGGAGAACTGGGATCTCGCCAAGGCCAGAATTTGGCTCATTGCTCCTGAGTTTTTCCAAGCATCAACTTTTCATCCAGAATTAAATCAATCTGATGCTGGTGTACAGATGAAAACCAAAATTTGACTGAGTGTGCGTTTTTCATTTTTACCAGGTATTTTTAAATAATGTGAAGTTTCAGGCTGATAGCACATTTAGGAACATCCATCCTAATGGGTACTTAGTTTCTTCAAGTTGCATGTGTAAAACGACGGGCTAGAATCAAATTACCAGCAGTAATGACAGTGCTGTTGGCGTAATTCTGCAATATAAGCAATTTATGCAAACTTTGTTCTTGGCCTCCCAGTATTTTGCTGATATGTTACACATGGAGCTGTGCTAGAGGACAAAGGGACCTCAGGCAAAATAGTAACACAACATCACAACAAAGTTTATGTCCTATACCGTCATTTAAAAAAAAAAGTAAAAGCTGTTCAGATTACACTTACAATTAGCATATGATTTACAACAGGGAGCACTGAGCTGAGCCCTTTGCTAGAAAGGAGAATAGGCATGTTCAAATGTATAATGCTACATAATAATACAGTCTTGGCAGTAAAATCGTAACCTTGATTATTAGTGGTATTGTTGTGGCACTTAGAGGCCACCACTAAGTTGAGGCATCCTTTGTATTAAGTGCCACATGAACACAAGAGTGAGAGATCCCCTCCTCTGCAGGGCAGGCAGGCCATTAGCTGGGATGGACCCCGGCTGGGGCTGGGCAGGAGGTGAGGGGACTCGCCCAGGATTACACACAGGGCTCAGGCACACCCAGCCTAGTGACCTATCCATTAGCTTGGGTTGCCTTTTGGCTCAGCCACACAGCAACCCAGCAAACGTGACAAATGAGGATTCCCTAGTACGTCCTCATTCACCCTGGTGTTGACTACAAGTCCCAGGTGTTTGTCTCTCTCTCCAGTCTGTACAAAGCCTTCATTACCAATTCTAGCGTCCATGTGCCGAGACAGGGTAAGCTGGGATCTGTGCAAACTCTGCTGAATCTTTCCTTTGAATGAAAAATAAAAATGTATAAATGTAGTAACAGATGATGTTGCAAAACTTCCAGCTCTGGCAGCAGATGGTGCCATTATATGAAGGAGCACATGCATCCATAGATATGTGAGTGTGTGTGCATACATATGATAAAGGAAGTTGCGATGTGTGTGTGGTCAAAGGCTGGCAATCATCACCTCTCCTTATACACACGGGCTATATTTATGTGGTGTGCCCAGCAGCAAGGGGGCCCTTTGTGAGAATGTGCTTTCTGCAAGGTGGGACTAACCCATCACAAGGAAGAATGGAACAGAAATTAGAAAAAGAAGGGCTTTCTTTGGTGAAATTATGTCTGTTTAATAACACTGTACATATATTTTGCATTCAGAAAGATGGAGAGACAGTATCGAACTGTATGGGTTTAACCTCCTCCCCTGAGTCTGCACACACACTTCAGTTTGCAACTAAGTACCATATGTTTTCCTACTTAGTTGGCATTAAAATTTATATAGTAGTACCCTGAAGTGTCTCAGAGTCAGTACCTCTTCCACTCCCCTCCCCAGCAGGTTGTGAGGAAAGACCTATTCTTAAAATAGCTCGTAGTTACTGGAATTTGCCATCTCATAACTATAAGTTTTCAAAATATATGTTACACATACCTGCCCTTTATATCCAGACCCACAGGCATCTGATTCTGACAGATCTGCAGGGCCACAGCTTGCTGCTGATGCAGCGGCAGGGCTTCAACATGCTCACTGTGAGGCTGAATATAGCCATTTTCATTGCAGTTACCTAGTTTTGTTGTCCATCAAAATTCACTCTGGTTTGTGTGAACTCGTGCTCTCCTGGAGTAAGTGCAATGGAGGGCACAAAGGTGAAATCAGGAATTTACTGAGTTTTCTTTTACTGTTCTCTTGCTGAAGAAAAAATGAATGTGATTTTCAGCTGAATCTGACACCAAAGCATTTGCTTCAGGCTTCGAGCACATCTAATGTGCCTGGTTTTATGGTAAGTAATGGGAACTAATAATGATGAGTTTCACCTCTGCCTAGAAAACAGCTATTTCAGAATAATCTGAACTGCCAGTCTCCTCTGTGCTTGTATATTTCTGCAGATGTTTATTAGGAGTAACTTGGTTGTGCGGGAGAAGCCGGCTGTGATCCCGGAGTGCTCCCACTGTGCTTGGCCCTGTGCAAAGAGAGGAGAAATAGCACTGCCACAGCTCTATTTATTTCACTGGGGCTGGGCTGCCTCGGTCCCAGACAACTTGATGGAAATGAGCCCACTCACACTGGGCTGGCATTCAGCAGATATTTTGCAATAGCACATCTGTATGAGATCTGGGAGGTGTGTGCTTGTGTGTGCCTGTGTGCAAGGCTGTGTTTCCCCTACATTTGCTCCCACTTAAAAGTGGAAAGTGTTTTCTTATGTGTAGTTGGACAGATGTTCAGATACTGTGTGAAGTTGCCACAGTTGCAACTGAGAGGCAGCACTGCCAGATGGATAGGTTGAGTCTGCTTACTTGGAGGTGTCTATGTTTTTCCAACTCCTGGACCTCAGTAATTGTCACTAATGCTGGAAGTGTCCTTTTGTTTCAGTGTGCTTCCGTTGCTACAGCTATTAAGAAAACAAAGCAGCAAGTGAACAGAATATAGCATCTTCCTCTTCTGAGGCTCAGTGATTAACACCACTGTGGACCTGGCCAATACTGTCCCTTTCCAGTAGCAAACTGAACCACTCTCACCACTGAAATTTGCATTTTAGTGGCAGAGGGAAGTAGTGAAAACTTCCAAAGAGCAGGGAGACTTCTCTCTTTCACACAACCTCTTGCTTTCCTGTAAGAACCCAGGCATGTCTGACTGGTTTCTCATCACAGGTGCTCTCTTTAGATGGCTTCCTAGAAGTGCACCAGATTTATGAGGGAAAGGCCAAGAGGGCTCCAGCTCCCAAGCACCAACCTCTGTGCTGTGCATTTGCAAAATAAAATGGGAATGGTCACACCACTGTGCAGCTGCCACTCATGGTGCCACTGCATTCTCTCCTCTCAGGGTCAGCAGGGTGACCATGTTGGAGATGCACCACTGTCCCTGTCCCTAACATGGTATGACTTAGTGTATCAGTGAGAACAGTGCCCTACCACAGGTGGTGGCAGTGATGCTTTTCCAGTGTAGGAAACCACAGATAGTTTAACCAGGAACACAATAGTGCCTGTATAGCAGCTACCTCAGTGCTCTGCTTCCTCACTCCCTCCATCCCAAGCTGGTTGTCCACCCAGACAGGAGACCTTGACTAGGAGCTGCACATCCAGTCACCTTTCATGCCTTACTCTGCGAACAAAACCCATGTTGAAATCCACTGGCAGGCCACATCCATGACTTTGAATAGTAAATACAAATATCTCTTTTTCCCCCTCTCTCTCTCTCTCTCTCTCTGTTATTAAGCTGACAGGCACTTAGCCAATTATCCAGTCGTCGTCTCAGCTGTATTTATGAAGGAGGAAGAGACAACGCACACAGCTCTTGTCTTTAGGGCTTCAGCTGAGTCTCCCTTGTGTGCTGTAGCATTTTCCCTTGAGTGAGCTGCTTAGAATGCACAGGGAAAGAAACCAGTGAAGAGGTTTAGTTGAGAAGAGTGATGGGGGATTAGAGGTGGGGAAAGGAGTCTGCTCCCTCAGACCAGGGGCACGCCAGAGCTGTCATTGTTTGGCACTGCTGTTGTGTTTTGGTTTGGCACAGCGCACGTGCTGTTGTTGCATAAGGTTGCAATGGATGGGGAATGCGGTGGCTGTGGGTACTTACAAAGTCCTTTCACAAGGATCAAAAGTCAGGAACTATGTGGTGGCAGATTGTGAGTCTGTGCCTTAAAGTGAGGGAGTCACATGTACTTGGGGACGTGGTGTGAGTTTGTGACTTGGATCCAGGAGCCACCCCTAATCCCTGATGCGGTACTGCGCCTAGAACATACAGCCTGCTCTGGCTCAAGTGTTTACTCCAAACAGCAAAATTTAGGCAAATAGCACTGAAGTGTTCTGTGAATATTTTCATGAATGTTAAAAATGAATTCACTTTGGCTGCAGCTGTGCTTCCTTTGTGTGTGTGCATGTGCATCTTCTTTTCTCTCCCCCTTGTGAATAATCTGAGTGGATGAGTTTTCCTTGCCCTGGCGTTCATGGACAGAACATTTTTAAGAGGTCCGTAGATGAGAAAAACAAGGCTCTAGCTGCAACTTCTGCAGCTGGAAGACCTGTCTGTACAGATTTGCAGGCATGTGCCCTTTCCTCACCTTAAACCAAGACGCTAACTTTGTGTGTATGCCTGTGGTGCTCTTGATATATATTTATGTTGGATGCTGCTTAGGGAGCACTGGACATGGGTCCTGCAACCCCTCATAGGAGCCCAGGCATAAAAGCAGTCGAACAAGTGAGATGTAGAGCTGATCACAGCTTGAGCCACAATAATTTATGTGCATGTGACAAGAGAAAATTACCTTTAAACTCTGCACCCAACCAATCAATCTTGCAGCAGCCTGTTTTTGCTCGGGAAGGTGCCTCAGGCCAAGCCTATCAAGCTCAGAAAAAGAAAGGTTAAAATGTTCCAACATCATTATCTCTTTCTTTTCCTTTGGAGGAGAGGAACCACAGTGACAAAGCCTAGCTGACTCCACACCAGTTTCTTTGTAGTGAGTTTCATTCCCACCCCCAGCCCAGATTCCCAGCTGGAGTCAGCAGGAATTTGTCTGTGGTCAGGCCCAATGCTCATCCTGCCAGAGAATAGAAAGGAAAGCATGTGACAGAGAGGACCAGGCACAAATAAGCATGTTGGAATTGGGAAATGCTCGAGAGGGGAGGAAAACATTACCACTTGCAATAGCTGCAAGGTAGCAGCTATTGAGTGCTGCAGGTAGCACAGGGATGCTAGGAAACCCCCATCTGTTCCAGGCTGTCCTCTGAGCTTGGAGAAAAGTGAGATTCCAGGAGCGATTACTCCCTGAAAAATGATTGTCCCTTCTCTGCCAAATATGATGTAACATGATCCATACTCTCCATCCCTGCAGCAGTAGAGCAGGGAGTTTGCACCAGCTGAGGCTTCACAGGGGAAGGAGCATTTGAGCCCTGCTCCTCGTATGAGCAGAGACATGTGTGGGCCGTGATTTAGTGGGCCATGTTTGTCCCTTCAGTGCAGGCAGGTTTATTACCAGTCCCCTCGAGTCAAAGGACGGGGGAGGTTTTAAGCTGGTGGAAGAAGATGAAGAGGGGCTGAAGAGGGCCCTCCCCCCTTTTCACATTTGCTGCCCCTTTAGCCTTTGGCATGCTGGTTAAATAGGGGTGGTCCTTCCATAACCCCCTGACATTTCTCAGGCAGGCTCTGTCCCCTGTCTTTATCTCTTCAGACTGGCCCCACAGCAAATTTATTTTCTCTTCCTACACAGAATGCCTGGTGCATGTATGTTCTGTGAGCTCATAGAAAAGGGGTGTGTAGGAGGGCTAGTAAGAAGTGGGGCTGTGTCACCAGTAAAGCTCTTCCTCTTCCTAGCAGGAATGTAGTTGGATGCCTTTTGCATCCCCGTGATCTGCTTCTCCTGCTTTCAATTGCAGTCCAAGTTGGAAATGTGATCCTATTGGGTAGGAGATCCCATTCATTTATTTGCCTGTGATTGACAGGCAAGAGCTGATGCTGCAGGCTGGTGTGAAAGCCACCTTGCTGCTGTCAGCAGAGGAACACACTGCAGAGCATTCTTGGTGTGCTGTGCTTCTACTCCTGCAACTTGGAAAGAAGCAGCTGGGGGTTTTTCCTCCCTCTTTTGTAGCTCTTTCTTGGGTGGGAAGCTTGACACTCTTGCGTGACGCTCACATGGGGTGACACATCAGTGCTGGGATGCAGACCTGAGATTTTCTTGTGCAAGTGGCAAAGAAGGCAGATACATTTAAAAGACAATGGTGTTGCAATGTTAGGGGAAGTTCTCAGTGTTCAAATTGCCAGACCTCTCTGACCTTGAAGCATCAGAACTTTAGCTGGTGAGTTATGATCATTTCAGCCAGATTTGTCCATTGCAGGAGAAGCTGTAGAAACTTCGGAGACGGCCTCACATTTGCCCCCAACACACTCCGCCCCCTCCTCCATGTCTGCCATGAAACCATAAGATGCTACAGAAAACTAAAGCCAGCTGCTGGGCTGTAACAGGGATGTTCCTCAGTGCTGGTCATCCTTTATTAACCTCCTGTGGCACTTCCTTTTTGTAGGACTGGGTCTCTGAATCCTTGGTGAAAACCCACACATCCTGGCTGCTTTTACACTTAAGGGAAACCTGAGATTGGCATCCATAATCAGGAGCAGAAGGTGCTGCAGGCAATCTGTCTTCCTAGCACTGCATTAAACCCATTTTAGTTTTTTCAGTTAAATATCAAATTATCTGTCCACCCACACATCCTCCCCTCTGCATCAACTGTGGTTAGGGATGGGCCATCTGTAGGACTTTTACCTGGGTAAGGGGGTCCACGGGGGTTCTTGCGTAACATACTTCATGCGTATTCATTGGCCTTTAGAGTGGCATTTCTTTCCTTCCTATTCTCCTGGCTGGTCTCCAGTACTGGCAATGAGTCAGAGGCATGCAGGTCTATCAATTTGAAAAGTGTGTCCCAAGGTGGAGGAACACGTGCAGCTTTGTTCTTACCTGACTTGGGAAGTAGGGCTTAAATGCAGGCCAGGTGGGTCAAGGACTTGGGACATGGTCAGATCAGTTAGCCTTTTAAATGCCTTTTTTTTTTTTCCCACAGGAAGCTCAAAGTGGGAGTAGCATCCAGCTCCCAGAGAAGAGAGAAGGGAGGGCACGCATTAGATTTTACAGCATCGTTGTGTTCTGCTGTAGCTGTGTCCCTGCTTCAGTGGTAGTGCTGGCTGCTTGCTGATCACTGCAGTAGGGTCCTGTGTCTCTTTGGAGTGCTTTATGTTTCTAAGGAGATGTTGTCCAGCTGGATGTACTCCAGAAGAGGGAAGTGGGAATGATCAGAAGTCTAGACAGCGTATTCATGAGGAGAGATGGATGGCAATGGGGCTGTTAGGACTAAAGAACAGAGGACTAGGCAGGCGATATGTGTAACAGCATGCAGGTACATAGGATACAAAAGAAAGGACCTATGTCTTCTGCAGAAGATGGGGAGGAGTAGTTTAAGATTGTAGCAAGAGATACAGGTTTAATGTCAGTATGATCTGCTACAGTAAAGATAGCAAAACATTGAATCAAATTGCCTTGGGAGGCTGTGTAACTCCAGCACTGGAGGGCTTTAAGGACAGACTAGACATGTACGAGGAGTGACAGATGCCACAAATGACAAAGTAGAACTGATCCATCTTTCACAGAGTAGAACAGACTAGATGGTTCCTTTGGGTCTCTTCTACCTCTGCTGCTTGATTCTGTGCTGCCTTCAGGCTCAGAGAACAGCAGGAGCTTAGGCAGAAACACAGCTGAAAGGTTCAGGGAAGGGCCTCAGTGAGATGCTGAGTGAGCCTGGCTGGGAGGTCCTTACCCATTTCTTTTGCTGTGGCTGACCTTCTCCCTTCCATCTCAGGAGCGTGATGTGCTCCAAGGAGACTGTAATCAGTGCCACTCCAGTCCAAGCATGTGACACTTAACCTACCTGGCAAACAGAAGTAGGAATCAGTGTCAAGACTATCCCTAAAACTGTTTTCCTTTTGCAGGGACTCAGATTTCTTTTTCTCATCTGCTGCCCTTGGAGGGCCAGAGGACCTACAGGATGTTTTACCATAAGCGTGGTAGGGAAAAACAAGTTGAAGGCTCAGTGTTTTATCCTGGGAAAGTTTGATGATGTTGCTGAATGCTCACCTCATGAGGCTTTGTCAGCATGTTCTGTTAATGAAATGTCACCTTTTATCGTTGTGAAATCACTTTGTGCATTTGTATATGAGCCCATGAGGATTAGGGTCTACCTGAGGGGTGGATGTGGTGCAATTAATGAGTACTCGTGGGGTTTTTCACCACTGGCGAGGTGGCATGTGACATAAGGGCCAGAGTGGAGCAGGTGGCAAGCCTTGCAACTACTGTGTGTCATGCCTTCAGCAGTGAACTGGGTGTACCTGAAGCAATGAGAAAACTCTAGTGCAGTGAGGATGCAGGGGTGAGCAGAGAAAGGATGTTTTAAGATGTTGAGGAGCAATTTAAGAGCGGAAAAGCTATTCAGGGAAGGAGGGGAAGAGCGTAAAGGGGCCTGCTGTAAAGTTTGGAGTAATGTGCTTGGTGTTAATCTTTCTCTGGCTGTAGTGACCCAAGCTGTTGCTAACCTGGCCAGGCAAGCTGCCAGAGGCTGTCTCCATTGCTCACCCATCGTCCACTCTCATCCTGTCTCTGACTCGTGCTTTCTTGTCAGCATTTCTCTCCCACAGATCGATTCCTCCTTGGCTTATCCTAGTGATTTTAAGCATAGAGAGAAACTTCCTCTTGGCGGTGAGAGATAATCAAGCTGAATATTACCCATCTCTGAAGTGTAGGCAGTCCGTGAGCAGAGCCAAAGTCAATATCTTGGCAGATGTTGCCTTGCATTGATTTATCTTCTCCTGGAGCAGGGTGGATGGCCTCAAAGAAGGCAGCATGGTCACCTGGCCAACCCCCAAAACATTTGCAGGCTACATTAGCTTGCGTGATTTGGTCTCCAGAAGCTGCTCTCCTCAGTGTCAGAGGGTAGAACAGTGTGGTGCCAAACTCACAAATCCCTCCTTCACTCCTGTGTGCTCATCAATGTTTCTTCTTGTGCTGAGACACGTCCTGGGCTCAGAGCACCAGCTCATGGTGCTGAGCTAAGCCAGCCTCATTTACTGGCTTAATGGAGCAAGGAAACAAATGTGTGTGCTGCTGCTGGCATAGGGGAGAGGAACAGGAGACCCATGCCCCAGAAAGGCCTTGTAGCATGGGGGTTTTTCCTTGCAGGGAATCTGGATGTGTCAGAGAGGAAAGTAAGGGAGAGGAGACTTCCATGTGAGCAGCAGGAAGGAGGGGAAACAGGCAGGGCCCTCTTTAAGCCAGAGGAATTAAGAGTCAGCAGATTGCTGTGCAGGACTGGGCGGGAGGAAGAGGGGCTGCTGGCAGATAGAGGGGAGTGGTGGAGGCAGGCTGTGGGGGAACCTGTTGCCAGGCAGGAGGACCAGGTCAGAGTGCTGCTCCTGGGCTTTGCCCTGTCAGAACAAGCAGACAAAGCATGCAAGACTACCTGTATAGAGTTCCAGTTCCCAGCTCCCCAGCATAATGCACTCTGTTTTCAGAGACCTTTGAGCTCTCTTCCTATGTCTGGGAGCTCCAGGTTTGGCTCTGGCAGGAAAGGGCCTCCAGCAGAGTAGGCAGGGGTTTTTTCAAAACCACAGCTAAAGAGAAACCATCTGTATGATCTCAAGTAACAGACACTCGCATGTGAAACCCATCCCCTTTGGTACCACCCCCTTCCCCCGGCCCCCTTCCCCAGCCCCTCATCTCCCCAGCCCTGGCTGAGCCTTCACAGCTCCTCTCTGCCCACCCTGCCGTTTTCATGCTGGAGCAGCAGGAACTGCCCAGATACATATACCACATCTCTGGTTCTGCAGTTTCCCCTAGGGTGTGGACAGATGCTGATTGTCTTCATGCCCAGTTGGGGACAGCAGGAATTGTTATAAATAGCATCAGTTCCTTGTGTGGCAAAGACAAAACTTTCCCCTAGAAGTCCATCGCTCTGCTCCCAGGACTCACTGGGAGGCTTCTTAAATGTCACAGAACGTTTGCAGCAGAGAGTACCTCTGGAGGCTTCCTGTGGGTTCAGGGCTTGATCCAGGAGGAAAATTGAACAAGTTTGCTGAATCTTTCCTCACAACCTAATTCTTTCTGCCTGTCCTTGTCATTTTTATGTGAATGGCACTTTCTGTTCAGAAGACACTTGGGACTGAAATAGGAGTAGCTGCAGAAGTGGGCACTTAAGATGCATAAACCTGATGTGCTGAGGAAAGAAATAGGTCTGGAGCAGTATAAGGGATAGAGGTATAAGGGTGCAGGGGCAGAGCTGGTGTGAGGAGTCCCAGTTCAGGAGAACTTTGCTGGGGGTACTGCCTGTACCACAACACCAGAAAGGGGTGCTAAGAGCAAGAAAACATTCCTACAAGAAAGTAATATGCTTTTCCAGTACTAAAGATTCGCTCTGCTCCCCTCGGGGGTTGATTTGCTTCCGTAGGAGAGCAGATTGCATAAGGAGCCAAAAGTAACCTGTTTAGAAGCACAGTTGTTCATCCTCTCTCTCCTCTGCTCCCTGCCCTCAGGCAGAGGGTATTGCTTAACACCTCTGGGGCAGCTGCAGCCCTTCCCATCTCCCCAGCTGACACCAGGCTCTGTCCTCCTGACAGCAGCCGGACACCCCCTGCTGCAGCACCATTTCAGCCTTAGGCCCTGCTTGCTGCTGCTGAGGCTCGTGTTTGCATCAGCAAGATCTCCTTCGCTGGGGGTTTGTGGCTACAGGGGCTGTGCTGCGCTTGCCAGCTGGAGATCTCCCCGCGGGCATTGTGGGGAGAGGCCCCGGCGGCCCGTGCACGCTGATATTTGAATTAAAATTGCTCGTACGAGATTCAGGGAGTAATAAGGAACAGTACCAAGACTTGGATGTCCTCCACCTCACGTGCGCCTCCCAGAGGCTCCCCAGTGCCTCGTGGAGGCCCAGCTTGGACTGCTGTTGTGCCATATATTATGCTGTCGGCCTCTATTTGTGATTTCTGCCCTGTCCTTGCTTGTTCTCTGGTTTCCTTTGTGTTTATTATTCTAATTTATTGAGTTACCTGGAGTGTTTTCACAGACACCAAGGCTGCTTTGCAGAAATTAATGATTGTGCATTCTGCTTGTTGGTGCCTCACACAGACCTTGCTTTTATGTGATAGAGACTAAAATATGCTCAGAGAAAATGAAAATGTTAACCTCTATTAAAAACATGCATAGAAAAGTTGTTGTCAGATCTATAACAGAGCACATGATTGCTTTGAGATTATTTAGCTCAGTAGCCCCTGCCATTCCTGAATCTCAGTGTAGTTTAATTGATTTTCCCCTTTGAGATAAGCCACTGCTTTTCCCCATTTTGCAGTATGGGAAACTGAGGCTCAAAAGGAGATTTCTCTCAGCAAATTAGTGGCCAGACATAGGTGACCAAAATCTTTGCTGGCTGGAACCCCAGTTTATGTGTCCTGTTCAGAGCTGTGCTACCTGACTGGCTGCTGGACTAGGATATCATACAAATGTCTTCTAATGTAATGCAAAAGTAGGAGATCATCTTTCCTCAGTTGTGGTCAGAAAGGGCAGAGCTTGGCAGTTCCAATTTAGTGGAAATAAAGCTGTGGGAGGGAACACTCTACTTCTTTTGTGTTCCCAGGGAAATCTCTGACTGGTGTTTGCATCTGAGTGTTCTCCTCAGTGAAATGGAGATTCTGGTCCAGAGAATGAGCATCTTAGTGAAGGAGGAACCTGCATCATGCATTTCTGTAAAGGAAGTGACGAAATTGAGAGGAGACACCTACAGACTGCAGTGTAAAGGGTTTTGTTGGGTTTTGATGTGCTTATTCACTTTTTTTTTTTTTTTGGAAAGGAGTAAAGCAGGGTATCTAAAAAGGTGGTTAAAAAGTGTGTAACAGCTCACACAGCTCTGCTGGGAAGATCTAGATGGGGTCATAGGAAATGACAGGCCTGTAAATCTTGTAACTACGTAGGTGGCAGGTCCTTTCAGGGGCTGATACTATAAATCTATTGAAACAAGCTGTCTGTTCCCTAGAAGTTGACTGAGAAAGTGCACTCCTTGATTGGTCAGGGAATGCCAGATGCAGCATTTTGTGGAGATCACAAGGTCACTAGGGGTGACATGATACAGGGGAGAATTTTCAGCTGCTGGGACACAAGCCATCTGAAAGGGAAGGTTCTTTTCAGGTCTTCCATGAACTCATTAAAACATAGGATGATCATTTTCCTCTCTTCCTTGAACACTTAAAAGTCCTTAAGAGAGAGTGCCTTTCAAACAGACTCTTGTTTAGCATATATGAATTTCCTCCCAAACAGAAGAATTTAAGAAACAGCAGATGATAGCAGAACCCTTTTACACCAGTATCTCGCATTTTTTAATTTGCATTATTTAAGAAAATACAAAAACCACCTACGTGGGCAAATACGCAGAATCATAGAAGTAACTTGCTGATAGGAGAAATTTCTGTGTCCTGGACAGATTGTTTCCTGCTTGTAGTCTGAAGGAAGAAGATTGGTATCATTGGTGTTGGGGGGAAGGGGTCACAAGCAGGGATGTCCCCATCATGTGTAAAGTGACCACTGATACCCTTGCATTTCACAAAACTGTAATGTACTGCTTTTAGGGATAGCATAAGGCCTGTGCATTACCTTGTGGCCCTGAATTACCCACATTGTTGCACTTAGTAGGAAAGCAGCAAATCCTGTCCAGCCTTACATGGGTAATGTTTGTTGCATGGGATGCTCCCTACCTTGATCAGCATGTTTGCCTTTGCTGTATTCTTCATTATTTTATATATCCTACACTATCCAGCCTGATTTGTTTCCTCTTTGAAGCAAAAACCCCAGTGTTTTCAATCTCCCTTCTTACAGATATTTTGTGAGGTCTCTAACTCATTGCTGTCACCTGTCCCTGAACCCTTTTTGTTTCTATTGTATCTTTTGCAGATAGGATGACCTGATATGGGACATTGTAATGCAGTACAGTACTGCACTTAGCCTAGTTTTTTCTCTTTGTCTCAGTGCATCCTATCATTATGTTTGGGTTCTTGCCCATTCTGAACAGAGGATTTTTATGAGTTTGCTATGCATTAGTCTTAATTTCTGAATTACCGTAGTTAATTTAGAAGCCAACAAAGGAGCTCAGATAATTCCTAGGTGCATCACCTGACACTGTGTGCTTGGTCAGTGCTGCTGCTTAAGACAGGGTATAGCCCAGCAGAATGCATTTTTCTCACCTGTTTGTAAACTGAGTTGATGCACTGCTCATTTGAGCTCTTGTTTTATGGAGCTCTCCTTTTTTTTGTTCCCCTTAAAGTTAACTGTTTCTTTAAGAAGTCTTACTGGCTTCCCTGGAATCTTTGAGGTGAGGTGTCAGCTCTGGTAATGGTGTAAGAATGCTCCTGTGGAGAGGTTGCTGTGCTCTGCTCATCAGTCAAGCACAGTCACTTCTGAGATGGAGCCCTGTAAGTATTAAACAGCAAATGACAGCAGGTTCAAGACAAGAAAAGAAGAAGAAAGCGTCCAGTTTGAACTGCAGGAACTATTTTGGAAGGCAGACTGTAATTAAACTAATCAGAATTCAGACATTCGGACAAAGTCATTGCACTCAATGCCCTTGAAAAAGGCCAGGCTTTGATTTTAACTCATCTTTTTGTTTATAATCTTATAGTACAAAAGATTTTGCCTAAGAGACCTGCTGTCTCCAGTATTTAGTCCCATGAAGATAGAAGATGCTAAGTAGTATCTTTGAATAGAGGCAACCCAAAGCCATCTGGCAAAAACCATTGTGAAACCAGTCCCCCTGGCTGCACCAAAGCACGAAACATCCCCAGAACTCTGCCACTCCGCACACCATTGAAATAGAACTCTCTTCAGCATCTTTCAAAGGTCATTACATTGTTTTTTACAGGTGAGGAAGTAGGGGGAAGAGTATTCAGGTGGGAAGAAATGGGTATGGATGCTGGTGAATGGGGATGTAGCTTTAAAAATCAGAGCTGGAAAAGGAGGAATGTTTAATACATGCTGCCTTACAGCAAACTCTTTTGGACCTGCCTGTTACTTGACTGCATACTAGACTACTATGGTTATTTCAGTTGTACTTTATTTGAGCTATGTTATTTCCTATGAAACAAGAAGTCCTTCTGCTTTGTAACAAACTTCTTAAACCATGTGACTGACCTCAGTTCCCAGGAGAGCCCGCTGGAGAGTACAAATGTGCAAGGGAAAAGCATTTGCACAAAATACAGGGTAACTGCTTGGTGTGGTTTTGACCTGAAATACACTCTAATAAGTTGCTGGTAGCAGAGACTGAGATCACATGATACTCAACAGAAATCTAGCAGTGAATAGCTTATCTTCTATTATTTTTCCCCTATTTAAATTAAGGGATGGGGGAGGAAGTTAGTATTCTGAGTGTGTGTTTCCGAAGAACAGTAAATCCAGACCTGTCTCTTTAGCAAAAGCCCCTAGAGTTTTTGATCTCCTAAAAGTAATACCAACCTAGTGTGTGTTTAGTAGAGCCTATTGGTATATAGTTCCCAAAATCTTTGGAGTGGATGGGGATATGCCTGCTAGTAGAGCCTATTGGTATATACTTCCCAAAATCTTTGGAGTGGATGGGGATATGCCTGCTCTTTGGATGTGAAATACAGTGACTTCTAACTTGATAGAAGTGGCAGAGTTCAAGGTCTATGTGTGACCTTCTAGGAAAAAATCAACTCTGTGCACATCCAGTATTCTACCTGCTTCCCCTTTTCTGGGAGCACGCACCTGTGGAGCCTGGCAGAGCTGGAAGTCCCTTCAGATAACCAGGACTTTGGTACATTACCTTTCCTATCATCTTCTTCCCACATCTCCTTTCCTCCTGGAGAGCACTTTGCCTCCCACTCCATCTCTGTAAGTTCCCTCTCTCTGTTCAATCCTCTAAAGCATTTTACAACTCTAATTAGACACGTATCTCCAATTTACTACTATTTAAAAGGGTAAGCAGTTAATGTCGTAAGACTGAGAATGCCTGGTAATTAATTACTAACTCCAAGGACCTGGCTATCTCTAACCAGCCTTGTCTCAAATAGCATCTCTCTCTGTTAAAACCTCTGTTCACAGTAATTAAACAGTAGGGAGGAGAAGCACCTTGGAGCCTGCCCAGCCAAGTCTGTCTGACACAAAGTGCAGCTCTGTCAGGTAGTCCTTTTTTATCTGACTATCTGGCATGGACATAATGGGCCAACAAATTTTGATGACTCCCGAGGGCACCCCAGCTTCATCCAAAAGAGACTTCTGTAGCAGGATCCCCTCTGTGCCACTGCCATTGAAACACAAAACCAGTTGGGATCGCCCTCATCTCTGGGAAAACAATGCATCCCTAGGAGGATGACAGGTCCTCCTAGCAGTGCTCCCACCCTGTTCCCAGAAAGCAAAGCATTGTAAGCTGAGGAAGCTGGTTTGTGCTGCTGCCTCGGAGCACCACAGCAGTTTGTGTTGGAGCATCCTGCAGAGCAAAGCCTGAGCGGTGCTTGGGTCAGGTTCTGCTCTTTACAGTAGTCTTCAGCCAAGATGTTTGCAGGTGGCAGTGCTGGTGTGATGGTCACAGATGTTTGTTAAGCATATGCTGTGCCTTGTGACACAGAAAGGTGATGATTGCTGGGGTAATCTGTGGTTTGCAGTGAGAACACACTGAAAGCTTGATCTGTGCACTTGTAACCTGGAATGGTTATTGGCTAGCTGGATGCATAGAGTCTCACCTCATCAGTAAAAAGTTTTAAATGCAGATGTGTCCAGATGCAGTGAGCACAGAGGTAATGTGGGAGATGGCATACCAGCTAGGATAGCATGCCTGGAAAACCCAGGGTTTGTTCTCTACTCTGCTTCTTACTGGGTGTGGGCTTTGGCATACCATTTCCCGTTCCTTGTTTTCTTTTTCCTTATCTACTATATGGTAGGGATAAAAATACCTATCACCTTCAAAAAGTGCTTTGCCCTCTGTTAATGAGAGGTGTTCAGTAATGCTTGGTAAAAGCAGAGTCGCTTTATTGTCTTCTGGCCAAATTTTGCTTTAGGTTAGCTACTTAATTGCCTCTGTACTTTTAACTGCAAGAGATATTCTTGTTTCCTTAAACTGTCTTATGGTGCATCTGTGCACTGCTAACAAGCTCTGCTTTTCATGTCTGAAGAGAGATGCCCTTCTGTGATGACTGAAGTGATCGTTCATTGTTCCTTCTCCATCTCCCAAAGGTGCTGCCAGGCTTTAATGGACTATTCATCAAGTGCTTTGGGATCTTTTAATGGAAGCAGTCTGGGCAAGTGCATGAGTCTCACTGCATAGTGACAGGGTGACATGCACCTGTTCACTCATCAGCTTTATCTGCAATGAATAAATAGCCCCTTTCTTTGGACAGAGGAGTCCAGCAGCAATAACACCGTTGTGAACTTTACATGTGCAGAAAGACAAAGTTATAATTATGTCAAGCTTCTCTTTCTAATAGTTTGAATTGGGTAGATCTATGGAAAAAATAGGCAGGTTGGGTTTGGGATTTTGGTTCTGTTTTTTGTTGTTTGGTTGGTTGGTTTTTTAAGTGGGGTTTGCTTCTTTGTCGTTGCACAGAAAAGACTTTTTTTCAGACTGGTCAGGACCAGTTGCTGTGAGTTGGTCAGAGCTGAGCTTCTGTGTGCAGGTTTATCTTCTGTGCAGTCCTTGTAATTTTACCTCTGTAATAAAGCTCTGTGCATAGCAGGACTCAGGCCCATTTGTTCTGCCAATAAATCTTGTGCACAGTTTATTGCATGGTACCTTGTGCATGGTACCTCTCAGTACCACAGCATGGTACCCCTTGTCTCTGCACACAAGTCTGGATGCATGGGGAACAAGTGGAAGATGAACATGGCAGAGTGAGGGAGAGGTCTGATCTTTATGCATATGTCTGTCCTGCCTGCACATAGTTACCTGGTTTATAGTGCCACAGTGTTCCAGTTGTATTTTGAAAAGGCTGAGCCTCAAAGAGGACATTGCATTGCATTCCTGCTATCACAAAAATCTTTCCCTCTTCCTGCTCCAAGCAGTGTGTTTCCATGTTCTGGAGAAGTCCTTCCTCACTCTGTGGCCCTGTGTAGCTCTTTCTTTTCTACTTTTTGCTTCTCTTTTTTTTTTTTTTTTTTTTTTTTTCCTTTTCATCCTCAATTTTCTTTGGCTTTTCTTTTTACTTTTTTTCCTCCCCCCCCCCCTTTTTTTTTTTTTTTTTAAATCTTTCTCATCCATTTTTAATTTCTCTCTTCTCATTTATCCAACTTTGTCATTTACTTTCCCTCTCTCATTCCGGTGGTCTCCCCTCATCCTCCTGTGTTGATGTCCTGGCTGCAACAAGGCTGAAGGACAGGCAGCACTCAGGTTGTCCAAGTTTTCCTCTGGGTAGTGCCCCTTCCCTGCCCATGCATGAGTCACCCCATCTTGCTGGGCTTTTTTTGTGCTCCTGGCAGCCTGGAGTTGGCAATAGCACTATCCCTTGGGAAGTGCCTTGAGCTCTGCTTATTCCTGCTGTGGCCGTTCAAGCCAGGGCTGTGGATCTGTATCCCTTTTTGCTGGGTTCTGAGCACACAGAGAACAAAAAGGAGAATCATCCTTCAGGGGGCTTATGCTCCAAGCATTGGGGATAAGAGGTGAATACAGACAGAAAGCACATGGAAAGCACAAGATGCTGTGGGTCAACATAATATCATCAGTCAGGTCCTATAGAAGTGCTAAATAATATTATTCCCACTTCTATTTCCCTTTCTCCTAGCTTTTCTATCCTTTTAATCACTTTTGGGCCTTCTTTTTTATTTCACCTTAGAGATTATAGGGCTTTGTCATTTTGTTTCCAAGAAAAGGGAAAGAGTGCAGAGTGTTTTCATTAGGCCAAGGGCTGGAGGGAAGGAGCGAGTCGTGGTATTTGCTAGCTTTAATCTTTATGGTAATACTTCAGTAAATATCTGCTGTTCTTTCTCTCCTGTCAGTGTGGCAGCCTGTGAATGATATGGAGCTGAGATCAGGGAAGAAGAGGGAACTGCAGAGAGGATTAGAAGGTTAAGATAGGATTACGGGGTCAAAATGGAAAAAAAGGAGAGAAAAGAAACAGCAAAAGAAAGGAAAAGAAAATGAAGTGTAGTGGTTGTGACAGGGGAAAGGAAGGGAAGTGTACAAGGTACCAGAGAAGATGAGATTTTTATGAATGGGTCGATGCATTCAAAGGTCCTAAAGTCAATAGTCTCTCTAAAATGATTTATTGAAGAAAAATTCATTTTTTCTATGTCACCCCATGAAAACTTTTTTTTTTCCCTTCATCAGTCCTAGGGACGCGATCTGCAAGGGCTGAACCAGAGGGATGCACAAACACCCCATTACCCCCGCAGCCCTGCTTGGACAGGAGGGTGCAGTGGGTGGGAAATGTGGCTGTCAGGAGTGTGTCACAGCTGAGTCTGTCAGGAGTGGGGTGGGAGCCACCACAGCCACACAGGTGGAGGATCAGGCAGTGGGAAAGTTGTTGCTGGGCGCTGACAACCTCACCCACTGCCCTGGGGTCCTACTGCTCCGTGCCCTACTTTTCGACTGCCTCCTGCTGAGAGTGACAGAAAAACAGACGAAGGTGCAAGGGTTTGTTTCCTTGAACTCCTGTGTGTGGAGTTGAGGGAACAGCTTGTGAGGCAGGTTCAGATTTGGGGCTTTGAAGATCAGGGCAGTTTCAGTCCTGCTTTTGGTTTGTGTAATCAGAAGGAAAGAATGGATAAAGCTTGTTTGGACTGAGAAGGAAATGACCCAGACCATTGCACACATTTAAGATATTTGGATGAATTAAACCAAACAAGTCAGATGCCTGATCTGTTGCTTCTCCTCTAAAAAATAATGACACAAGAAAAGGTAACACAAATACAGCATCAGGGCTTGGTAACAAAGCTGTTGGAGTTAGGGCAAAATGAAAGCCTCCCTTGCTCAGCGTGAACTGAATTTCACATCCAAAGTATTCTCACCTCTGGCAATGCTAGTGAAACGTAGCCATTCCTCTTCTTGTTACATGTCACGTAACAAAAAGGTGCAGAGGCTGTGAAATGGCTTCTGATCCAATGTCGGAGAGGGAGACAGAGGTAGCAAGGGGGAGCTGAGCATGACTTGCATCCCCTCATGCTTTCCCAAGCAGTTCATGAGGCCTGGCCTATCATCTGTGTCACAGGCTCTGCTGCTGGGTTAGCATGAGTTTTGCAGGAGGCAAATGAATGCCTTTCTGGAGGCAGGGAGTAGGAAAAAGGAGCACACCACTTCCTTTGCCTTAGACTCAGTGCAGTGCATTTCGCTACAGGTTGCAGTCTGTAGCCCTCACTGTCAGGTTATTAGATACAACGTTGTGTGGCACCACTGGGTCATGTGGCACTTATCTCCAGCCAAAGAGCAGAATTTTGAAGGTCTCCTGTGGCCCTCTCTGTGAGTAGAGGTAGATTCTGGTTGGTCCAAGTGTAATTTAAGGGTTAGGAGGAGTATTTCTCCTTCCTTTTGTGTTTCTTTTTTTTCCTGAAACAGCTTCTGCTCCTGCCAGGGCATGTAGTCACTGCTCCTCTCTCTTCCCTAAGGGAGTGAAAGTTCATTATTAGTCTTTTCCTTCCTTTCTTCCTGTTACATGCACACTTTGGGAAGCTGGAGGCAGCAAGTTCTGCTCTCTCCTCCTTCTCTGATTTAACCCAGTCGTTCTGTGGAGCAGGGCACACTGCTTACTGTCAAATAAAGTTGGGGTGCTCTTAAAAAATAGACAACCCTGTTCTTAAAGTTACAAACTTTTTGCCATTCCTTTCTCTCTATCTCTTATTTCTCCCAGTCCTCTCTTCTTTTTTGCCTGTGCTTTCTAAAGTCACCTGTGTCACTCTTTTGAGATACTGCTGGCTGCAGCTCATCTAAAGCATGGGTTTTGGTTCCCTCAGACCATGTTCTTTGGACACATTAAGATGTCCAGAGGGCCTTATGAGCTTTTTGTAATTGCTATCTGCATCCAGACAGCTGGACTTCATTTTATTTGCATTTAATAATAAGCTGCTTTTCTTTAGCTGGAAGTTGCAAATTATCAAAACCCATCAAATCCTATCCATTGAAACTAAATATATAGCCCCCAATCAAACCCAGGTTGACTGGCTGCCAAATGGTCTCAGGGCAGGACTAGGACAACTGCTGTATATACAGGGGTGGGAGTTTCTTTGATGTATTTCACTAGGGGCAATGCAAGACATTTCTGATATAATGTGATTGTTCAGAGAAATGCCTAAGCTGCCTTGGCCCTGTGTATTCATCTTTAATTATTAAAATAAGACAGATAATTCATAACCCTTGAGGTCTTTATTTTATTTTTTGACATTGATATTCAATGTATGCTTGGCCAAGGGGGAGAAAGGTAGATTCCAAGAGCAAGAGAACAAAGCAAGAGGAGAAGAAAGAGGATGAAGAAAAGAAAACGAGAAGAAAGATATTAAAATAAAAAGCATGTTGGAAATGAGAGAGAATGAGGAGTAAGTGGGGCAGAAAAGCAGAACAGCCTGATGGTTAATTGTACATCTTTTGTTGTCAGGGACTGTTCTGCGCTGAACGTTGCCATGTTGTTGCTTGTTATCACATACAACTGGATGCGTTGATATCAGTGGTCTGCCCACTTCTGTGTTTTGGGGAGGGGTCTCATGTGATCCCATGGAGGTGGGCACTCTGCAGGGAGGATGGGTGATGGTCTTTGCTCCAACAATATTCCAGTGCATATGCTTTTCCATCAACTCACCAGCAGAGCCTATCTTCAAACAACAGCTTCTTCCAGGGGCTGTTTTCAGGGAGTTTGGAGGATGAGGTTCAAGAGCTGTGAAGGATGGGGAGAAGAAAATAAAAGAGAGGAAGGAAATACGGATAAGAAGGAGAGACTCAAATTAAAAAAAAGGGCTGCAATAAAGTCAGAGGGAGTTAAGACAGACAGACCACTGGATAACAGCAGATTCCAGCAAGCTGAGAGGCAGTAACATCAATGTCCTCTTGCTTGGTCATTGTCAGTCAGTGTAAATGCTGCTGTACATTCACAGCCAAAAGGCTTAGCAAAGCTAATGAGCAGAGAAAGAATGAGGAAGAATTTCTCTGTGAAAACTCTGGCTTGAGAGGGGATGTTGCTCTGGAAAAGGATTTGCAAGGCATAACAGCACCACTAGCGCAATAAATAAGCAGAGCAAGGGCAAGAGTGGAGTGAGGAAAGGGAAAATAACAAGAAGTCAGCCTATAGCAAAGAAATGTGAGAGCCTGCTGTATTTCTGCTGTCTAAATCTGCTTGGTCCTGGTAATTAGAAAGAACAGACTGAGAGTGTTTGTCAGAGTTGCAAGTTTAATGACTTAAAATTACAGCAGCCTAACATCCATTGAGCTGAAACATTTGTTTTGGAAGTGTCATTTTTCATGAGGGAACAGTCAGAGCACTGCCCAGTCTTCTGCTGGCAGAGCTTTCTGATGGCAATTCAAGATTGGCATGCCCAGGAGCCACAGGGCAGCAACAAGGGGTTTTGGCTGAGCTGTATTTGGGAAACTTAGGGCTGGGAGAGCAGCATAGGCAGGATTAGCGTAGGAGAGCAGCACTGGCAGGATTATGTCCAAGCATACCACATCCCTCACTTGTGTCATATTTGTTCCTAAGCATTCATATCCCCTTGCACTTTTCCTTGAGGGGAGATACAAATTCTGCTTTGTTTCCCAGTCTGAGATGGTAGCACCCACTCTGCCATGTCTAGAGCACAGTTTGGAGGCAGTTCTCTCTGAGCAAAGACAGGTCTGCTTTTGTTCCAGCCAGGGCTTGCATTCGTTTCTGAGTTCAGAGGACTTATTGGGTCATCATAAAATGAACTGGATTGGGGGAGACCTTAAAAGATCATCTAGTTCCAATGCCCCTGCCATGGGTGGGGGCACCTTTCACTAGACCGGGTTGCTCCATCCTATCTGGCATTGAACATCTCCAGGGATGGGGCATCCCCAGGTTTTCTGGACATCAATTAACTATCAGTGTTGTCCTCCAAGTTCCCAGTTAAATGGACATGTGTTTTCTCCCTGCTTTCGTTTCCCCCACAGTAATATGACAGCAGCAGGGTTTCTTTGTTTTACAGAAAGGCTCATCCATGGGTGTGCATGTTAGTGAAGATCATTGTAACAAAAGAAAAGCAGAAAAGCAAAGTATTATCTTTCAAACATATCTCTGTACTTTGAGTGATGCTACTTCTAGTGGAGGTATAGTTGGAGACGAGGGCAGGGAGTGAATTGTTATAATTGTGATAAGCCTCTTCTAAGTAATGGAATGTATCAGAAATTAAGAAAGCTACAATAAAACCATACCTTACTTAAGAGTCCGTGGCCTGTTAGTATGAACTTGCAGAGCATTTGGGCATTTCAGCAAGGATAACTCTCTGCAATGGATGTGGAAGGACACCAGGTAAACTCGTTAGAAGCATGTTTAGTGTTTTAAAGAATTGTGGTTTTGAGGCTTCACTTATCACACTGCTGCTGGGTACTGATGATGTACAAACTGTTTTAATAGGCGGATTTTATAAATTTCCTGCTGAGTACTTCTTCTGGTCCCCAAATGTATACCACTGTCAGTGTTTTAATGCCAGCAACTAGAGTAGTTCACATACAACTTTCATTACTTGATTATCTGTTTCCGAAATACATTTCAGACTGTCGAAACTGTGGATTCCAGGATTGAAATCTGAGCCAAACTCATGAACCCATGAAGCAGCTTGAGCTACAGCAATTTTGTCTCAATCTAATGACCAGTGGATCCATGACCCAGGCCAGTAAGCAGGGATACCAGGTGCAGTGACCCTGGACAGCACAGATTTATGCCACTAACCCAGTGAGAAGGCAGCAACCAAAATGCTTGTGTGAATTCACCCCCTAGCAACTTCATAGCAAAATTCAGTGCCAGGTCTGAACTTCTCTGGCACATTTCTGAGTATTTGAACTCAGGATTTCTCAGGTCTGTTGCTGCTTAGCGTATGCTGGTACCTGGCGAGTTCTGTTGTACACATTAAGGGTTCATGTCACTTCCCTGCTATTTGATGTCTTTATGTGTGTACCTGTTAGAGCAAAAGACTCCTGACAGTGCCTTAGGACAGGAAACAACAGTGTGAGTGAAAGTTTTTGGGATAGCAGTACAGGAACTGAGAATTGGCCAGAATAGCAAACAACCTTCCTGTTTGTCATCTCTTAGAGACAGTGACTGACTGAGATGGCTCCTGAATTTCAGCTGAAGAATACCAAGCCATTGAGCCCTTTGGGATCAGGTCTCTGGCATCCAACTTCACCAGTCATGCCGAACAGAGGATTTTCCTTACTATTTTGCTTTTTAATCACCTTCCTGCTGAAGGTTGGCTGGGTTTGGAGCAGATACTGAGAAGCCTGTGTTTGTATCCTGTATATTTTCCTCTCCATACCATCTGTTCACAGACTGGATTACACTTGCACCAGTTACAAAGCAGATTGCCTTGGCCCAAGGTCAGGATCGCAGCCCTGGTGCCCTGCCTGCCTCCCATCAATTTACACAGCGCTTGCTGCCTGTCTGCTGCATTCCCTGAAACTCCCACCTGCTGTGATGGAGGGATGGTCAGGCTCTCTCCTCCTACACCATGCTCACCCTCTGTCTCCCATCCACCCTCCTGTCCTTTGTCCTCCTGTGTGGCCTCCATTTGGCTCAGTTTAAAGGCCAGGGAAAGGTAAAAACACTGGCTGTCAGACTTGCTTTGCCTTCAGCAACACTGCTCAGACCTGTCAGCACACCAGTCTCAGCATTCATCAGCCCTGCTCTGAGGAGCCCTTTTTGCCATCTCACTTTGGGGACTTCTGAGGGACACTTGGATCCTGTTCCACTAACTGTTCTGGGGTTAACTCATTGCAAGGGATGATGAGGAAGTGCTGGGAGTTGGCATGTCAATCCCTTCAGCCTCCGTTTTGCCTAAGTGGCAGTAGCAGAGGAAAAGGATTGCAATGGTACTGCACTGCTGTACTCCACAAGCACAGACATATCCTATATGAAAAAATGAAAACAGTGTTTTTGTTCTCCAGAGTCCAGCAGTATCCAGAGGGTTCTCATGAATAGCAGGTGAATTCCTGATTAATATTCATCAGAGGAGAGAAACAGAGGTGCTGGCAGGTTTACCCTTGGCCTCAGGACAACTTGCAGTCCCTTATTCAGTGGTTCTGTGACTAACTCAGGCCATATAGCTGTCTAGCTGTCTCATTAAGAGAGTGTGGGACTCCTAAGTCGTGGACTACTCATATTCAGCATGCTGGTTCTTCCCCCCAAGTTCAGTCTTCTTCTGACTCCCCAAGTTTGCCAGCACAGATTCACATGAACCATGGGGCTGTGCTTGAGACTAAATAGGCACTTGGTGCATCGATGTGCCCCTTCCTTTTGCTTCTGAACTGATTGTGTAGTTAGCTGCTGTTTGATTCTTCTCTTCTCTTGTTCTAACTCAAACCCTCTTTAATGTGCCCTCTGTGTTTTATGGGCAGTGCAGTGCCTCAGTCAGCTTCTTTGTAGAAAATGGCAGGACTCTCCTGGTGCTCCCTTTTTTTGTAGCGCAGTCCCTTACTGGGCTTTCTTCTTCCAGCTTTGTATCACACACAGTGTTCTGTCTGCCAGCACCCCATCCTCATCAGTACACTGGATCTCAAAGGGCTTTGTCCTTGATGTCTGCTTTGTAGATGATCGCACTGCCATATCCAGGTTCAACCACCTAAAGCAACTTCTAGACATACTGTACTCTGACCTGTCTCACACTGTCTCTGCAATTCTCTGTCAACAAGTGCTCACAACTCAGGCTGAATAGTGTTAAAAAGCTGCTTGTCTTTTTCTTTGAATTCTCTTCACTTCAGTCTTTTTATCACTCCAAATGATGAAAAAATCCTCCCAGTCATGTACTCGTGAAATATGGAGGCTAGTTATTTTCTCCCTTGTGTTCTCTCCAACATGTGTCTTCCTCCACCAGGTATATAAAATCCATCTCTTCTTCTCTTTCTCAACACTGAGACCCTTTGTTCATGCTTTAGCCTTCTTTAGTCTTGATTGTTGTAACCCCTTCTGCCTCTCTGGCTTGAACACCAGCTCTCTTCCTGTGGCATACTAAAACTGCCCCTTTTCCTCTGCCATGCAGAACACATTGCCTTTCTGTTTGCATTGCTCTGTCAGATCCCCTTTGAATTTCCTCGTCCTTGCCTTCATGACCTTCTACATGATGTTTCTAATGCAGCTTTCACATCCCCTCCAATTCTCTACCTTTCTGTAAACTGCATTGTCCCATTCATCTCCCACACGTATTTTTCAGATACTTCTAGCAACACAACCCCTTTCTGAGGCTGATCTTCCTCTGTATTGTTTCTTTCTTTTCTAACTCTCTAAAGTGTTTACTTTCTCCTTTGCTTTCTCGGTGTCAAATGAGTGAAGCTTCCTTCCTTCTTTGCTCTGTGCCTTACCTCATCCATTTCTTTTGGCATTGAAACATACTAGCTTTGTCCTCAGCTTTGTGGGGCTGGACTTGGTGACTTATACACCCACTCAGCTGTCCTATAATCCAGCCACCCCTGCAGAAATTTTAGCTCTTGTCATCTCAGTAGCCCATCTTGCACACTGCGGCGTGCCTTGTTTTGACGAGTAGCCTCAAAAGGAAGGTGGGGGACCTGGGTGGGAGGGGTGCCCCGGGTCTGGGTGGGATATCCATGTTGGATATGGATGGATTAGGGAGACTTAATCAGTTGTGTAATAGCAGTAAGAGGATTGCTGTATCTTCCCAAGCATGACTCAACTGAAGTGTTATTTTGGATGTAGGTGGACAGGTGATGTGACCTAAGAGGAAAGCAAGGAGACAGATTCCTCTGTCATGTCTCCTTTATTTCCTTTTTATTCTTTTTGGTTTGATCTTGTTCTTGTTGCCAGAAACACAGTACAGAACCCGCCTTCTGCGGCAGAAACAATCCTCTTGACCTGACCTTCCTCTGTGGCTCCACTGGAGCATGTTTTGCAGCAGTTTCCCTGTTACACATCCCTGCTTATCTGTCGAAATGACCAAAATGTGGGGTGAGAAGTAGCAGCTGAGGAAGCAGGGATGGAAGATAGTCATCAGCAGGTATGACAGAAAGGTCTTGGGAATGACAGACACAGAAACATCCCTCCCAGTGTGGGGCTTGAGGAGGACCTAGAGGGGAGGAAGAGACCCTTTTGGTATTAGGGAATGATGATTCTGGTCAGGGAGTGGGTTATTCCCTGTGCCAGCCTCCATTAGCAGTGTAGATTCTGGAGGAAGATTAACGAGTGCCGTGGTGCAGAGCCACCGCTTTCCTTTCCCTAACCTGGACAGATTAATGAGGTGTTCCCTCTATGCAGCATATGGCTGTGTGCTTGTGCTGTTCAGCATGGGACCAGGTCAGCTGCCTAGCTGGAGTTAAAGAGGTTTGGATCTCTGCTGACTGATCAGGGGAGGGAAGGAAGGGCTGCTGCTAGTTGGAGTGGGGCTATTAAAAGCCAATACTCTAATGAACCAGCAATGGCACCTAATCAATGTGTGAAAAATGGGTAATTCTTGCTAATGCTCTGTTAATGTTCTCATAATGATCTGTCAGGGAACTCTGGCTAATTATTGTCATGGCAATTTGGCACAAGTTTGCCCCGGATAATGTGGCCTGGTTGAATAGAAGCATGTATTGCTTCTCATGTCCCGGCATTCTGCTGCTCTCTCCACATCTTCCTGCTTTTCTTCTGCTATTTCCTTTTTCTGGTCACTCTTTTAATTAGGCAATTAGTTGATTGATTAGCTAATGTTTGTACAACACTTCGAACATGCAAAGTGCTAATTCTGCCCTCTTTTTTATTCCTCCTTTGCATCTGTCTTTTTCTTCTTGCTTTTCTGATGTGTCTGAGGACCAGTTGTGTTCTGTGATGTCAAAGAACACTGGTGAGGTCATAGTTGAGAATCCACAGTGTAACTAGCCCCCATTTTCTTTACCCTTGACACCGTCCCATGGCACGTGCTTTCCTCTATTCCTGACTCTGGTCTGATATCCCATTGCAATCTACTACTGCTTGGTGCATGTAAATCCGCTCTGCATTAATTTGAATTTCTCAGTGCATAATCCAGGCCTAATGCACTGCAGACAGCATGGAGCCTTTGCCAGGGTTCATGTAAATCATGTGGATGTTCATCACTCTCAAAATTCCCTGCAATTAATGGGTGATGTTGGACCGTTGATCCTGTTTTACTTGCCCATGGGTTGTTGACTTCAGGCTGTGTTTTTCCTTAATATAATGGGATGAAACTTAGAGAGAGGAGAGAACACGGTGTGCTCTGCTCATCCCTCTTGCCTTTGAAAGTCATGTCTTTTCCCTGCTGTGCTAAATCAGGAATATTGGTGATTTACATTTAAGCTCTTGCTACGTAAGCTTGCAGCTAGCTGGAGAGGAAGCGAGTGGGAGGGCAAGTGGAGAGCGACCTATTTGCACATTAATGAAAGATACACCCCATTGTATTATGTAAAGGCCTGGTTTTGCATGTGTTTACATGGCTTTTCAAAAGGGGAAACCCAGTCACTGGCAACCCTCGAGGGAAACATATGGCTATAGAATGGCAGTACAGTTATAGAGAAGCCTTTCACTCATAGCTGACATTTCTACAGCGCTCCTTAGTGGCATCCAGGAGGATCCCAAACCACTTAGCTCACTGCTGAAACACAGCCAGCTGCGAGGTGGAACAAAGTCACCATTCTCGTAGTGGAATTCCTGTACAGTGAATGTTTCGGATGGGGTTTGAAAATCTTTTCTGTAGCAGGGCACCCTGGACCTCAAATCAGCAGGCTAAGGCTGAAGCCTTAGCAAGCATTGCCAGTGCTTGGTGACTTATGTGGGATTTCTTAAGGATTGGCCAGGGGCCTTGTCTACGTCCAACCTGAAAAACACTACCTCCCACAACTGTATGCTCTCTTAAAAGGTTACACACAGTCAATTCTCAGCTTCTTCACCACTGGGAAAGCCCAAAGCCATTGCCTGCTTCTAATGAGGGAGTAGGACAGTTCCTAGCACCACAGCTCCTGTTGTGAGTGATGGCATCGCTGGTTATTTCCATTTGCTCCCACAACAACATTGCTATCCCCTAGAGACTTGGAGAAGTCTCTTAACATTAGTAGCTGTGGATTGTTTTCCTCTCTTCTGACCCAGCCTGGCTCTTGAGAATGACTCGCTCTGATCTTCAGCCTTCTTCATGTTTACTTGCTATATCACTTTTGTAAAGTGTAGATGCTTTTGTACTTTGGAAGCAAATACAGAATGTAAATCTACTGAGATTTGGATAAATCCTGCCTGAATGTACCATGGCAATAGTCAGCATGTCTGTTTCCAAAAGGCATTCCTCCTGTAAGTGACCCAGAGGTGACTCACATTTATTTTGGTATCACGCAGCTCAAGTTTGTGAATCCAGCTCAGGGATACATTTTGTCCATTTTTTTTTTCCAGGAAAGAGTAATGGCAAAAGACAGAGATATTGCTTTTGTTCCACCACTCTGAATCCCTCTGTGTTTTGTTCTAACCCTTTTAGAGCTTGTTTGCTTACTGAGCTGTGCTCCCTTCCGAGTTTCCAGAGTGAAGGAAAACAAGTACCCGTATTCCTACTGTGTGAGTGGCTCAAACAACAATATGAAAAAAAAAAAAAGCACAACAAACAGAAAAATACTCTGGTATAAGATTAGACTGGTTAGATTTAGTACTGAAATGCATAAGCCAGAGGGTATAGCTGTATGTCTCACCTCCTGACTGATCCGTCTCTTATTTCCCCATCTCGTGCTCCCTCCTGTACCCATTCAGACATACTGGCCAGCACGGGGATCAGCACAGCTTTCCCCTCAGAAATGAGTTTCCAATTAGGGGCCTTGCAGGTACTCATTCAGATGAGTGATTATAAAGTCACTTCTCCCTGCTGCTCACCCCCTCCCATAATTTACCTGCTCCTATCTGTGTGTGTACAAGTTTGATGTGCTGCTTCCTTTACTTGCATGTCTTCCAAGAGGGAGAGATGGACTAGGCTAAACTCCCTGCTTTTGCAAAGAGACAGTAAAAGGAGGGCTACAGTGGGCAGTTACAGAACTGTGAATGTTGTGGAGAAGGTTTCACTGAGTAGCCATAGTGCAAGAACCAGTGACAGGCTCAGAATGAAATGGAGTTACTTTTTACAGACATGGGTTAGAGTGCAGAACTTCTGCTCACAGGCCATAGCTACGAGAACCAGATTCTAAAGGTCTTCTAAAAGTTGCTGGAGGGCACGACCACGATAGCACATTTGTTTCTGGTGTCCCTCAGAGATAAGTGTTAGGCTAGCTGCTGGCTGGGTCAGGTTTGAGAGAGCAGGGCTTATCTTCTCCTCTGTTGTCACACTTGATTTTCCCCAAGGTGATTAAATGGATGTGTTCTGTGAGCAAGGCATGGTTCTGGGGTTAAGGCTTAGTACTAGGATGCTGCTTAGCCTTGTCCAATTCACTGCCTTGTTTACAAGTTTTCAGACTGTAAAATAAGAATTAGAGTACCAATTAATGTCTGAAATTCTTCTACAAATGACACATCTGATTAATGTCCTTTAATGCAATGCTTTGTAGCCCCTTTTTAGCCATCAGAGAATATAGACGGGTGACCCTTTTCCACATGCACATACATAGAAAGCCAAGGTATGTTGTTTCCACTTCTTAGTGCTTTTCAAGTGCTTTGTAACCTGTTCCTTCTTTAAACAGTTTCTATTTTCTAAAATCTTTCCCACCTCAAATTTTCTTCAGGACTCTAAACATTTGCATTGCCTGTGTGTGCTTTTCTCGCTCTTATTTTTAAGAAAAGCTCCAGAGCTGACCAGCCACAGTATTCCAGCTGAAAGTATGACTTGATGTGTGCAGTGGCATTAATACTTTTTTCAGTGGGTGAGATTCACCCACCCCTGAGAGAAATGACTCACACAAGACCTAGGCATCACTTAAATCCAACATAAGCTGTATTTTGTTGGCTTAGATGTGATTTTGCTGGAGCTTTGGCCTTGCACTGAGCCTCTACACAAGAGTGATTTTTCACCAAGTATTATTTTTACATCTTAATGTTCCATTTACTTTTTGGCCTGCTGTTGAGGTACTTCAGAGAAAAGTCATTATTGATCTGCCTACAGGAAGTATAGGTTTCTTCTTGTCTGACCATACTTAATTTTATGACCCAGTAAGATACCTGAGGAGTATGGTTTATTTTTCCCAATACATATTGCCCATGTCAGGGCTGAACTCTTTTTGTGGTCTGTTGGGCTGCTGTGTACTGCCTGAGAACTCTGAGGATCCTCTGGCCCTCATAGTCCAGATCTGATCATTTTGCGTTATCAGCAGATGTTGGCTCTTACAGTTTCATTCTCCTTCTCACTGCATTAGCTGATGTACTGCATATGCAGGTCACAGCAAACTCCTCAACAGCACACCTGCTGTTAGGTTTTCACCATATTAAGAGAAGATCCATTATTCTTTCATTTCTGCTTTTTGTCTTGTAGAGACTTGTCCTCCATGAGAAAACTTTACATTTCCAACCCAGGAGTCTTTTGATTTTGTAACAGCTTTTTTTATTAAATACTTGGTCAAAGACTTCTTGAAAAGCAATTTATAAAAATATCCATGTGTGCCCATCTTTTGCTGGAGGATATACCTTAGAAATGAAAAACATACAGAAAAGAATGAAAAGAAACCAGTTTTATGCAGAACTGTTAAAGATGGGGCTCAGTTGGATTATAAATACCTCTAACAACCCCTGTGGCAAAGACTGCAAAACCAAAACAGGACAACCCCAGCAGCTCTTCTTCAATGCCCTTAGCTGAGCCTCACATACTCCAGCTGACCCACTGACTTTCCTGTTGCCGAAAAAGGACCATAATAATGAGCATCTCTGCAGCAAAGGACAAGGAGAATTATTATCAGTTCCTATTTTACAGTAATGCCGGACCTCAAGGCTTGTTGTCACAGTGATGTTTTAGCAGACGGCAGATTTCAAGCTGCAAGTTATTTGTGATCAAGCTTGGCAAAACTATGAGCATGGGGACAAGTTTGCCTTTCTTTGTTCCTTCAAGAAACATTTTTTATTTCTTCTTCTTTAGTGTCGCATGATTAAACAGGCCTCCCTTCAGGTGAAGGTGAGATCCCAGGGCAGCTGACACTGGTACGCCTGTGAAGGACACCCACTAAAGCGCTGTCGGGATGGTTTTGTTTTCATTCTATTTATTATTGTCCTTGAGGGCTCCAGAAGAACAAAATGTATTTTCCAAAGTCATGCATGAGCATGAGTAGCAGCTCTTAGCAGGATGTAGCCAGATACTGTACATCAGTTAGAACAGATGGAGACAAGAGAGTATTTGGGGATGTGGAATGAGGCAGCCCTCTGGCTTGCATTTCCCTTGTGCTCTATTCCACCCCCATCATCTTTGTGCAGTCCATGCACCGCAGCCTTGGTAGAAAACTGGAAATACATCTTCCTGGAGAAGAGGTTTCCGGAATGAGATGAAAAGCCATCTCCCTTTTCACTTTCCCCAGTTTTGCATTCCTCCTCCTCTGCCTTGTCTCCCTCAAACACACACTCACATGGATGTATGCACACAGGCATGCATGCAGGCACACACTCCTCTCCTTGCAGTAGTTGTCCCTTCAAATCAAGGGTTAATATCTATGTGGAAAGCTCTTGGCACAACAGAGGAACACAGATCCTGTCTGTAGGAATACCTTACGAAAGAAGCCACAAAGACAAACCTCTGAGTAACAGTGACTGAAACTGAGAGAAAGCTGTCTTGTTATATATAATTGAATCCCTCAGCACCCTTAAGTGATACCTTTCTTCCTTACACATACAGGAAATATACTGCACAAATGCTATTAAGCTGGAGCTAAACTAATTTAGCTGGTGGAGTGGGTGGACAGAATCCTTCTTCCTTTAAGAAATTGTGTATCACTGATTGCCTGATAAATGTGTACTAAACCCCCACTTTTTAAAGAGAATGCAAGGATTGACAAGATGTCCAGACTCACAGCTGGAGCAGAAAGGGACAGCTGTTCCACAACAGACAATTACCTTACACAGGAGAAGCGTTTACACAGCTACTTCCCTGTAACACTGCAGGAGTGAGCTCCTGACAGCAGAGCACAATTATACTGCAGGAAGCTGCTGAGTACCAGCAGCTCTGAGACGTCCACTCTTGCAAAATTCCTGCAGGACCTTTAGTGACAGGAAGTGGTCAGGCCCTTGTGCTTAGTGTTCATCCATAAAACTGACTGCTGTGTTTCTGCACTTGCTGGGCAGCACATCGATCTTATTAGATCTAGTCCTTGCTTAAATCCATCAGGTTTCCATATGCAGTGGCAGACAGGCAAAACCTGAAATTTGTCATAAACGTCAGTAAAGGCAGGCGGGTGGCTGGGGCTGGTGAGTGTTGCTGTTATGGCTGCCGAGACTTTTAAGAATGAGCTGATGGGCTTTTGCCAGAAAGGTCAGTGATTGAATCCTGTTGTAGCATGCAGTGAGTTGACTCTTGTGAAGAGCAAGTGAATAAGATTCAATTCTCACCATCTCTCTGGCTAGCAGATTGCCGAGCATTGCTTATTCATGTGTAGAAAATCAGTGATGTTCTCGTGGTTTGTGGTAACCTGCCTTAGGGACCTAGCTGTGACAAGACTTGATGGGAACATGGTCCTGGTGTTGAAAGCTAGAAGTGAGATGATGCCTCTGCGCATTAGTATGAATTCATTATGACTTTATTTACTTCTTTTGGAAGATTCTAAGGCCTTAACCTCAGTTATTTATGGTTTATGTGCATGTTTGTCAATAGAGAGTGACTTGGTACAGTGCCAGTTACTTCTTGGGTCCCCTGACTTGTAGATGTTGAGCATCTTGCTGGTGGAACATGAGCCACTCATCAGTGAGCTGGGATTTCTGCACTTTTGCTATGAAGACCTCTTGGTTTGCTTCCCCAAAGCAAGAAACTTGGGATGGTGTTACCCAGCTCCCTTCCAACAGCTGCACTGTGTTGAGTAGAGAAACCAGCACCTTAGTTTGTTAAAATCTGGTCTTAGGCAGAGTGATTTTCATCTTGAATTAGTTTCAGATGCTTAGAGGAGGAAGACACATTTCATGGTGGAGAATCTCCAAAGGGCCTTTGTGCCATCTGTACTTTGCAAGGAAGTTGATGCAAGGCTGGTGCTCCTGTACACCAGTTGTAGGGATCTCTTTTCTGATAGTTGTTAGTCAGTGAGCTGTCTTAAGCAGATGTGTGGCCTTCGCTGCCCTAGTATATGAGTACCTCTCAATCTTTTTAATGCATTGTCAGAGCACCTCAGGCGTGCAAGGAAGTAAAATTACTCTATTTCACAGATGGGGAACAGGGAAATTGATGGTTAAACCCTCAGAGGAATAATAGGTACCAAAGTCTTGCCCAACTGCTACTCTTGGCTCTTAAATCCAAGTCTACTTCTTCATTGATGCCCATTTCTATGTAGAGAAATATATATATACATTTCTAGTGTTTACCAGCATTTATAACCACATACTTGCAGTTGTGTTTCTGTTCACGTCCAGAAGAATCCCACTCCTACTAAAACTGAGCAACTGAGCCACTCAGTGTTAGAGCAGAGTCTGGGGGGCAGAGGTGGGAGTGTCTTGATCAACAGGCTGTGCATAGTCCTTCCTTTCTCTGGCCCAGTTAATTTTTTATTAGTGCATGGCAGCTTCAACAGGAAGAGCCTAGTATCTTGTGAACACTAGTGATGATTATGGGCATTCCTCTGGGAAGTGGAAAAGGATGAAGTGAACCTTCTCAGACAGCTAACAGAATTAGACCTACCTCCTTGATGAGTTTCTGAGGTGTTTGCAGAAGAGAGCAGATTTGTTTTCCTGACTGTTTAGTCAAAGAGACAGTCAGCATTTGTCCAGTTGATACAGTCAGTATTCCTCTTTATGTAACTCATCCCATTTCCTTCATTAACACCTCTGCAGCATCCTTTCCCAGATACATAATGCAGTCACTACTGCAGAGCTCCTTCAGAAGAGATCATGTCCAGGGACTGACTCTGCTCAGACAGGTAGCAGAGTAGGTTCACAGTTCAGGAGGCTCTGGGAAAAGTGGTGAAGCAATTTGTAATTTTAATGGTTGACAGTTGAGGCAGATCAGTGACAGGGACACTACAGCATAGCTTCTACACCAGGTGATTATCATTCTGTCCACCCGATCTCCTTGGTTCCCTCAACATCAGAGAACTCAAAAAGGTGTAGAGAAGAAGGCAGAAAATTTGATGTAAGAGTCTGAGCTAATGGAACTGGCTAAAAATAAAAGTGAGGTCTTTATAGACTATGAAGAAGATGAAGAAGAAGGAGAAGTTGTTGAGAAGGGATTTAATTGAGTGTAAAATCCTAAATTGTATAGATAATGCCACGGCCTGTTACTGTTCACAGGCTGGCTTATGGAGAGGACAGGCGGCTGCAAAGCGAATGAGTTCAGCTCAGCTTATCTTTCAGGGCTTATTCACACAAAACCTACAGGTGCCTGGGACAGAGAGAAGCAAGAGGAAGGAGCTTCAGTACAGCAGGGGTAAAAGGACATCTCAAGAGGAACAGAGAACCAGGAATGCCTGGACTGGATAGCTGAGGAGACAGATGGTATAACATTAAGCAAATTATTAGGTTACAAGCGAGGAGCTTTCTGGCCTGTAACTGTGGAAGTAAAGGTATAGCACAGGTAGGATGACCTGTGTTGTTTCAAGCTCAGTAAAGCTGCAGCGGTGATGTTAAGTCCTTGCTACAACTCTAGTTACAGTGTTTTGTGATCCACACTGTTAATTGTACCACTTAAAGAAAGTGGTATTTTCAGAGTAGAAAATCTGATCTGCCCAATGCTCCTGAAGAACCTCAGGGAGGAGCTGCGCTCTGCGCTCTCTAAACCTGGTGGAACAGGCACTGAGACCAAGTGTGAATGGCTGGAAAGTTTGCTTGAAAATCACAGGATGCCAGAAGTTGTATGCAAGGCACTTACAAAATTCGTTCCCCTTTTTGGTGCTGTGTTCACCATAGCCCTAGCAGGTGTCCAAAAGTAGGGTGTAAAAAAGCAGATATGTTAACCTTCCATGCATGGGAGCCTCTGACAGAAGACCAACAACCTGATCTCAGTTTTGCCCTACTAACTTCCTTACAGCAAGGACTTGGCTACCAAGAACAAGAGATCTGTGATATAGGGGTGGGGCAGCCAGCTACCACTCCAGTCTCACACTGGATCTCTCATAACTTTGGATGTACTCTCTTTGCACTCTTCTTCCTCTGTACTTTGATCTCAGAGTAGGAGCACTCCAAGCTTTGGGGTTAGAAAAACTGAAACTTCAAGGCAGGTTGAGCTTTGTTCCTCGGTATCATCCCGCCTGCATTTGTAGTTTGGCTGACGTGGAAATTTGGGGCAGGGTCTCAATCTCCTGTAGCTCACATGGGCAGGGAAGGAAAAGGGGGGATAGGAATAAGGAAGAGAGCAGTGCGTTGCCAGTATTATACTGAATTTTATTTGGTGTTTTAATTGAAGCCTGAGCATGGCGAGTATGTTCTTAGAAAGGAATCTCCATCTTCTTTAACTTCCTGTTGTCTGTGTTTGCAGAAAGAGACTTGGAAGTATCACCCAAAATAACTGAAATTCTTAGAAACCTTTGTTTCTTTCTCCTCCTCCTTCCCACCTTCTGCAATTATATTTTTGGTAGTTTAAGCTGGCAGTATTGCTTATAACATTTTTAACATGGTCCCCACTCTGAAGGTTACACTAAATAAGGGAAATATCATTAAAACCAGGGTAGCGCTTCAAAGGGAAGATTTTCAGTATTAGCAGTGAGAATGGGGAGGGGAGAGGACTATATGGGGACTCCAAGTAAGGAGGGAACATATTAAATAAGTGAGATCTGTGAAATTAGTTCAGTGCCATCTCTTTGCAGTGATTAGAACAGAATTAGTTTTGCAAGGGGAGAATAGAGCTGGTTTCCTGTATCACTGGAAAATGATTTCCAAAAATGTGCTGCAATGTGTGAGGATTTACTGAATTCTTCATTTAAAAATGAATAATAATAAGAATTTAGCTAATGAGAAATGTAGACATACAAACAAAACTAACCTCTGTTTAGCTTTTCCATATCTCCTGAGAATTAGGTTCTGCTTTCAGTCTGATTTTACCTGCTATTGCTCTAAGCTAAACTTTTCATTTATATGAGAAGAGCTGGAGTCAGGAGGATTATGAGCCCCTCTGCTTTTGATTTTTAATAAAAAGCGAACATTTACTTCTGAACAGTAGCAGTGAGAAAGGGAATTAAATCTGAGGAGAGCAGGCTGACCTTTGGGAGCGCAGGCGTGCTCACACGTAGAGATTCCCTTGGTGTCTCTCTGTTGCCTGCTCCTTTTGCTGATACATGCACTGCTCTGTGTGCATGCAAAGGTGCATTATACATGCTTGTGTTGCTGTAAGCTCCCACACTCGTGGTTTCTCCCAGATGATCCCCTATGAAGATGCCCAAGTGCCCGTTGCACTATTTTTTCTTCCCACCATGTTACATGCGCAAACCTCCACCTCCTTTTCTTACAGCAAACGCTCTCTTAATGCCATCCATAGGGTTGTACTCAGCTGTTCAGAAATATGTACAGGATCTTCAAAAGTGTTTTTTAAGATATTGAAAGGCAGAATATGTTTGAGTTCTGTCTTTTTGCTTCCCGTTTTGTTAGTGTGCATTTACAGGCTTCCATTTGAAAACACAACAGCTAGAAACTTAATGTTTGTACTTGAAAGAAAAGCTTGGAAGGCTTCTGGTTGATCATCCAACTTTAGAAGCTGGGACTTTTGGGAAAAGCCCTACCCATGTAGTCACAGAGCACTGATAAAATTGCCAACATAGTCAATACCAGTGGAAATCAAGACTACAGGAGAGGTGTCTTAACACCGACATAGTGTTTTATAATGCTGCTCAGGGCACAGCGTCTTGACCCAGCAGTAGGAAGAGGGAAAAAGCCTTTCCCTTTTCACTGGGTATATATGCTCCTGAGACAGCTATCAATGTGCCAGGGTAGTAAGGCAGGAATGGAGGATTTCCCAAGGAAGAATGATACTGGCAGGGCCGAAGGAGCAGATGTACATTATTTGTATTGGCAGAAGCTGAAAGACAGCCCAGCCCCAGCCCCACACTTAGAGAAGCACACTTATAATTAAAACCCAACAGATTTATTGCCTTGACTCATTCTGGTATTTATCAAATTATAGCTGGGTGGCACAGAACTATATGGCATGATTTACAGTGGTGGTGTGGAAAGGCACGGCAGTGATTCCCTCCCAGGAGAACAGAGGGAGTTTTGTTTCTATTGTGAGAGGACCAGACATGGTGGGAGAACCTGGGTAATTAAGTGCTTTGTCAAAGCCAACCTCTTCCCTCCTCTGTGTGTGTTTGCACAGATCTAATCACTCTCATCACATGAGACACTCTAATCATTCTGATATTACGTATGGGGGAGCAGACATCTAAAGAGCAGGAGCTGCTTTCTTCACCACCAGCACCATGATGATTGTCTAGCTGTGTTTTTTTAACCCCCTGATGAAACAAAACACGCAGGAAATTGAGAGCGGGAATAATGAATGCGGAAACAGGTTATAGATGTTGGCATCAAGTAGGAAACAGGTCTTCCCAAACTTTATAACTCTTGTGTTCATTTAAGCAAATCAATTTCAGTTTGCATGCAGTGATCAGTAGTATATAATTTTTGCATTTGGAGAACAACAGGGGAGACCCAATGAAGGCAATATAAGACCAGTAAATTGCAGACCCGGCAAAGAGACTGTGTTAGTCTCATCATGGATGCAGCACTTGCCTCAAATTGTAATGGCACAGAGTGAGTTCAAATCCCACCGGGTGTTCTGTTTTTATTAGAAATACTTCATATCTCCTATTCTCGGTGTCAAATAGATCGCTATGCTTTCAGCACTTAATTATCTTTATCATCCAAAAATACTCTGCCTCTAATGAAAATATTTAAACAGCTCTTCCAGGAGCAAAACATGATGCAAGACCCTGTGGCTCAGAACGGCCTCAATTCCTAAGGATGTCAGAGTGGGCATGGAAAGGGGCTGTTGCCTCATACATGACATCCCCACACAGCACAACACTGGGATTTGTAGAGGCCAGCAGAACTGGAGAGGAACTGGGGGATGGGCTCCTTTTCCATGTAGCTCAGCTGCCACTACACCCTTTATATGTAACTTTACCAGCTGGGGCAACCAAACACAAAGTTAGAGCCTTTATGCTCTGTTTTGTTACCTTCAATGTATTTGTGGTGGTCCATGTATTTCTTGTTAAGAGGGAGCAGAAAGCAAGGCCTCCTACGACTAATCTAAGGCTTGCAGTTTCTTCTAGACTACAAGTGAAGTTTGTATTATCTTGTGACTAAACTGTGTTCTTGCTTCCATTATAGCGAGGGCAAATTCTGCTGATGTTGCTCATGTTTTGCTGACGTTTCTACCCATTTGTTTCCACCCCTGCAAAGTTTTCATCCATACTAGTTTTGCATATCAAAAGCCGACTACATCGGGTCTATTATATATAGTGGGTGGAATGGAATTGTCAAAAGCATCTAAGTGGTTGAGGAGGTTTTGTCTATAGCGGAATCACATGTGTGACTGAAGCCTGGGTAGTCCTACCTGACCTAATTTGAACTTCAGAACTAGTGACAGAAGTGAGATGTCAGCACAGAAGATGTTGGCATGGGCTGTGAATGAGACTGTGGAGTGCCCAGAATGGCTAATTTTCTTTGAAGTCTGTGTCGCTGTGCTTTAGTGCTGCTGTTGGCAGTGACCCCAGCTACTTTCATACCTTTGTGGCCATGTCAGAAAAATTGTAGTCCTGTCTGCCACCGCAGTGTGTATGCAGTGCTCGTATGGATACTTGAATGCTGCAAGGGAAGCAAGAAAATCTGGAGACCAAACATAGCAAGGTGCTTTATAATTATGTTCTTGTGGTTTATTTGTACAGATGAGAGGGTTTATTTATTGTGGTGAATGTGAGCTTTGGTATTGCTAATGCTCAGTAAGAGTTCATACTTCACTTTCCAAATGGAAGCTCCCTCTCTTTGTTAAGAGCAGCACACATGGTAAAATGAATTATTTCTTATAGCGCGGAGTACAATAACTGCTGCCTCCATTTACTTCTGGGCATGGAGAATACCATGGATTCTGCTGCCTTGCCTTGAGAGTGCTATTGTTTATTGTCACAAAATACAGAGAAAAGGGCATCTTAAGGGCACTTTTTTTGGAATGATTTCAGTCTTACCACTGTATTGCTAATACTGTTTTGTTGTTTCTAAATAGTGTGGCTTTCATTTTGCTTGATGGCATTTATTTTCAAGGATTTCATTCTGCTTATTACATGATTATATTCTGATTCTCAGATAATGTACAAGCATTTTCATCAAGTCATAACATGGAGGCATTATTGATACCATTCTGCTTCTAACTGGGGATCAGATTCATTCAAAATTTGTGAAAGCTACCTAATGAATCTGAGCAGAGTTTCAGCCCAGTGACAGACGGATGACTAAATACAGTCAGCTTATGCTTGGTTTTGCCTTTTTTTTTTTTTTTTTTTTTTTTTTTTTTTTTTTTTTTTTTTTTTTGCTGCAAGCATTAAACATGGCAGTAACAAAGTTCTGCCAATTCTTGATGCGAGAAAAGACTGGTCAAAATGAGAATCAAACTTGGCAAAATATCCATATTTAAATATTTTATTTCTTCAGTTTTGGAAACTTTCAGTATTGTCCAGAGTGATTTGCTAGAAATGATTTGGCAAATTTTGAAATGTTTCAACACTTTGCAGAGCATCATTGAGGTTTCTTGTCTGTCTGACATGAACTGGCAGTAAGGGCTGTATTTACAGCTACTACTGAAAAATGCCAATTAAGTAGTGTGCTACTAGTTGAATAATTAAAATGTCAGACTGCATACTCATTAAGTGTTCTCAACAGCTGGCCCAAGTGGTTGTGTTAGGTGTTTGAGCACTATTTGTGCTTGTTCATGAGGCTTTTTTTTTACAAGATCTGTACTGTGGTTGTGGAAAGTCTGCTTTTGTCACTAGGGCAAGCATGCTCTCGGTGTGGCCTGTGTGTGTGAGCAGGGCATTCAGTTAGGCTGAGGTCACTTTTGCAATTTCCTCTCGATTTAGGTGTTTAGCCCAGTCAAAAGATAATAAACACTAATGCCAGCAGTGATAGCAAAGCCCTTCAACTAATCTTGTTGACAATTGTGCTTTAATTTGTAGTTGAGAGTGAGTAACTGTGCCAGTTTGGACAAATTTGGAGGAAAAATATCCTCTGATAGAAGGCAGCTTACAACCACCCCTCCCCCACCAGGTTCAGGAAAAAGAAAGAAATTTTCCTTGGAGGAAAGTGAAAGAGATAAAAACTATTTCTTTAACAAACACACAGGAAAAGGATAATAATGTTAAATAATAAAACCTCTCGCTGTGGAGAGAAACCTGGGAAAATTTTTCGGAGTCCTTCTGTAGATGTGGTCTCTCTCCTCCTCCTCAGAGCTGTGTCGTGGGCCCACCTCCGGGGCCTCGGTGGAAAATTCTCCCAATGTGTTCTGATGTTGAAACAGTCCAGGAGAGAAGAAGGGAAAAAAAAAATGAAGTCCCAGGAAAACAAAGTTCAACTCTCCATCTCCCTCCGGAGGAGCCGAAAGCTGCCTGGAAAGCAAGCAAGGTGCTTCCTCTGCTCTTGCTTCCAGCAGAAGCAGAGGAGTGTGTATCTGTGTCCTTGAACAACTGCTTTGAAAAGTTCGCTCGGTTCTTTCCTCTCCCCCCTCTCAGGCTCAGTTTAAAGGCACAGAAAGGCACAGAATTAATTCCTGGGCATAGAGCAGCGATAGGGGATACCCATCACAAAGTCACCCCAAGACAGTAACCTAGCTGTACTTCTCAGGTTTGGCTTGGGAAGGATAGAATTTGCTGGGGAGTTGAATGGGTGATGACATTTCTACCTGCGGCTAAAACAGCCAGAGCTTGGAGTTGATCATCCCCTGCTACTCTCTGCAGAGTGCCTATAGTGCAGTGCCAGGCTATCTTTGGGCAGCCTCCTGTGTTACTGTGCTGCAGCTTCTGGCACAGGGATGATAGATGTTCCACGCCAGCAATGAGATCCATATGGTCCATGCACCATACAGCCTGTGCCAGACAGTTTTCTTGGGCTACAAGCACTAAGCTCCTATGGCTGTCCAAACGCCAATAATTTCCCTCCTGTGGTCTTGTCCTTGCTCTATCTATGCGATTCCCTCACCATGCTTCTCTCTCATCCCCGTAAACAGGCTGCCCCACTGCTACCTACAGCCCAAACTTTCTGCTGCGTCTTCATTTCCTCCTTGTAGATCAATTCAGCCTGTCCTGCCCAATTTACGCTGCTGACTGGCCTTGGCAGCCTCTGTCCTTGTCACTGCTTTGCTGAATTAAAAATTAAACCATGTCGGATGGGAGCAGCGGAGAGCCTTTCTGCAGGTCATCAACAGAGTCTATTGACAGTTTCTCATCCTGCTACCTCAAGTGCCAACTAACAACAGCGAAGGAAACTGGGCCACTTCAGGTGAAATCCTGCTAGGTCTTGTCCTTGCGACATCAGAAGTGTTTTGGGAAATTTTTCATATGTGTAGGAGGATAGAAGGGCATAGGCAGACATTAGTATGCCAACATGATGTGTGGATGCACTCCTGAGTCCTTCTGAACACAGGGTTTCTCACATGTTTTGGCTACGGCAGTTTAAATTAGCTGAAAAACAGTCTTCAGTTTCGCTTCTTTGGAAGCAATTCCTACTGTCTTTCCCTAGCAGCTCACTGCAAAGACAGGATGCTGCATGGTGAGCACTGGTTTTTGATTTCAGAGTTGGTGAGACTACAGACATATTGCAAGACTTTCCACTGCAGGGACTCAGGGGCCACTTCAGGAATTCAGTTAAGGTAGGAAAGCGTCTGGCTGATGGAGTGACAAAGGGTTGCAAAGACCAGTCAGACTGGGAGTCAGTTCTGTGAAACAAAGTTGTAATATGTCGGCATAAACTGTTTCATTAGTTCTCCATTCTCTCACCATACATATTTTACACGAGCCCTCCAGTGCTGCTCTGACAATCAAATCACCTCCCCAGGAAAGGGGACCTTGCAGGCCATGAGTCTCTGGAACACTTGCATGCTCCTGCAAGTACCAAGCCTGCTGCCCTTCCTATAGTGTGGGGACACCTGACTAGGAGAAACATCTCCCCATTAAGGTAGGAAACTTGCAATGAAGGGGTTGAATGTCCTCAGATACACTGGCTTCTAAAAATTAAAGAGGAAAAGAAACAGGGAGAAGGACCAGTTTGAGGAGATAAAGATGTTTTACATAATTGACAGTTTGACCTTAAGATGTTGTTACCAGTGCATCTGAGGAAAGATCAGGTACTTCTAGATGGACGAAAGATTTTCTTTTCCCTTATCAGAGGGTTAAATTAAAAGTTCTTTCCCAGCTACCCTTTTTCCTCAGGTCTGCTGGCTGATAAAAGGAAGATCTGTGTTCTCAGCTGAGGACACAGGTAATCCTCAAGGACAAGGCAGTGGGATAGATTGTAGGGCAATAGGAAAAAGGTGCTGCTTGCCCTAGTGGGGAGGAGAGGGACTGTGTCCCAGCCCTTTCTCCATGGCACGAGAGCACAGCCCATTAGCACAACTCGGGAGTCAGGCTAAGGTATGCTGTTCAGTCACTGCCTCCCTCCCTTTCCTGGGCCTTGGGGGGAAGCTGCTTTGAAAAGATGCAAATTCTTCTCAGCGCTTTGTGGGAACGACATCTTAGTGAGAAGAATGAGTAATGGGGAGGGTACTGAGGTCAGGTGGAAAGATCTCTGGCTAAGGGACAGTGACAGCAGCCCGTGTGATGGTCTGTGTTCAAAGTAATGCACCTTAGCATGGTTTTACCTCATCCCTAGGAAACCCCTCTGAGAGAAGTGCCTCGTTTTGGGTTCTGCCTCTGTCCAATCTTTCTTTCAGCATTTTCTCCCAAGCAAAGCCACTGTGGGAAATAATTAATTTGAGAGGCAGGCTGGGCTCTTTGCAGTGGCGCTGCAGCCTACCTAAGCTGTAGTTAGGTGGAGCTTTCCTGCTGGCAGAAGGGTTCCACTTCTAGAGCTGTCATGGCTCCTTCCAGAGTGTCAGGAGAAAAAAGTAGCATATGTTTATTTTAGTCAAGCAAGGGAAGAGTGCTCTCTTTGAGCAGCCCAGGGGAGAGATTGAACGTGCAGAAAACCCGGCATTCTTGCATAGTCACTTTTCTGAGTAGAGCTGCATTTTGAGGATGCAGAGCTTTGCTTGGTGTGGAAGGAACTAAGATTTCATGCTGCTGCCTCAGCATTCGCGGCATCCGTTCATGCCGAGCAGGTTTTTTTCCTTCCCCCTCCCCCCCAAGTGCTTCATGAGATATTAGAGAGTCTTTAATTGTATCAGGAGCTCCATGAGCTATTTTGATGTGTTGTCTCTCTGGCTTTGGCACATATTCTGCGATGATGACACATGGTCACTGTTGTCTGTGTCTGTCTTACTCTGTCACCACAGAATTTCAAATGTTGCCCTTGGATCTGACACTTTGGGAACTGGCCAGACTTTAAAAAAATCCTCCTGCCTTCAGATACTGGTGCAGGTAATAAAAGGGATTTATCAGCCTGCACTTTTCTGTGCCTGTGCCTGTGGGAATGTACAAGGTAAATTCATACCCCATTCTCATGAGACCCGCTTGCCTCTTTTTCCTTCAAAATATCATGCAGCCCAAATTTATTTTCTTGAGGATTTTTTTTTCCCCCCACAAACTGTACCTCAAGTGCTTACAGAGCAAAACAATTCACAACAGTGGGTAAATGAGTATATTAGAGCCTCCAGTCAAAGAGCCAAAAACAGCAATGAGGAGAGGGGGGCTGTGAACAGCCTGGAGCGAGGGAGAGGATGAGGTCTGAGCTGAGTCGGGAAGCAGCAGATATGGCTGAGCTGGCAGCAGGGCTGTTGTACACAGTGGGAGCTGAGGAGTGCTGGGCAGAGACATATCATTCCATCAAGGGAGAAAGAAGAGCTTGGTGTGGGGCAAGGGCAACGGAAGATGGCGGGGAACTCATCTGGAACAAACACAGGGAAGACTTAAAAGCAGGGGATGAGTGGTTTTGAGAAGTGCACGTTGTTAAGGAGCAGGGGTTGTTGGAACAGCTCGAGCTGCAGAATAGCAGCGTATGATTTCTGATAGGGAGAGACAGAAGTAGACCCGTACAGATACACGTGAGGGAAAGTTTAGGGGGAAGAAAAGACATTTCCTCCCCACAGCGGCAAGACACAAAAGCTTTGGAGCAACTGCCTTCATTGGCTGAGCAGGGGTGAGTTTTGATCTGCTGTATTTCAAGTACCCTTTGATGTGGACTGATCTAATGCTGTCCCCCACTGGGCCACTCATGCCAGGGTTTGCCATCAGCACTCCCAGGCATGCAATGGTTTGGCCAGTTCAGGGGGATTTGGGATTTCACAAACCAAGACACACATAGGTGTGGCAGACAGCCACTAGCCAGTTGTTTTCTTTTACCTCTCTTTGCTAAATTGGTGTGATCAAAACATACCCAGGACCTGGGAGTCTAAATAATGGCCTTGTGCTCCCTGTGTGGAGCTTGGTAATATTTACTGAGCCCGACGGCTTCATTCTCCTGCGTGCTGACTGCATTAATGGCGGGAACAGGGAGGGAGGGCAGGAATGAAGGATAGCTGAGAGGGGTCCGGGCGACACAGCTAACGGATGGCCTTATTAGAGACACTTTCCTGGGGCCTAAGTGGAGCTTTTTTGTCTGAGTCGGCAAGAAGTGGGTCATTTTGCTGGGCTGTCAGGCCCTGGCTCTCACTGGAGAGAGGAGGCCGTGACTGCAGCAGCCTGCTGGCTTCTCACTGCTGTATTTGGCTGGGGGAAGAGGTGGTGCAGGGCTGAGAGGGGAGAGAGAGACCGTATCCATAACAGTGCTCAGGGATCCTTTCCTGGAAAAAATACTCAGATCCAAATTGCTCTCTTGTCCTACCCTGCCAGTGAGTAGTATTTGGAGGTCAGTAGGGAGGTAATGTAGCTGATCTCTCCCCGCCCAAGACACTCCTTTCTGCCCAATTTTCATTGCCATCTCTCTTTTCACTGTATGCATATCTGGAGAAGCAGTGATGCCTGAGGTACGAGCTTGGGCTGGTGTCCCTCTCATCTGTCAGTGATTTTAGAGAGCCTAGTGGCAGCTAGATCTCATTGATCCTGCACTGTGCCTGATCCACAGGGATCCAAGCCTGCTGCAGCCTTCCACAGGAAGTCCTGACTCTGTCTTAAAATCTCACTGCTGATGGCTTTGGCTCTGCAGATACCTGCTTCTCTCTGTTGTATTGGACTAAAGGGGGGAACATCACATGTGTAGTCTGCCCTGCCCATCCTTCCCATCATAACTGTGTTGATGGATCATCTGAAAAAATGCAGTTATCAGAAGCAAATGTGCTAGAATACACCACCAGGGACTGCTCTGAGGCTATTTCCAGACCAGAAGGAACCAAAATCTAAGAATTTACAGATCAGTATCTCCAGAGTTGAAGTTAGAGATAGTGCCCAATGAGATGTACATTATTTTCAGCATTTTCCCAAAATGCAGCCAGTGATGCTTGTGATGGTCACCCATCCTAGGAATGTAGATCAGCTGCCAGAGGACATTACTGGGTTTAACCAGTTAGCCCTGGGGAGGAGCTGGTTAAAACCGAGTGAATATTTTGTCACAGAATGTGCTGAGTTGGAAAGAACCCACAAGGATAATGGAGTCCAACTCCTTGCCTTTCACAGGACCATCCCAAAGAGTCACACCATGTGCCTGAGAGTGTTGTCCAAACACTTCTTGAACTCTGTCAGGTTTGGTGCTGTGACTGCTTCTCTGGGGAGCCTGTTCCAGTGCCCAGCCACCCTCTGGGTGAAAAACCTTTTCCTGATATCCAGCCTAAACCTCCCCTGACTCAACTTCAGGCCATTCCCTTGGGTCCTGTAACTGATCACCACAGAGAAGAGATCAATGCCTTCCTCTTCTCTTCCCCTCACGAGGAAGTTGTAAACTGTGATGATGTCTCTCCTCAGTCTTCTCTTCTCCAGGCTGAACAGACCAAGTGACCTCAGCTGCTCCTCATACGGCTTCCCCTCAAGGCCCTGCACCATCCTCATGGCCCTCCTTTGGATGTTCTCTAATAGCTTTATATCCTTCTTATATTGTGGTGACCAAATCCTGTCCTAAAGGAGCTGAGAAATGGAGGGAATAGTCTGGGGACTCCTTTTTTGCATTACCCTGACTTCCCACATGAGCTGACATTATTTGATGGGTAGCTGAAAAGGGTTTTGCAGCTGGAGTAAAATTTCTCACACATACCATTTCTGTTTCATGAAGTGGCATTTCTCTTAGATGTATCTGGCTGCTCCATACACTGGAGAAAGGCTGGATGAGATACTTTTGAGGGAAAATTCAGATCCAGGTGAAATGCTAGCCTGAGAGATGGGAGTAAAGAGGAAAGTTTGTTACAGACAGATCAGTTATGAGCTTGTGTTTCTTTTCTGATATGGTGGAGGTGAAGAGAAAGGACCAGTACCTGACCTTCCCTGCTCTCCATCTTCAATAGCTTTGTTTTCTGAGATCATCTTCTGCAGAGGCTAAATTGTGCTAATCCTCAGAGTAAACTCTGCAGTTTACATTTCTGTGAATCAGGACAGAATGCAGAAAGCCAATTTAATGTACATTTATTTTCTCCTATCCCCTTTCTGTACTCACAGAAATCCTATCAAATTCTGCATATGCACTGATTTGGGAAGGTGTATGGGCAGGGCTACACACCCAAAATTCAGCAGAGGTGGTGGGTGCCTTTGGCACTGCTCAATCATTGGTTCAACTTCTCTGTGATTTGCTGCACACAGGAACATCAGAGTTGCTGTCTGGTTTAGACAGATGTAATATCTGGACTCCAGTAATTGCCAAATAATTCAGAAAGGTGCAAGAAAGCCTATACTACACCAGAACAGAATTACCTGTTCACAGGAGACATTTTCTTTCTGACTGAATGAAGTTAATGACCATCTTATGCCTGCCAGCATGAAGGTTTATAGTCCTTTATCAAACATAGATGATGACTGTGTTGTTGCTATAAACACTTTGCTCGTTTTTCCTCTATTTTTAAACCCTTTTTAATTTTTTTTTTCTTTTTCTTTTTTTTTTTAATATGCAACAGTAACTTCCAGAAGTTCACTTTACATAAAGGTGCAAAAGTCTTTGGGCAAAAAGAATTTGTGAGCACTTTTGTCATTAGCGCCACAGTGTGTCTATAAAGTGTTTACAACTGGGAAGAATGGTTATTGTTTAAAAAAAAAAAAAAGAAATCTATTACTTGATCCTCCAAACACTCGACATCCTGTCGCTGATTGCCGTATCCTTGTGGCAGTAAGGAATTAATGATTACCTTTAGATTAGGTCTTTACCGCGCGCGTGATGCTCCGAGAGCACGGCTAAATTGGGTTGGATGGAGTCAGGATTGCTGAGTCTGTACTCCAGCCTCCTTGGGCTGCGATCTTGTCAGAGCTCATAAGCTGAGCCAGAGAATTTGATTAGGCGGCCGGGCCTTTGGGGAGGGTGTCGAGGAAGAGGGAAGGGCTTAGGCTCTGTACTAGCAGAGTCTCCGACTCACCCATACCTGCAGCTGCGTTTGCCAGGCAGCCTGGGCCTGTGCACAAAGCTGCCAGGTGAACAAGCTTCCAGGATGCTGAGGCCCCCTCCCGGTGAGATGTCTGGGAAGTCCATGCCTGCCCCTGTCTGGGAAGTCCATCCTTGCCCCTGTCCAGAAAGTCCAGCCTTGCCCCTATCCAGAAAGTCCATCCCTGCCCCTCCAAGGGCAGTCAGTAATTCATTGCCAAAGAGTGGCTGCGGGGACTGGCTGTGAGTCCTTCAAAGGGTAAACTGGAGCTTCTACAAACTGACTAAAACACCGGCCCCTGAATGCAGTGTGGTGCCAAATTCACCATCTCAGGCACCAGAACAGCTGAATGGGGCTTGTCTGAATCCCCTGGGGCAAGACTTGGATCCCAAACTGGTGGCCTCTCTCCCAAGCCAGCAAGGCTTCCCTTGGCAGCTCCACATCCAGGCGCTGATTGGATCTGGCCCTTTTCAGCTTCTGACACTGACATGGTCTCTCTTCCTGGCATTAGGGCCTCAATTAGCCTCTTCTATTTCTGATGCTCTGAATTTGCATGGTGAGAGCTGGGATTAAGGACAGGCAGACTTAACGCAGCTACTATTAATAAATAAGGAAGATTAGGAGCTTTGTCAGTAACATAGTGCTTCCTCCTTCATTTAATTATTCAAAAATACTTCGTGTTTAACCCTCCACCCTCTGAATGAAGTAAATAAAAAGAAGTGAGATTAATGAAGATAAAGTTTAAATTAACTTTCTATAGTGTGGGTCAGCTAAGAAAATTCTTTCTCTTGTAATTGACTGACGCTGGTGCTGGCTTCTGCAAGAATTAAAAAAAAATCTTCTGCTCCCTTTTTTACATAAATACATTTTTATATCAGGTTGGGAATATTTCTTTATGTGTTTGGGGACTGCTGTTACCTACTTACAAAGCACAAGCAGCAGCAGGGCAAATTTCTTTCCTATCAGCAGGCCACAGTTCATCTCTAGAGGGACTACATTTGGAATTAAACAAGGAGTGAAGTTTTTATGGCCCACTTTTCCTCACTGATACTGCCAGAAAGGAGGATGTTTAGTGGACTTTTTGAGGTGATCTTTGGGTTGACATTTTCATCTCATTGGGAATTGTACTGATACCTTCTAACTCATTTCATAGGTGGTTGTCTAAGCAGTGTCAGTACCCAGTAACTAGGTACTGAGGATGCATTCCAGCTGCAGTGACCTCAAGGTAAAAAAGTACTTCATCCCATTCCTATGCAGTTAAATTCCTTTGGGATGTGTAACTTAAAGTGTGACTACAACAGTTTCCAGATGTTTCATATCTGCTCATGCTCTATAAAGAATGATGACTAAATTGCAGTTTAGTGACCTTAGGGATATAAAAAGGGGGAGAGGGAGAGGTAGCTGGCTGGCAGAGAGCTTTACAATAATGGGATCTTTGCCAGTATCATTCATGCTTGAGTCAAGGACTTTCATTTCCCAAAAAGAACTGGGATTAGCACAGCTTCTGCAGCCTGCCCTGCAAACAGACATGTCCTCTCCACAAATGTTGGTTGTATGTTGGTGTTCTGGGGTCACCTCTCCTTGTAGGGTTAATGAACATAGCAGAGATGGAGCTTCTTGCTGTCAAAAATCCTGAAGGAGAAGGTGGCACTTATTAAATCTAATAGATCTACTTGCCTTCCACGCTTCTGGCTAAGATGGGCTCTGCAGTGTCCTGGTGCAGGCTGAAAAGCCCAGACTCAGTACTGTGTCCTTTAATCTCAAGCTTTAGGACTGACACCAGAAGAATTATTTTATATTATTTGTTCTAGAATTGATGGGGTATTTCTGTCTTATGGGACCTTTGGATTCAGTGTCATTTCTGTCAGGGGTGGGCAGGAGCTGCGATCACTGTAATTTGGCTTGGGGTTTTGTTGTTGTCTTTTGCTGACTGCTCTTGCCCTGTGTTCAGCATTGTGGGATACCAGAGATGCTGCTTCCCAGCTCCCGGAGTTGTTTTCAGGAGTCCATATAATGTCTGGGCTGTTTGTTTTTTCTTGTGACCTAGGATCAATAGGTTGTGCTGTTTCCAAGCGAACTGCTGCTAAATGGCTCTCTGACTACATCTCTGGTTTTTGTTCCTAAGCGGGCCTGTAGATCTCTGGGCATGTAAAGGCACATTGGCTTTGAGGAAAACCTGCTGTACATTGCCTGTTTCAAAGCAATTTTCATCTAGGAGATTAGCAGAGCAGCACAGGGACATCTTAAAGTGCAGTTACAAATTCAGAGGTGGTTTTCCAGGGCATCTATTCTAGTTTCCAAGTTTAGAAGGTGCTTTCAGCAAATAGTCTCTACTGTTCCCTTAACACCAACTGTTTCTGTAAATGTTCTGGCCAGTGAACATATTCA